>NC_057803.1:223652784-224004487 GCF_018294505.1 Triticum aestivum
GTGTGTCCAATGCCGCGGAATTTTACCAGGCCGAGGAAGGGAGCTTGACGGGGAAGTTGTTCTGGTCTCAGTATACTGGAACCGAAAATCTGATGCCCTTGAGCGATCAGTTGAAGCAATTGGTCGAGCTCCACAAGGCGGCCAAACAGGCCATGAAGGGCCTCATAGTCTGGATGTGGCCTGGCGAGCCCCTGCCTGGCAGCTACTTCAGCCTGGTGAGGCGGCTTGTGAATGCCTGCCCACGGCTTGAAGTCATAAAGCGGTCCGTCTGCATTGAGGGTGCGCGCGGGGCTTTTGCCCGAGCAAAAGTGCACTAGGCGAAGATGGATGCCAAGAAGCTAGTGAAGGAGGGCCCGCCGGAGGGCAAGGAGCATCGCCGCCCTGAAAATTATTATGACAGCATCCTGATGGGTGCCCGCCTTGTGGCGGAGGAATGTTCTAAGGATGTAATATTTGAATGAATGTACTCATGTGATCATGTAATATGAAAACGAGTTCGTCTGTGCTATATAACGCTTGTTGATTTAAAATATTACCTTCTGTGCGGCCGTTTATAAAATTTAGAAGGAAGCCTATGGTATGATTGTTGTTGTCCTACAGATTAAAACCCTTCGATTTATATAGACACCGGAGGGGCTATGGTTACACAGAGTCGGTTACAAGGGAGGAGATCTACATATCCGAATCGCCAAGCTTGCCTTCCACGCAAAGGAGAGTCCCATCCGGACACGGGACGAAGTCTTCAATCTTGTATCTTCATAGTCCAACAGTCCGGCCAAAGTATATAGTCCGGCTGTCCGAGGACCTCCTAATCCAGGACTCCCTCAAAGACTACTCCTATTTACCCCTTGAGGTCTTCGCTCTAACTTGGCATGCTGATGTTGGTAATATCATGCATATGGTGCCTTCCATTGCTTACTTTATACATCAAATGTGTCATCTGCTTAGTTTAGACATGCTTTGTGTGAATGTCATCTGTTTAGTTTCTTTATCGTATATGTGAATCATGCAATGCCATCTGTTTTAGCCAGGCATCTTATATGTGAATTTTGCAATGCCACCCTAGTTAGCCACTCATCTTATATGTGAATTATATCATGCCATCATTTTTTATTATGTATTAAATTTGCCAACAATTTTAGTACATTCAATTACTCTTCCTCTGCATCAGCCATTCGACACGGTCATGGAAAAAATCTGGAGTGGAAACAAGGTCTTCAGAGCAAACAATGCTATCTGATGAAGCGCATGTCTTGCTGGTTACGGATAGCTCCTCAGAGGAGGATTCAGAGACAGATGACCAGTCCTATCCCCCCTTCCCCCGAGGTGCATGCTCTAACTTGGTAGGGTTATGTTGCTCATATTGTGTGTATGGTGTCTTGCATTGCTATGTCATTTTCTTAGTTTAGACATGCTTTGTGTGAATGCCACATGTTCAGTGTCTAATTACCATATATGTAAATTATGCAATTCCATCTTGTCACAAGACATTATATATGTGAATTATGCAATGCTATCTTGTTGCAAGGCATTATATATGTGAATTATGCAACGCCATGCTATTTAGCCAAGCATCATATGTGTGAATTATATCATGTCGTCCTTTTTTTGTATTTCTCATTGCATCTGTTGACAATGTTTGTATATTCAAGTGCTCTTCCTATGCATCAGCCACTTGAATTGGTGATGGAGAAATCTGGAGTGAAAACAAGGTCTTCAGAGCAGACAATGCTACCTGCTGAAGCAGATATCTTACTGGTTACAGATAGCTCCTCAGAGGAGGATTCAAAGGCAGATGACCAGTCCTATTATCCCCCTGAGGTGTATGCTCAATTTCGGCAGGGTTATATTAATTACTCATATCATGCATATGTTGTATTTCAATGCTTAGTTTTTACATCATATACACAATATTGAATGCCATCTCCTTAGTTGACACATCATATATGCGATTGCCCTTTGCTCACTTGCGTAGTGTATAAATCATATATTTTAATTATATCATACCATGATGTTTACATAGAGAGCATGTATCTTAATTATGGCTTGCCAACCCATTTTCTAAAGACATAATATAGTTATATCATCTCATCTTGTTTACCCAGTGATCATATTTTAAATTATGTCATTCTATCCATGAAGTATATCATGCCATCATGTTTCAAATGACGACATGTTTGTGAATTATGGCATGCCAACCACTTTAATGGACACATTGTATTGTTATATCATGTCATCCTGTTTACATAGTCATGATATTTTGAAGTATGTCAGTCTATCTTGTTTAGTTAGCCATCATACATGTGAAATTGTGTCATGCTATCCTGTTTAATTAGCCATCATGTATGTGAATTTATGTTATGCTATTCTGTTTGGTTAGAAAACACAAATGTGAATTATTTCATGCCCTGTTTTCTTCCCTACTATCCATGGCACATGTCTATCTTACAATGTCTGTACATTCAATTACTTTTCCTGTTTATCAGCCATTTGAATTGGAGGGGGTGATGGCAGTATCTGTGGGAGTAAAAACACGGTCTTCATAAAAGGTCGTGCTACCCGTCGATGTAGATAGAACCACGGTTGTACTTGCCTAAGAACCAGCGCCACCACACATAACCCAGACTCACGCAGTACCCCTACCCAGTTGGACAGAGAACCAACTACACCACTTCTAACACCAACCCCAGCAGATAGTAACCCAGTTCCTATGGACACAACACCGTATCCATCACGGAGCACCCAAACACGAGCAGCTAGTAAGAAGGCAACTACAGTGCCCAAAGCACGAGGACCACCACTCCAAACCCGAAGTCAACGCTTAAAATAGAAGAAGAATTGTTCTCAGGTCAGGTTTCGTAGCTATGGTTCATACTCCTTTGCTCTTGCATCACTGTATTTACTCATACCGACTAATTTCAAATTTGAAGGATGCAATTGAAACTCCAATGGCGCAATAGGTATGTTTTAAACCTGTTTCTTTAATGTGTTTGCTATTGTAACTTGCACTGTGTTGATTTCAGTTTCAATTGAATAAAAAGTTATGTTCTCATGCCATGCACATTACAATTGTTGTTATTGCTGTGTAGTTTCCCACACATATTCTGTCTATGTTGCTTTGTCTTGAATAGATATGATTTGCACTGTCTCTATCTTGATTTGGCAATATAAACTAGAATCATATAGAGCATATAGTTACCATACTACATAGATATATGTTTGTTTCATGTTGTTATCCTGTCCACCTTACTACTGAACTGGTTTACCAAAATGAGTTTCATATACAACATGGTAAACCTGTGATCTGTCTGTTTGTTTCTCTTTTAGAATGCGGATAAAATATTGGAGAAGAGTAACCCGTTATGCAATGGTAATAGAAGTAATGCAGATAAGGTTCAAGATAGTGAGACACCCCTGTTGGTCTCGAAGAAACCTGATAAAAACTATATTGAAGACACTGAGACAACCACAAAGTCCCTATCTTGATGTAGTGTTCAAGTTACTGGTTACTACTGCTGGCACCTGCTCTTCGAACTTGCTGCCTGAATCAGTTCGGCTTATTGAGTCTCAACTTCAAGTTGAAATACATCGATCAGATGTTCTGCAATTGGAAGCCGAAGGACTGAGGAAGTTCCTGCAGAATTCAGATGCATACTTTCTGGTGCAACAGCAAGCGCTGGAGGATTTAAGCGCCAAACAAGAGAAAGTTAATAAGCTTGCTAAGCATCTTGCCAGCATTATGAGTACCCATGATATTGTTTCTTGAGCTCTTCTGAAGTGGTTTCAGCTCTGAACTTGTTTTGCTGCGGCGTTTATTTGCACTGGTCGCCAACTTTGACAACCGGTGTATGTGATATGCTGCTTTGTTCCCTATATTTGCACTGGTGGCGAACTTTGATGCCCAGTGGATGTAATATGTGTAATAATCGTGATAGCCTAGCATAAATTGCTTGCTTATTTATTTCCTTGTTGTCTTATTTATTTGTTTGCTTGTAGTCAGTGCAGTTCTTTTTCCGCGGTTTGCTAGTGGCCGTTGTCGGTGTCAAAACCGGCAGATCTCTGGTAGGGGGTCCCAAACTGTGTGTCTAGGCCGGATGGTAACAGGAGGCAAGGGACATGAAGTTTTACCCAGGTTCAGGCCCTCTTGATGGAGGTAAAACCCTACGTCCTGCTTGATTAATATTGATGATATGGGTAGTACAAGAGTAGATCTACCACGAGATCGAAGAGGCTAAACCCTAGAAGCTAGCCTATGGTGTGATTGTTGTTCTGCATGTTGTCCTGCGGACTAAAACCCTCCGGTTTATATAGACACCGGAGAGGGTTAGGGTTACACAAAGTCGGTTACAATGGTAGGAGATCCACATATCCGTATCGCCAAGCTTGCCTTCCACGCCAAGGAAAGCCCCACCCGGACACGGGACGGAGTCTTCAATCTTGTATCTTCATAGTCCAGGAGTCTGGCTGAAGGTATAGTCCGGCCATCCGGACACCCCCTAATCCAGGACTCCCTCAGTAGCCCCTGAACCAGGCTTCAATGACGACGAGTCCGGCGCGTAGATTGTCTTCGGCATTGCAAGGCGGGTTCCTCCTCCAAGTACTTCATAGAAGATTTTGAACACAAAGATAGTGTCCGGCTCTGCAAAATAAGTTTCCACATATTGCCATAGAGAGAATAATATTTACACAAATCTAATCTGCTGACGTATTCCGTAGTGTGACATCGCACCACGGCCAAGCCTTTATTCGAATCGTTTTATTGTCCCAACTCATCGTGTCATGCGAGGCGGTTTCCTTGGCACATCTCGTCGAAGCAGAGATCGTGTCCCCTTATTCCGGGATTCTCATCAATACGGGTGTGGGTAACCCAACCACTTCTAGGACTCCTAGACTATAGGCAAGTCCAAACGGCCACGGAGAGGACGCTTGATATTCACCCTCTTTATAAAGGGACAAGGCTTTTATTTTTTCCCTCCCGTGCTCAATCGAATCCTTCCCCCACCTCAAGCTCAAACACCCAAAGCTCAGGTCAGGTGCTCCGAACTTTCAATCATGGCCGGATCTAGCCTTCAAGGCCGATGGGTGCCTTCCTCCGTCACGGAAGAAGAAATCAAAAAGTTGAGGGAGGCCAGATATCTGACCGCCAAGGTTTTGCATCGGCTGCCTGCCCGAGGGCAGGCCGTCCCCTCCCCCGAACCCAACGAGAATGTTGTGTTCGTCTCCCACTTCCTCCGAGGTCTAGGCCTTTGTAACACCATCGATGCGACTATATCTCCCACGTGTCGAGGCACGACTTAGAGGCATAATCGCATTGAAGGCATATGTTGCAAGTAAGGTAATCTTTACAACATCCCATGTAATATAATTAATAAAAGGGGAGATAACATAGTTGGCTTACACTTGCCACGTCAATCAAGGTACATAAATAACATTACATCATCCAAACACTCATGGCCCGACTACGGCGCCAAAATAAAAGATAACCCAACATGCGATACGGTCCGATCACCGCCAACTGGGCTCCACTACTGATCATCGGGAAAAGAGACATAGTATCATTGAGAGTCCTCGTCAAACTCCCACTTGAGCTCGAGCGCGTCACCTGGAGCGGAATCATCAGGCGCTGCATCTAGTGTAATAGTAATCTGTGAGCCACAGGGACTCAGCAATCTCGCACCCTCGCGATCAAGACTATTTAAGCTTATAGGTAAGGCAAGGTAAATATAAGTGGAGCTGCAGCAAGCGACTAGCATATACGGTGGCTAACTTGTTCGCAAAAGAGAGCGAGAAGAGGAGGCAAAGCGCGAGCGAGAAACTAGAGAGAAACCTGCGCAAACATTACTCCAACACCGTGTCCACTTCTCGGACTCCTCCGAGAAGAGGCCATCACGGTAACACACTCAGTTGATTCATTTTAATTAAGTTAAGGTTCAAGTTATCTACAACCGGACATTAACAAATTCCCATCTGCCCATAACCGCGGGCACGGCTTTCAAAAGTTCAAATCCCTGCAGGGGAGTCCCAACTTAGCCCATGACAAGCTCTCACGGTCAACGAAGGAATAGACCTCCTCCCGAGACGTTCCGATCAGACTCGGTACCTCGGTTCTTCAAGACACTTCGACGGGTTAAAACAAATCCAGCAACACCGCCCGAATGTGCAGACAAATCCCGATAGGAGCTGCACATATCTCTTTCTCAGGGCACACTCAGATTGTCTAAACTTCCGGTAGGCCAGCCCAGAGTTGCCCCTGGTAGCCACCGGCGGCTGACGAGTTGGACCAACACTCAAAGGAGCACTGGCCCGGGGGGGTTTAAATAAGATGACCCTCGGGCTCCGGAAACCCAAGGGAAAAAGAGGCTAGGTGGCAAATGGTAAAACCAAGGTTGGGCATTGCTGGAAAAGCTTTAATCAAGGCAAACTATCAAGGGTTTCCCATTATAACCCAACCGCGTAAGGAACGCAAAATCCGGGAACATAACACCGATATGACGGAAACTAGGGCGGCAAGAGTGGAACAAAACACTAGGCGAGAGGCCAAGCCTTCCACCCTTTACCAAGTATATAGATGCATTAAGATAACATGGCAATATAATGATATCCCGACAAGTAAATAAATGTTCCAACAAGGAACAGCCTCCAATCTTCACCTGCAACTAGCAACGCTATAAGAGGGGCTGAGCAAAGCGGTAACATAGCCAATCAACGGTTTTCTAGGACATGGTGGGTTAGAGGTTTGACATGGCAATTTGGGAGGCTTGAAGGCAAGTGGTAGGCATTGTAGCATTGGCATAGCAAAAGAGCGAGCATCTAGCATAGCAAAGATAGTAGTGATTTCGAGGGTATGATCATCTTGCCTGCAAAGTCGTCAGAGTTGACTGGATCCTCGAAAGAAAACTCAACGGGCTCCTCGTTAGCGAACTCGTCTCCCGGCTCTACCCAAATAAGACAAACAAGCAACAAGGACACAATCAACCATGTGCAAGGATCAAACAATATGATGCAAGGATGGTATGCTATGCGGGATGCGAAGCGGGATGCATATGCAAGATGTGACAAGGAATGCGTGACCCTGGCCTTAACTTGGAAATCCAAGTGTGCCACTGGAAATATGAGATGAAATCGCTTGAAAACGATATAAAGAACGCCGGAATCGGAGTTACGGTTTGGAAATGGCAAGCGATTCAAATATGGCCACGTTCTGTGATTTACAGCAAGTAGCCATCTAAATGCATTGAGATGAACAAGCTACAGCACCCAAACATGGCAACAAAATACATGGAAGGGATGCATTCAAGATGCTTAACAAAAGTCTAGCACTGAGCTACGGCCAATTCAGCCATTAACAGGTTCAAACAAGCATGGCAAAAATGCATATGGTAAACAGATTTCAGACTTGGTGAAATTAACACTTGTCTAGAATTTCAGATCAGGTAGCACTCTTCGGAGCAACAAAACTACAAGCTACAGGACCTGAACATGGCAAAGTAAAACATGGCATGAAGCTACTCAAAGAGCTTAACAAAAGTCCCTTAGTGACCTTGAGCCAAAAGGGATCAGAAAATACAATTGCAAGCATGTGAACATGGCAAAAACATAATCAGATCACAGACTTAGTGAAAACTGGAGCATGCTGAAAACAGATATCAAGTAGGCCTGTTAACGAGTAGACAATCAAGAATACACAAAATGCAAGCTAGACATGGCAAGAACAATAGCATAGCATGCACGGATCAACTACAACATCATCGGCAAAATTGCTAACAAGTAGACAATCTGCCCAGATTCACGAAGTAGCAAAAGTAGAGCTCGATTGACTCCAGCTAGGGTGCTCCATAATTGCAAACAAAGACATGGATGGATATAGCACCACAATATTAACAAAACATCCTTACTGATCATCCTCAAAAGAGGCACAATCATTAGGAAACAACAAGAACATATGGTCATATGAGATAAACAGGTCAAGGACTTAGTGGAAATGCTAAGTCCCTGAAAAAAGCGTTACCAAGTGCCTCACTTTGCAAGCTTGTGCTAGTCACCACACACATCACAAAAATACATGGGTTGCACCTCTGGAAATATGGCAAAAGCCTTAACAAAACATATGTAGAGCTCATGGACATATCATGTACACAAAAATCATGCCAAAAATAACAAATATCTAAATGGAGTAGCAGATCTGACAAATAACTCAAGTAGCCCTCTTCTAACAGCATTTCGGGCATCAATATGAACTCAAATGAAAATGATGCAATGGAATGAAATGATGTAATCTCTGAGGTGAACATTTTGATATGCTATATGCCCAAAACGGAGCTACGGATGCAAAGTTATGATGCGATGAACAGGAGCATATGAGCTAGGGTTTCGGGCAAAAAGTCAACCAAGATATTTTCAGATCTGAGATCTGTGCGGATTACGAGGTCCACCAGAATCACTGTAGCTCGCCGGAGATGTCGACGGGGATCGCCGGAGTAGGGCTTGCCAGAGAGGAGGAGGGAGGGACGGAGTTGGAGGAGGCCGGGGCGGCTCGTCCCGGCGCCGCGGAGGAGCTAGGCGACGGGGCGGCGGCAGCGTCGCCGGCGACCGGGCGTTCGCGGGAAGAGGAGGCGGCGGCCAGGCTCCCCAGGCGGCGCGGCGGTGAGAGGAGGCAGCGGCCTCCGGGCGCGCGTGAGGAGGGCACGACGCAGGCGGGCCGGGCCAAGCGGGGGTGGGAGGTGCAGGCTGCCAAACGTGCGGGCACGATAGGCCGGTAGTGGTGGATGGACGAAACGGAACGGCCGCCGAGCGGACGCGCCGGCGGCGAGAGGTGAAAGACGGCTAGGGTTTTACTCCGTGAGTTCCGAATGGGGGGAGATTATTATCCAGGTCATAGAGGGAGCTAGGAGAGTCCAAATGAGGTGCGGTTGTTTTTCGGCCACGCGATCGTGATCGAACGCTCTAGGTATGGAGAAGGTTAGGTGGTTTTGGCCAAATTGGAGGGGTGTTAGCTGCAACACACACGAGGCCTTTTCGGTCCCTCGGTCAACCGTTGGAGTATCAAACGAAGTCCAAATGATACGAAACTTGACAGGCGGTCTACCGGTAGTAAACCCAGGCCGCTTGGCAAGGCTCGGTCCAATCCGGAAATGTTTAATCCCCACACACGAAAGAAAGCTAGAAATGACCACCGGAGGAGAACGAAGCGCCGGAATGCAAAACGGACAACGGGGAAAATGCTCGAATGCATGAGATGAACACGTATGCAAATGCAATGCACATGATGACATGATATGAGATGCATGACAACGATAATATCACACGGAGACAAAGACCCAAACCCGAGAAAATAAAATAACTTAACGCCAGAAACGGCAAGAGTTGGAGTACAAATTGGGAAAGTTACATCCGGGGTGTTACAGCCTTGCTCTGGATCCTTTTGTCAGGGGTTTGATGTTTTATTACGGGCTAGATTTCTATGATCTAGCTCCAGACTCCTTTCTTCATATCATGACATTCATTGTCGTGTGTGAGGCCTTCCTCTGGGTTACCCCTCACTTTGGCCTGTGGCTCAAGACCTTCGAAGTAAAGCCAGAGATGATCGAGGGGTAACATGCAGTGTGTGGAGGTGGCTCAATATGCAAGATGACGGGAGCTCCATGGCCCAAAGGTTCCATTCCAGAGGTGTCTGAATTGTGGCAACAGGAGTGGTTCTACATCACGGCTCCTAGAAGTGCCAAGTGGGCGGCCGCCCCTGTTTTCCGCTCGGGCCCTCCACCACAACTGATGTCATGGATCAGCAGAGGTCTGAGCTGGGGTCCAGCCAAGGACGTGCCTATACTGCAAAGCCGCATCCGAGATCTCTTCAATGGAGATTTTAGTTTGGTTGCGGTAATACAAGTTATGCTGGTTCGTCAAGTCCAGCCTTGCAAACGCCGTCCCCTTCACTTGTGGGAGTTCAATCCCGAGGGACC
The DNA here is from genome assembly GCF_018294505.1 of Triticum aestivum. NCBI lineage: Eukaryota > Viridiplantae > Streptophyta > Magnoliopsida > Poales > Poaceae > Triticum > Triticum aestivum. The sequence goes on from NC_057803.1 coordinate 223,662,741, forward strand.
GCGTGTCATTCAAAATTTCCTCGGCCTGACGCACGAGGAGACATACAAGTCATTCTTCGGACCTCAGGTAGAGTGTCCGGAAATCACCGAGGACGTGGGCCTGAGCAGTAACCGCGCCACCAAACAGGTAAGCAATCTTCCGGCCGAACATACTATCTCTCATTTGTTACGAAGTTATTTCTGAGAGTTTGCTTTTTGACCAGGACTGGCTAACAAAGGCGAAGTTGATTCGGTGTTCGGCCCCCCTCCCCAGGGTTTGGACAATCCGGTATTGGAAAAGATGCTCCAGGTCGCACCTTGCCCGGAGCCCTTGAAGGAAGATACTGGGGAGGATAATACGGGCGGACGCGGGCCCCCAACGCTGCCCATTCTAACTGAGCGAGAGAGCGTCTCCACGAAGGAAGATGACCGGAGGAGGAAAAGGACTGCGCCCGGGGATTCGGAAGCCGAAGCTTCCAAATAGGAGAAGAAGTCTCCCACGGAGGGTCCTACCTTGGGGGGTGTTTTTGCCGCACAAAGTCCGCGGGGGGATCAATTCTCCAGCGAGTCGTAAGTGACCCGAAATACTTTAATAGTACAGGTATGCCATCTTTTTCTTCTGAGAAAATAACCACCACATATATCTTTGCAGTTCGGGCCTTAGCCCCTCTCAAATGAGCTCGTCTTTGGGGGATCTTCTTCCAAAGATGATGGAGAGCGAAACGCCCCCTCCAGACTCCTCCGCTCCAGAAGCAGGCAACCCCGAAGTGTCGTCGCGGAGAGCCTCTCCAAGTCCGGTGAGGCCAGAAGATAATCCCATTGACCCCCGAAGCTCCCAGTGTCCGGCTCCCGAAGAGAGCAGACAAAAGAGTCCGGCACCGTCTGGTGTGCGATTGGATGTTCTGAGGGAGTTGGTGGGGCGAGCGGCCATCTCAGATGAACACCGGATGCTAATGAATATGGTGATGGAGAGAATCTCGTCCGCCGAAAGCGGATTGCATGAAGCTTTTATGAGTCTACTGATAGGCTTTGAGGTACGTAAAATAATGTATGATAGTCCTGCACATGCTAGGTGTGCCCTGTGTAGATAGTAGCCCCTGAGACTCTGGTTGTCGTCGGAAACGACGACGAATAGAGGATCATATTCCCAGGTAATAACCATACTGCCTCTATGTGCAGGTGATGGAAGCTCCGGTGGCTAGCCGGACTAGCGAGTTTGCCCATTTAAAACGGCAGTTGGATGCGGCAGACGCCGACATCGAGCTTGTTAACAAAAGGCTTGACGAGGCATAGGGTAAGTGTTATTATTTGGTAAACGCCACATAGTAAGAGCAGCATGATGCCAGTATCTTTAATATGTTGTGACTGCAGATGGAGCTGTCACTATTGAAGCCTTGCGGGCAGAACTTGCCCGAGCCAAGGAACAAGCGAGGTTTGGTAATGCGGCTGCTTTGAAGGCGGCCGAAGATTTGAAAACCGAGAAGGACGCGCATGGCGAGAGCCGAGATAAGATGGCCAAGATGGCCATAGAATTAAAAGCCGCCACCGACCGTTGCCGGGTTCTTGAAAAGGAAAACCTAGCGAAGGCATCGGACCTTGAGAAGGCTGCTGCGACGAGAAAAGACATCCGCTCTGCTATGAGGGCGAAGAAGGAGGAGCTGCGGCAAGCCGGGGATATTGTAGCTGGGAAATCCTTTATGTTGCGTTGGAAGTTCAGAGATCCACGGTATGCCCCTCTGGATCGGCTGTGGAGTTCGGAGGATGTGTATATGGATTTGGCGGCGAGCGCTGCCGATGTGGCCAAGTACTTCCAGGGTCAGACGGACTGTGAAGTAGACCAACTATTTTGGAGACAATTCCATTCTCCCGAGCGTCCGCTTTCATTGACTGACCAATTAGCCAAATGGGACGAACTGAATAGGTTGTCCGGACTCGCCATGAGGTCTGTTGTGGATCAGCTATGGCCGGAAAGGCCAAGACCGAACAACTATTTCAGCTTGGTGCAGCAGTTCCTTGATGTGGTGCCGCGCATTAATGCGATGAAGAGGTCGGCGTGCATAGAGGGCTCACGGATGGCCTTTGCCCGTGTTAAAGCATACTAGGCGGAGATGGATGCTACCACTGTTGCAGCGCGGGATTCGGCCATAGGCCGAATGGCTATTGAGCATTACTTTGAAGAAGTTCTTGAGGGTGCTCGTTTGATAGAGACCCAGTGCTAAAAAAATATTATGTTTGAGTGATATGTAATCTCATTGTAAGTGAAATGCTTTTATAAATTTTTATATGGCTATTTTTATACTTTTGCCTGAAAGTAATATGATGCCTCCTGGGCGGCCGTTTATGTATACATGTGTATAACCTGAAAGATTGCAGCCGTCGGCTTCAACCCCCACGCATATAATGCGGAGGTGCTCGCAAAAAACATGCGTTCACACTTTACCCAACGTCTTGGTCCTATTAAGGAGATGATAGCGGAGCGAGCGAGGCAACCGGACTATAATGCTTTAGCACTTTCACTTAGCCATAGGAGTTTGACAGTGGGGCTACTAGATAGCCCCTGGTGGCTCCGCACTCTCCCGATCCCGGGGTGCATACATGCCTGGCCAGAAAACGGCCCTTCATTAAGGCAGAGGAATTCTAACATTCCAACAGGTCATCGAGTGGTTGACCAGTCTCACGCTATATCATGACAGTCAGTTTTCGGCTTTCTCTACTGAGGTGCTCGTCCGGATGAACCAGGGCACAATCGCAGTAGTTCTCCTGGTGCTACCTTAGCCGGTAAAGCCGAACGTAAGGCACCAAAACACAGGAGCCGGGCAAACCCAACATTTGACCAAAGACAATGATTCGGAGCTGATGCATACAGGGCCAAACTCGCGACGCCGAACACTCCCTAAGGTATTCGGTCTTTGTGGTATAAACCTGGCCTAAATAATGGCCTTTGTAAGAAGCCCCTTGTGTCCAGGTACGTGCATTGTTCTGGCGTGGCCACATGCCAAGACGTCAGCATCCTTCTCAACGGTGGATATGTATCAACAAGAGACAGTAAAAAAGGTTTACGCAGGGTCTTAATCTAAAAAGAATCCTTGGAGCTGGTCCCTGCTGCACGTCTACGCCTGTATCTCCATTGTGCCGTATCCTGGACGGTTGTAGCACGATGATCGTCTGTAAAAGAGAGGAATTTAGGTGAAAAAGTTGTCGTGCAAAAAGATAGTTTTTAAAGAAACCATGATTAATTCAAGATGAGAAAAAATTGCCACTTGTCTGCGCGCGTTGAGCCCCTTGTATTGACAAATAGGGGTGTGACCATTTATTCAGTATAAATAGCGGCACCGGAGTTGATTAGTTGTGTCCGAGGTCTTGACGACCTATTGGATGCTTTCGCTGGTCCGGGCGCCTTTAGTGTGCGGCTGCCAAGGCAGCCGCACTCTCTTCGGCGCGCAGAGATCGCTTGATATTTCCGATCACTGAAATGATGCCACGTGGATCGGGCATCTTGAGTGTGAGGGCGGCGTAGTGTGGTATTGCATTAAAGCGAGCGAAAGCTTCGCGTCCGAGCAGTGCTTGATAGCCACTTTGGAACGGAGCGATGTGGAAGGTTAAATGCTCGCGACGGAAGTTACCGGGGGAGCCGAATATAACTTGTAGTAGGAGGGAGCCCGTACAACGAGCCCCTGGGCCTGGCGTTACTCCTTTAAAGGTAGTATTGCTATGGCGAATTTTTGTTGAGTCTAAACCCATCCCGCGGATTGTATCCTAATATATTAGGTTTAGATTGCTGCCACCGTCCATCAAGACTCGTGTGAAGTGATATCCGCCAATTACTGGGGTCTAATACCAGGGCAGCCCATCCTGCGCGTCGGATACTTGCTGAGTAATCGCGATGGTCGAAAGTGATCGGTTGAGACGACCAGTGGCAGGACTTCACGGTGACAGGCACATGGGTATATTTTCCTGGGAGTGCCGCGTTGTTTTTTCCCTTGATCACGTGTAACACGTTTACTGTTTTGACTTCTGGTGGAAATTTCTTTTGTTCCCCAGTGTCTTGCTTGGGAGGCTCGTCCTCGTCTTCACTTGGTGTATCCTCCCCCTTGTGTACGGCGTTGAGCTTGCCGGACTGCTTGAAGACCCAACATTCTTTGTGGGTATGATTAGCAGGTTTACTAGGGATACTATGGATCTGACATACTTGGTCCAGAATTTTGTTGAGGCTGGTCAGTTCATCCCTGGTGCCTTTAGGGGGCGACTTTTGCTGACCTGGCCGTGAGCTTTTGAATCCGGTGTTTAGTGTCGTGCCCTTCGTGTTGTCTTCTTTATTCCGGCGTTTGTTATTGCTGTTGCGTCGTGAATTCCCGTCTCCATCTCTAACTTCAGATGTACTATGGTCGCTGGTGCTGCATCTGGCTAGCCAGCTATCCTCACCCGCACAAAAGCGGGTCATGAGGCTTGTTAATGCGGCCATCGTTCTCGGCTTATTTTGGCCGAGGTGTCTGGCGAGCCATTCGCCACGGACGCTATGCTTAAAAGCTGCCAAGGCTTCGGCGTCTGGATAGTCGACAATCTGGTTCTTTTTAGTAAGAAACCTGTTCCAGAGCTTTCGGGCTGACTCTCCGGGCAGTTGAGTTATATGACTCAAATCGTCCGCATCCGGAGGTTGGACGTAAGTCCCTTGAAAATTTGCCCGAAAGGCGTCTTCGAGCTCTTCCCAACTTCCAATGGAGCTTTCGGGGAGGCCTTTAAGCCAATGACGAGCTGGCCCTTTGAGCTTGAGGGGTAAGTACTTGATGGCGTGGAGATCATCTCCTCGAGCCATATGGATATGAAGGATGTAGTCCTCAATCCAGACCCCAGGGTCTGTTGTTCCGTCGTATGTCTCTATGTTTACGGGTTTGAATCCCTCTGGAAATTCATGGTCCAGCACCTCATCGGTGAAACATAGGGGGTGTGCAGCACCCCTGTAGCTGGGTGTACCGCGTTGTTCGGATGTTTGTTGTGTTGCATTGTATGCTGGGGCGCGCTTGCGTGGTCCATAGATGGATCTTGTTGCGCCGTCCTTTGGGTGCGAGCCCTCGCATGGGTCGCGTGTTGTATTGTGAGTGGCGTTGTATGCCGCTTTGTGTTGGTAGAGAGGTCGTCTATCCGGCCAGGTGGCTGCTTTGATATTTGGTTGTGGGGGGTTTGAGGCCTCCTCATCGAATTCAGGTAGCAGCTTCCGCTTTGGGTAGCTCTTGGAGGGGCGATTGTCGCTGTACCTCGCTGCTGTGTTGATTATTTTACTCCATCTGATTTGGAGTGTGTCTTGCGCAGCCTTGAGCCTTTGCTTCTGCTTTTTAAGACTCCTCGCGGTGGCAACAAGCCTTTTACGGGCATTCTGCTGCTCTGGGTGCCTGTCCGACATTATGTCGTCCGGACCATTATCCTTGATAGAATTTGTTTGTTTGGTTTGATTATCCGGATTGCCGTTGTCCGGCAGCGGTTCGCCCTGCTCCAGCGCTGGGTCTGTGTGATCGTTATTTCTGTCGAGGCGGGATTTGGGGCGGCGCTTGCGTCGCCGCTTTGACTGCTTCTCAAGGGAACAAGCCTTCGGTGCGTCCTTCCGCTCCTTGTCGTCATCTTTTGGTGCGTTCACCATGTATACGTCATATGACGAGGTGGCTTTCTAGGGCCCAATAGGCGCTGGTTCTTCATCGTCTCCTGCATCGGCATCCATACCGTCGATGTCTTCGGAGTCGAAGTCGAGCATGTCGGTTAAATCGTCGACAGTGGCTACAAAGTGGGTGGTGGGTGGGCTTTGAATATCCTCATTGTCCTTATCCCAACCTTGCTGACCGTAGGCCGGCCAGGGCTCTCCTGATAAAGAGAGAGACTTTAGTGTCTTCAAAATATCGCCGAAAGGCGAGTGCTGAAAGATGTCCGCCGCAGTAAACTCCATGATCGGCACCCAATCGGATTCGATCGGCAGGGGCGCGGAGGGTTCGGAGTCCGGAGAGGAGTCCGGCTCCTTGAAGTCACGAGTCTCGCGGAGTGCGGGGCTGGTGTTCGGCTCAATCGCCGTTGGGATCGCAGCCCCCGAGGTAGCGTCCAACCACCCATCCTAGGTCGACACAGTTGGCTCCAAATTAAGGGTCGAAGCTGATGCGGGTGCGGCCTCCAGGGCACTGTTCGGCGGCAGAGCTAGATCATGCTCGTCGTGACAGTGCGGCGCGCTCGGCAGTGGCTCGAATCCATCGAAGATCAAGTCCCCGCGGATGTCAGCCGTGTAGTTTAAACTTCCAAATCTGACCTGACGGCCAGGGGCATAGCTTTCAATCTGATCCAGATGGCCAAGTGAATTGGCCCACAGTGCGAAGCCGCCGAAGACGAAGATCTGTCCGAGGAGGAAGGTCTCACCCTGGACTGCATCACTATTGATGATCGTAGGAGCCATCAAGCCTAACGGCGACGACATAGAGGAACTCTCAATGAAAGCACCAATGTCGGTGTCAAAACCGGCGGATCTCGGGTAGGGGGTCCTGAACTGTGCGTCTAGGCCGGATGGTAATAGGAGGCAAGGGACACGAAGTTTTACCCAGGTTCGGGCCCTCTTGATGGAGGTAAAACCCTACGTCCTGCTTGATTAATATTGATGATATGGGTAGTACAAGAGTAGATCTACCAAGAGATCGGAGAGGCTAAACCCTAGAAGCTAGCCTATGGTGTGATTGTTGTTCTGCATGTTGTCCTATGGACTAAAACCCTCCAGTTTATATAGACACCGGAGAGGGTTAGGGTTACACAAAGTCGGTTACAATGGTAGGAGATCCACATATCCGTATCGCCAAGCTTGCCTTCCACGCCAAGGAACGCCCCTCCCGGACACGGGACGAAGTCTTCAATCTTGTATCTTCATAGTCCAGGAGTCCGGCTGAAGGTATAGTCCGGCCATCCGGACACCCCCTAATCCAGGACTCCCTCAGCCGTAATAACCTATTTTGTAAAACTAGGCCACAATAACCATGGGCTACATATTTACTGTAGTGACCCTGGGCCTCCTATGAGCCATAGAAACAATGGGCCTTCTACGGGCCGTAAAAATAATGGGCCTTCTACGGGGCATAGAAACAATGGGCCTTCTACGGGCCGTATCATCAATGGGCCTTCTACGGGCCATATGATCGATTGGCCAAACATGCGCCAATAATAGACCGCATTATGGGCCATAAACGGGCTAGAGTTGGAATCGTCCGTTCATGGGCCGACCATAACTGGTCGTCGTTAATCGGCTGTATTTGATGACGCTATGAAAATGGCCCAACAGATTAATGGACCACAAACGGGCCGAATGTAACCACAGGCTGAATTTGGCCCACAAGCAGAAAAGGACAGTAACGGGCCATAAGTAACCGAATGCTGGAAATGAGCCCAAGAATAAATGGGCCTTGAGAAGGCCGAAAGATAACATAGGATGGAAACGGACCAACGGAATAATGGGATGTTAATGGGTATAAAGTGATACACTGTTCATTACAGGCCAATTTCACCATGGGCCGTTAATGGGCCAAGAGTTACAAAGGGCCTCATATGGGCCGAAAGACATCATGGGGCATACATGGGCCGGAAGTTAAAACGGGTTAGAATCATATTGGACGGCCTAGATGACGCTACTAGGCCTAATTTGGATAGTCCATAACGGGCCTTGGGTTAGCGGGCTGTAAATGGGCTCTATGTGAACATGCCGTTAACAGGCTTTCCGTGGGCCGGCCCGCTACCTTTTGACCAAGTCAAATGGGTGGGACTTTTCACAGGAATGGGTCTCTATTGAGCCGTGCCACGTGTCGACATATCATAGGGGCCTTTGGTCGAATGATTAGATGACATCTGTCCCAACGGTGAGCCGACACATGTTTCCTGTAGCCAATGATGATTTTACACATGGAAAATCCCCATTGGTCCGGACTATTAATGGGTTATCAGAACCAAACCGTAACCCGATAGCTTAACGGCGACCCATTATGGTGGATGCCACGTGTCAGTTACCCTTGACGAAAGCACTTCCATGACGCGCCATTTATCATCATGGAAGTGGACACTTCTGTGATGATAATTTTGGTATTGTCATGGAACACTTCTACGACAACACAGGTATGACTATTTTGATTCTATCATAAAATCATCATGGATGTACATGCATGAAAAAAGACGTGACCTACTATGACTAACACGTATCATCATGGAAGTGTATTTTTTTTGTAGTGTATGACTCAATAAAATGGAAGAATAACAACAAAATGAATACTACGTATTCACTTTGTGTTCGACTTTCGTCACTATTGTCAATTTCTTCGAACGAAGATACCGAATCAAAAGCTTTGTTTCAGCAATAAATTTTTGAGGGGTCTATTTTCTCCGCATCAATCTTCTTGACAATATGACTTCAACAAATATTGCTCGTTCTTCTCTGCAATGCAGATATACTTTGGTGAAGTTCCTCGAACTCATCATCAGAGTCAGCATTCTCTTCGGTTGTGTATGGACTATTTATATCTACATGCACTAGCAAACAAATCAGTCCATACCTGTTTCTGTCAACTGTCTCCAAAACACAAGGTAGGCGGATATCACACGATCGTATAAAGCTTATTTTCTCCCACACTAATAAGTCATACATATTTAGAGAGCAATTTTTATTGCTTGCACCTGTGACAACTTACTTGGAGGATCTTACTCAATCCATAGGTACGTATGGTGGACTCTCATGGCAAAACTGGTTTAAGGGTGTTTGGAAGCACAAGTAGTATCTCTACTTGGTGCAAAGAGTTTGGCTAGCATGAGGGGGAAAGGCAAGCTCAATCATGTTGGATGATCCATGACAATATAATTTATCTCAGATGCCAGAAAACATAACCCATTAAGTTGTCTTCCTTGTCCAACGTCAACTCTTTAGCATGTCATATTTTAATGAGTGCTCACAATCATAAAAGATGTCCAAGATAGTATATTTATATGTGAAGACCTTTCTTTCTTTATTACTTCTTATTAATTGCAACGATGACCAAAACTATGTTTGACAACTCTCAACAACTTTTAATCATCATACTCTTTATATGTGAGCTCATTACTCTCCATAAGATCCATATGATCTCTTTTATTTCTTTTTATTCTTTCTCTTTTATTTTATTCACTCAGAATCATGGCAAAATAATCAAGCCCTTGACTCAACACTAATCTTTATTATATATAGCTCACGGACTGGATTACATAGAAGGATCATAAAGCAAAACTCACAACTAGATCATACTAAGAACTTTTATTCTACTAGATCAAGATATTATCAAAAGGATCGAACTAAGAAAAGCGGTAAAGATAAAAGTGATGGTGATACGATACCGGGGCACTCCCCCAAGGTTGGCAGTGGCTAAGGGGAGTGCCCATACCCGATGCTCAGTTCTTATTTGTTGGTGAAGAAGATGATGGTTTTGTTGATGGCGTAGGCTTCTTCCTTAATTTGCGCTTGAGGACAGAATTTTGGTCCCTTAGGTCATCGATCTCCTGCTCCAGGCTCAGTATCTTTTTGCATAGTTCCTGCTTATTTTCCTGCAAGAGGCGGAAAGGGATAAACTCGATCTTAGGTTTCTTTACTCTATCCGGGAGGATTGACTTTTTGAACTCCACATGCATGTCCCCAGGTTGAGGTAATGGGAGCTCATCTTCTTCTGAGCTCGTCTCCTCCCTTCCCTTGGGTTCATAGTCCTCTTCTTCTTCCGTAGTCCAACCATAATGCTCCACATCCCCATGGACCTTAGGATCTGCAAGGTAATCAGCCACATAGCTTTCTCCTTCCGAATCCTGGGATGACATGTTGCTCTAATCTGCAGCAGGACAGCTTGAAACAAAGACAGGAGATATTTGTGTGATACGGGAGTCAAAACCTGCGAGAGATTATATAGTGAATTTTTACCGACCAAAATACGTAACATGTAAGAAAATGGAGTCCGGAGAGCACACGAGGTGCCCACGAGGTAGGGGGCGCACCCTCCACGCTCGTGGAGCCCTCGTGTCCTTCCCGGACTGCTTCTCATTTTTCTATTGTTCTAAATATTCCAAAACGGTAGAAAATTGCCATTAGAACTGTTTTGGAGTCCGTTTACTTACCGTACCGCATACCTATTCCTTTTTGGAGTCTGAAACATTCCGAAAAGTGTCCCTTATGTATTCCTCTAGGGTTACGGTTTCAATAACATTGGTTTCAACATTTAAAGGTTTACTGAGATATAATGTTTAATTCTTTGAGCGTTCACCACCCTCGGATTTGTGCCTTCGAAGTTGTTGATTTTTATGGCACCGGAACGATAGACCTCCTCGACAATGTAAGGACCTTCCCATTTAGAGAGAAGCTTTCCTGCAAAAAAATCTTAAACGAGAGTTGTATAGCAATACATAATAACCTACATTAAACTCACACTTTTGTATTCTTTTTTAATGCCATATTTTAACTTTTTCTTTAAATAATTTGGCATTCTCATAGGCTTGGGTTCTCCATTCATCAAGTGAGCTAATGTCAAATAACCTCTTCTCTCCAGCAAGTTTGAAATCATAATTGAGCTCTTTAATAGCCCAATAAGCCTTATGTTCTAGTTCGAGAGGTAAGTGACATGCTTTTCCATAGACCATTTTATGCAGAGACATACCCATAGGATTTTTATATGCAATTCTATAGGCCCATAATGCATCATCAAGTTTCTTGGACCAATTCTTTCTAGATCTATTAACAGTCTTTTGCAAAATTAATTTGAGTTCTCTATTGCTCAATTGTACTTGACCACTAGATTGTGGATGATAAGGAGATGCAATTCTATGATTAACATCATATTTAGCAAGCATTTTACGGAAAGCACCATGAATAAAATGTGAACCACCATCAGTCATTAAATATCTAGAGACTCCAAACCTTGGAAAACTAACTTCTTTAAGCATCTTAATAGAGGTGTTATGATCAGCACTACTAGTTGGAATAGCTTCTACCCACTTAGTAACGTAATCAACAGCAACTAAAATATGTGTATATCCATTAGAGGCAGGAAAAGGTCCCATATAATTAAAGCCCCAAGCATCAAATGGTTCAATAACAAGTGAATAATTCATAGGAATTTCTTGACGTCTACTATTATTACCAATTCTTTGACATTCGTCACAAGACAAGACAAACTTACGGGCATCCTTGAAGAGAGTAGGCCAATAAAAACTGGATTGCAATACCTTGTGTGCAGTTCTATCTCCAACATGGTGTCCTCCATAAGCCTCGGAGTGACACTTGCGTAGGATCTGTTCCTGTTCATGCTCAGGTACACAACGTCTAATAACACCATCTACTCCTTCTTTATAAAGATGTGGGTCATCCCAAAAGTAATGTCTCAAATCATAGAAGAACTTTTTCCTTTGATGGTATGTGAAACTAGGTGGTATAAATTTAGCAACAATATAATTAGCATAATCAGCATACCATGGAGCAGTACGAGAAGCATTTATGACATTTAATTATTCATATGGAAAGCTATCATCAATAGGTAGTGGGTCATCAAGAACATTCTCTAGCCTAGACAAGTTGTCTACAACGGGGTTCTCAGCTCCCTTTCTATCAATAATATGCAAATCAAATTCTTGTAGCGAGAGAACCCATCTAATGAGTCTAGGTTTAGCATCTTTCGTTTCTATAAGATATTTAATAGCAGCATGATCCGTGTGAATAGTTCCTTTAGAATCAACAATATAAGGTGTGAACTTATCACAAGCAAATACAACTGCTAAGAATTCTTTTTAAGTAGTGGCATAATTTCTCTGAGCATTGTCTAGAGTTTCACTAGCATATTGAATGACATTTAATTTCTTATGAAATCTTTGCCCTAGAACAGCACCTACATCATAATCACTAGCATCGCACATAATTTCAAAGGGTAAATTCCAATCAGGTGGCTGAACAATAGGTGCAGATATCAATGCTTTCTTAAGTATTTCAAATGCTTCTACGCAATCATCATCAAAAACAAATGGTATATCTTTTTGTAATAAATTAGTCAGAGGCCGAGAAATTTTTGAGAAGTCCTTAATGAACCTTCTATAAAAACCGGCATGACCAATGAAACTTCTTATACCTTTGATCTCCTTGGGACATGGCATCTTTTTCAATAGCATCAACCTTAGCTTTATCAACTCCAATACCTCTTTCAGAAACTTTATGCCCCAAGACAATACCTTCATTAACCATAAAGTGGCACTTCTCCCAATTCAAGACAAGGTTAGTTTCTTCACATCTCTGCAAAACTTGATCAAGGTTTCTTAAGCAATCATCAAAAGAGGATCCATAGACGGAGAAATCGTCCATGAAAACCTCACAAATCTTTTCACAAAAGTCAGAGAATATAGCCATCATGCATATTTGGAGGGTAGCAGGTGCATTACATAAACCAAAAGGCATACGTCTATAAGCAAAAGTACCAAACGGGCAAGTAAAAGTGGTCTTAGATTGATCATCAGCTGACACAGGTATTTGAGAGAAACCAGAATAACCATCTAGAAAGAAAAAATGCGCATGTTTGGATAGTCTTTCTATCATTTGATCAATAAAAGGTAAGGGGTAATGATCTTTTTTAGTAGCCTTATTTAATTTGCGGAAATCAATTACAATCCTATAACCTGTAATAGTTCTTTGCGGAATCAATTCATCTTTATCATTAGGAACGACAGTAATACCTCCCTTTTTAGCGACACAATGGACGGGACTTACCCACTGACTATCAGCAATGGGATAAATTATACCTGCCTCAAGGAACTTTAGTATTTCCTTTCTTACCACTTCTTTCATCTTAGGATTCAGCCATCGTTGGTGATCACGAACTGGTTTGGCATCTTTCTCCAAATTTATTTTGTGTTGACATAGTGTGGGACTAATGCCCTTAAGATCATCGAGAGTATATCCAATAGCAGCATGGTGCTTCTTCAGAGTTTTCAATAATCTCTCTTCTTCATGCTCTAAAAGGTTAGCACTAATAATAACAGGATATATCTTTTTCTCATCAAGGTAAGCATATTTAAGAGTATCAGGTAGCGGTTTGAGCTCAAACACAGGATCACCCTTGGGTGGAGGAGGATCCCCTAGGATTTCAACAGGCAAATTGTGTTTCAGGATGGGTTCCTGTTTAAAGAATACTTCATATATTTCCCTTCTTTCATTCATAAACATATCAATTTCATGGTCTAGCAAATATTGTTCTAAAGGATCACTAGGAGGCACGGAAATAGAAGCAAGACCAATAATTTCATCTTTACTAGGCAATTCCACTTCATGGTGTTGTCTACAAAATTTAGAGAAATTAAATTCATGAGACATATCACCTAAACCAATAGTAACAACATCATTTTCGCAATCTATCTTAGCATTAACTGTGTTCAAGAAGGGTCTACCAAATATAATGGGACAAAAGCTATCTTGTGGGGAACCAAGAACAAGACAGTAGGATATTTAGTTTTTCCCACACAAGACTTCAACATCTCTAACAATTCCCGTTGGTGAAATAGTATCTCTATTGGCAGGTTTAATTGTGACATCAATATCTTCTATCTCAGTAGGTGCAATATCATGCATAATTTCTCTGTATAAGTCAATATACATAGCACTAGCACTAGCACCCATATCACATAAGCCATAATAACAATGATCTCCTATTTTAACATAAATAACAAGCATGCCTACCATGGGTTTATGTTTATCTTTAGCACAAGGTTTAGCAATTCTAGCAGTCTCATCACAGAAATGAATAACATGCCCATCAATATTATCAGACAAGAGATCTTTAACAATAGAAATATTAGGTTCAACTTTAATTTGCTCAGGAGGTGTATAGGTTCTAATATTGCTTTTATGAACCATAGTTGAAGCTTTATCATGATCTTTTATCCTAACAGGAAAAGGTGGTTTCTCGACATAAGCAGTAGGAACAATAGGATCATTATAAGTGACAATCTTTTCTTCAACTTTAATAGGTGTAGCTACTTTTACTTCTATGGGAGGATGATATTTAAACCACTTCTCCCTAGGGAGATCAACATGAGTAGCAAAAGATTCACAGAAAGAAGCTACTATTTCAGAGTCAAGTCCATATTTAGTGCTAAATTTACGGAAAAAATCGGTATCCATAAAAGATTTAACACAATCAAACTTAGGTGTCATACCTGACTTCTTACCTTCATTGAGCTCCCAATCTTCAGAGTTGCGTTTAATTCTTTCCAATAAATCCCATTTGAATTCAATAGTCTTCATCATAAAAGAGCCAACACAAGAAGTATCGAGCATGGTGCGGTTGTTATCAGAAAGTTGAGCATAAATTTTTTGAATAATCATTTCTCTTGAGAACTCATGATTGGGGCATGAATATAACATTGATTTAAGCCTCCACCAAGATTGAGCGATGCTTTCTCCTTCACAAGGCCAATATATATATATAATTGCGATCACGATGAACAAGATGCATAGGATAAAACTTCTAATGAAATTCAAATTTCAATCGTTTGTAGTTCCATGATCCCATATCATCACATAGCATATACCATGTCAATGTGTCTCCCTTCAAAGATAGAGGGAAGACCTTCTTCTTAATAACATCATCGGGCACACCTGCAAGCTTAAATAATCCACAAACTTCATCCACATATATTAGGTGCTCATCGGGATGCATTGTTCCGTCTCCTGCAAAAGGATTAGCTAGCAGTTTTTCTATCATACCCAAAGGAATCTCAAAGTAGACATTTTCATTTTCAGTAGGTTCAATAGGTTGAGGAGCAACTCTTTGCTCTTTGGGTCGGGGTGAAGATACCCCAAACAAGCCCCTCGGAGGATTACTTTCCATAGTAACAAGTGACAGTAAATTTCAGCACACTATATAAAATTTTCCTTACCAAATTCCACCTACCAAAGGTGCTTCACTCCCCGGCAACGATGCTAGAAAAGAGTATTGATGACCCACGAGTATAGGGGATCTATCGTGGTCCTTTCGATAAGTAAGAGTGTTGAACCCAACGAGGAGAAGAAGGAAATGATAAGCGGTTTTCAGCAAGGTATTCTCTGCAAGCACAGAAATTATAGGTAACAGATAGTTTTGTGATAAGATAATTGGTAACGAGCAACAAGTAACAAAAGTAAATAAAGTGCAGCAAGGTGGCCCAATCCTTTTTGTAGCAAAGGAAAAGCCTGGACAAATTCTTATATAGAGAAAAGCGCTCCCAAGGACACATGGGAATTATCCTCAAGCTAGGTTTCATCACGATCATATGATTCGCGTTCAGTACTTTGATAATTTGGTATGTGGGTGGACCGGTGCTTGGGTGCTATCCTTACTTGGACAAGCATCCCACTTATTATTAACCTCTATTGCAAGCATCCGCAACTACAACAGAAGTATTAAGGTAAACCTAACCATAGCATGAAACATATGGATCCAAATCAGCCCCTTATGAAGCAACACATAAACTAGGGTTTAAGCTTCTATCACTCTAGCAACCCATCATCTACTTATTACTTCCCAATGCCTTCCTCTAGGCCCAAATAATGGTGAAGTGTCATGTAGTCGACGTTCACATAACACCACTAGAGGTGAGACAACATACATCTCATCAAAATATCGAACGAATACCAAATTCACATGACGAATAATAGCAAGACTTATCCCATGTCCTCAGGAACAAACGTAACTACTCACGAAGCATATTCATGTTCATAATCAGAGGGGTATTAATATGCATATAGGATCTGAACATATGATCTTCCGCCAAATAAACCAACTAGCATCAACTACTAGGAGTAATCAACACTGCTAGCAACCCATAGGTACCAATCCTAGACTTGGAGACAAGAATTGGATACAAGAGATGAACTAGGGTTTGAGAGGAGATGGTGCTGGTGAAGATGTTGATGGAGATTGACACCCTCCTGGTGAGAGGATCGCTGGTGATGACGATGGCGATGATTTCCCCTCCCAGAAGCAAGTTTCCCCGGTAGAACAGCTCCGCCGGAGCCCTAGATTGGTTCCGCCTCGTGGCGGCGGAGTCTCGTCCCGAAAGCTGGCTTATGATTTTTTTTCTCATCGAAAGACTCCATATAGCAAAAGATGGGCATCGGAGGGCCACCAGGGGGCCCACGAGGTAGGGGGGCACGCCCAGGGGGGTAGGTCACGCCCCCACCCTCGTGGGCAGGGTGTGGCCCCCCTGGTGAACTTCTCGCACTCAGTATTTTTTATATATTCTGAAAATGACTTAAGTGAAGTTTCAGGACTTTTGGAGCTATGCGGAACAGGTCTCTAATATTTGCTCCTTTTCCAGCCCAGAATCCCAACTACCGGCATTCTCCCTCTTTATGTAAACCTTGTAAAATAAGAGAGAATAGACATAAGTATTGTGACATAATGTGTAGTAATAGCCCATAATGCAATAAATATTGATATAAAAGCATGATGCAAAATGGACGTACCATGGTTTTCCTACGAAACTGAAGATAATAAGAGAAATAATTGCGAGGAAAAACCCTTTGTCAGTGAGACATATAGCCATCACAACATAAGGCATAAGAGCTTAGACTGACATTCTCTTCCTGTAAGGTTAGATAATGAAGGATAACAATCAGAACATATCCAACCACAATAGATATAATTCATTTAGTACTCGAAGTACTTCTCCCCCTTAGTATCATCGCTTGATGATTTCCTGTTCCTCTTCGAGGAGAAAATATATTTCCCTGTAAGATAGTTATTGAGGACAATTATTGCAAGGGAAAATCACATTCGATGGTACCTGCAAACAAATAGCACGAAGCAAATAACATAGCAGGAGGGGGGTTATTAACCTTACATGGTGACTGACTATTTCAACACCACAGGCGGTGCGTTAAGTTCTTCAAGAAAATTGCTCGAGGGAAGCCAAATGTTCGACTGCAAAAAGTAAAGTGTGAAAAAAACACCCTGCAAAAACCCCAATAATCTAACACTTGATGTAATTCTCCCCCTTTTCTTCAAGAAGTGTCATAACGTAAAGAGATAACATACGTGGAACTACTCTTCTAGCGTATCCTCCGAATATAATTAAGACCACTCGGCAAATCAGAATCCGCGGAGTGAGGAATGGTCAAGGCTGAAGCTGGAGTAGCCGCATGGGCCCTTGAGGAACTGGCGGGGCGAGCGTATGGCTTGTATATCAGTGTTCCTGCGGTGTCTTCAATTTCATCATCATGTCCGACAAACAACAAGCCTATTAATGCAGAATGATTAGGGAGCACTGGAGTTTGTCGTTAGATGCGAGGAATAGAAAGCAAGTCTGGGTAGTCATAACCCTTCTTGATGCCTAGGGCAAATACTTGCTTGCAAGAATAGTGTTGTCTCAGCAGAGTCCAGGAGCGGTTCTTTGCTTCCTTCTTGTATAGAAGAATTTGGCGAGTATGATTGTGAAGTAAATTCAGCTCAGTCATCAACTCAAGCTTCTCCTTTCTGTTCAGTTCAATGTGGCTTTCTAGTGTATGCTATATGCGAATGAAAATCTCGTAAAGAGATGGATTATCCTCACGAGGTATTTCAACCCTGGCTTTCTTGATCTTCGGTGCATTTTCAGATGTAGATGGAGTGGCAGCATCAACGGGTTCCTTCCCTTTTTCAATATCCTTCACTATGCATAGAATGTAACAAACTGGTGGCATGAATAGCTTGGGAATATAAGCCCATAAAAATTTTCATGAGTGAGTTGCTCAAAAACATGATCCATGGAGCATAAGGTTTCAATGACTGAGGGCTGCCAGCTGCACATGAGAGGTTTAGAATGAAAAGTTCAGGAATATCAAACTTAATTCCTCGAGACATGGCCAGAAGTGCATTTCCCACAATGCCTTTGATGGAATTATGTTTGTTCGTTGGTGTGAGATGTGAATTAACACTTTATTGTCATAGGCCAACTTCTTTGGATCTACATCAATGCATTCATCACCAACCATGGTGGGATCCATTAGAATGTGGAGTTGCGCTTTAGACACTTCCCAGAAATGCAACCCATGTTCTCTATCATTCTCAAATTCACACCGAGGAAGATTTATCTTGGTCAAAAATTGATCTGCCGAGAACATGATCTTTTCTTTGCCTGTCATCCAATCGGGAATCCATGATGATGTGTTCCCAAACTCTCCTGAGATACACAATGTGGCATAAAACTGAAGGATAATTTCTCTGTTCCAGCCATGATTGAAGCACATGAATCCTTTCATGAGAGCTTGTTCAATATGCTCGATGGCATGGTGAAAACATGGCACTTCTTCGAGGTCAGTGAAGTTTAGTATCTTGTGATTGAATATCCCATTCTTGTCAAACAAGATCCAAGCATAATAAACTGCTTGTTCTTCAGCCCAAAACTTCGTTGATAGTGAAGTTCTTTCTCCTTCATAGGGGCTTGTCGTAAAAAATGCTAGCTTCGAGAGATGAAGTTGTTCATTAAATGCAGGACCATTGAGGCCATACTCAGCAGGAAACAATGGAAATGATTCCTGGGATTTTTCCAAATCTCTTCATTGCTAATTTACATCTGCTGAACATCATCAAAAGCTGGCACATTTTCATCAATTGGCTTTAGTGGACAAAGGGGCCTTTTCATTTTCTCGGTCGCAGATCACATGGGAGCACTGGTCCGACCTTCATTTACGTGCCCTAGAACTCCTTCAGCGGCTTTGTGGCTATCAGGCACTGGGATCTTTTCCTTCGGTGAACATTCAACAGTGGGAGGTACGACAACTTCTTCAGACACTTGGGTCACAACTACTTCTCCTTCGGTTTGTTGAGGTAAAACAGGTGGTACTTCTTGTTCATGAGCCATTGTCTCTTCATCTTTCTTTTCTTCTTGTTCTAGGTGTGAAGCCAAAGAACTAGGAGCAGGGTCAACCTCCATCTGGGTGGGGGCACCAGATGGGGTAACCGGGGTGGTATTTTCTCGGGAAACAACTTGCTCCCCCTCAACCTTATCATCCTCCTTGATGGATCCAGAGGGCTCAACTTGCATATCCTTCAGAGGCGATGAAACAACCTTTTCTACGTAATCTCTTCGTCAACTTTCTCCTCAAAGGCATGCTGCTCGGGCACGACATTATCTTTGTTAGGATTGTTCAGAAAGGTATCCATCACATCAGATTCTTGAGCAACTGAGGTAGGAATGATAACTATGGCAGGCACAGCTTGTTGTACGGTTTCTTCCTTGTGAAGAGGGGATGGTGGAATATGTTGTGGTGGAGCACTTGTGTCGACAGGAGCATCAGTTGCTACAGTTTGAATAAAGTCATGTGAGATTTCCTTTGGCTTATTGACTCTTGCCTTAGCTTTTTGGCGCTTCTCTTCTTTTTCTCTTCATCGAGCAAGATCTTCTTGACACTTAATCTCATCATTTCTTCGATCACAAAGTTGAGAAACAACCATCTTCATCTTGGAGTGCCACTCAGTTTTGTTGTTCCTCATGACAGTGAGAGCTTTGGTAATCTCAAGAATCTCCTTGTTCATGTCCTTCCTTTTGTAATCAGTACTGGCATCCTTTCTCATTTTCTCAAGGAGTTTCTTGTCCTTGATAGCTTGGTTCAATTCCTTGGTAATCTCTCCCAGCTCGACAAAGTGTTTTGCTACCATCTTGGTAACATCATCAAGAAGACCCAAACTGCTTAGATTAGCTGGTTTAGCATCATACGTAGCACCTTCAATGATATCAATGATAAGATCAAAGTCATACTTTTGTTTCTCAGTGGAAGCAGGAACAATTGTCTTGTCCTTCTTGGCAGGAACAACAACTTCTTCATCAGGCAACAACTTTCTCTTGGTCGTAGGGGCAACAGAACCTGATGGTTTATCTGATGCCATGGTAGCAAGCCTTGGTAACGATCTCAATGGAGGTGAAACTTTTGCTGGAGAGGGTGTCTTATATAGCTTGTCCACAAGAGCTCGTTGATCATACATAAGAATCTCCTCGGCAACATTATCATCGGAAGAATCATCAGATGAGGCAGATGCTGCCTTCTTTGATTTTCTTGCAACTGATTTCTTTCTTAAAGCTCGAGGGAAACAAACTTCCTCTTCTTCTTTTCTTTTCGGGCAAGAGGCCCGTTCCTTCTTATCTTGCATGTCTTGCTGGGTTAACTCAACATTTCTTTGCTCCACCTGATTTTTCTTTGAGGCCTTGGCTTCCCGCTTGGCCTTGGACTTTGCTCTCTTTTCCACTTCCTCGGGAAAATCAGCAATTACCTTCAATGAATCAGCATGAGCATTATTGGGAGGAGCTGGCCTAACCTTTTCATCATCTTCACCTAGGCAGCCCTCTGTGATGCAATCATTCCAGGGTGGAGTGAATGCGAACAAGATCAGATATTTCCTTCGGATATTTTGATAGTTGAACCACTTCTTCGTCCAATGATGTCAAATCTTCTACAGCCTATTATTTCTTTTGGTGGCAGTTTCAACTCCAGGTGGACTTTTGTAAGTTGCAGGATCAAACATCTCTGTCGCGGTATTCCTCTCTCTACCGTGACCACCCTTCTTGGGATTTCCATCAGAGAACAGGGTCTTGGAATCGGTGATTTGCTCATCCTTAGGATGACAATGAGCTGAGGGAATATCTTAGATTTCTTCTTCGGCACCTTTGGCGGCTTAGATGTTTTTCTTTCAGCTAACTTTGCTCTTTCAGCCACACGTGTCAATTGAGGTATTTCTTCCTCGGACCCAGACCGCTCTTTGGAACTATGAGCCATGACCACTCCTGAGAGAAAAACAACAATGCGAGGGAAAACAGGAAGGGGTCACAAACATGCATAGAAGCATTTTTTTTACTGAAAATGACAAGTTTTCTGGAAGCAGCGAAGGAATCCATGGTATGCATATTTGAAAGATATCATCGATACAATTGTATAGCACCATAGGGCAGAGAAACAACTTATCTAATCTTTCGGAAGTATACACATAACTTAGAGAGCCCTAAAGATCTACCGCAATAAAATAAAACAGGAGGAATTGCGTTGGTAAGAATAGCCCTAGAACTGAGGAACGACAAGGATACCTCCAGATCTAAGTGCCCTAACTTGGCAACAAAGATCATCTATGGCAATGCGGGAGAGAAGATGTACCACACCAACATGACCAACAGTGGCGGGGCTTCACCGAAGTTGCACGACGAGGCACAAAGAGCGAGAGGAGGGGTTTGAGGTTGAAGAGAGAAAGAACAAAGAAGGAAGACGCTTGATGAGGGGTATATATCTCGAGGGAGAAACCGCTTCCTCCGATATCCATGGCCGAAAAGCATGGGATGTTCCACATTCAACGGATAAGATCACAATCATAAGATCGTGGGCACGTGTCCGCTGTTTCCTGCGAAAATATCGATAGCTGAATAGAATGCCGAAGGGTTTGACGAAGGGCAAGCACCAACACAGATGAAATTTAGAAGTTGATTTCATTCGCGACCAAGGACGTCGGATTGGAATCTTCTTCAGACCAAGTTGCATGTTTATGATGAGGAAGAACAGAGGGAAAACATAGTCCAACACAAAACACTAAGCCAATCAAAAGGAAAACACAAAACACAAACACGTTGAACAAAGATACAAAAGAACATAGAAGAACCAGCACCAACAACAAATCTCAGGGTAAGAAATGAGAAATGAAGATTCCTAAGATATCACCTGCAAGAGAGGGTTAGTTCTTCTTCGCAACCCACACTTGTGTGGGCAACGAGGATATCATTTTCTTCTTCTGAGTAGGAGCATTTTGTTGGTTGGATCTGTAATACACTTGAGAATTTCGTGAGTCATATGAGTAAGCATTGAAGTTATTTCCAGAGATGTGAATGTAATGATGTGAGGAGGTGCGTATGTACTCCTTCCATCGAAGGTTTGATCGATGCTCATTCGAGAATTTTCATGTGCCATTCTGCGTATTATAATTATTCTTCAAAGAAGATTACTCTACATGTTCAAGTTAGCAGTGACAGATAGATTTTCAATAATGCATGTCTTCACCCATAATTGCTTCTTGGGTGGGCCGGACCTACTGTTAGTCCCAATATATTGAGTGAAAACCAAACCATTCTGTTGTTTGAACAGTTTATAATTCGATTCATCAGACTCATCAGAAATGGCAAGAATGGAAGAATCATACCCGGACAGAGTTACATGTTCGAGTGTTTTGCTTTTAGCAAGAACCCAACTCGTCCGAGGATATTGCTTGGGAGTCTAGTAAGTTCCATCAACCTTGAGTTTCCTTTCGAAACCCAATTGTTCCTTTCGAGGATTTTTGTCCACTAAAGACTTCTTTAGCACATCACACAGGGTTTGATGCCCTTTTAGGCTTCTTAGCATTCTGTCTCAAGTAAGTGAATCAGCATTGCTACGTTCTAGACATTTTAAGCATGGAGAAACAAAATCATCATGAAAATGATTAGATTGCTCGGCGAAGAGAGAAGCTTTCTCTAAGACCATGTCGTTATGAGATTCTTTCAATGACACGAGTTCTTGATTCCTATTAAGGAGTTCATGTGATAAACTCTCCTAGTCAACTATAAGCGAATCATATCGATTGGTAAGATCATCAATAGTTTATGAAAAAGCATCTTGCTCTTCGATAAACTTTTGATTGTTCTCCATCTCTTCCACCAGTAATCCTTTGGTTTTCCTAAGATTTTTCTCTAGCATTTCAAGCTCACATTGTTGAGATTTTGCTACTTTAACAAGTTTGGCATAAGCAACGTATTCAGGAGAATATCCAATCATGGATTTTTGGTGTTTTGATGATACCTGATCCTTTGATGATTTTGCCATGAGACGGAAAGCGATCGGTTCATAAACGCTTGAAGCATCATCATTAGTGTATGACTCGAGTGGGTTCTCAGATGACTCATATGCAGTGAAGGCATTGATCCTTCCAATACTTTTGTAGAATTCTTCATCATCTGATTTAGTGTCAGTTGCTTCCTCTTCAGAGTCCATGGTCACATCAATGCATGCTCTATTCAGCTATGATATTCTCTTCATATTCGATTCAGTGGTAGCTCTGGCTTTCATGTTAGTGACTGGTCTCGTCGAAGAAGATAAGGAAGAAGCAATTTCCTTCGAGAGCTTAGTATGACGATCCACTAGAGTAAAACCACTGTAGTGAAGATATTTCCATCTGTTGCTAGGTTTTCCTTCCCAGCTAGGGCAATTAGCGATGAGATGATCGAATAGTTTACATTTCAAGCACTTCATTTCTTTCGGAGGAACACTGCAAAAAAGACAAATTTGTGACATTTTGGGTCGAACGAATTTTTTTTTGTCATGCTTATGACACTTCTATGATGATAATTGTGAAAAAACCCGGTATCATCATAGATGTGGTGGGCTTGTGACGCCCCCGATTTAATCGTACACTAATCATGCACGCAAATGTGTACGATCAAGATCAGGGACTCACGGGAGGATATCACAACACAACTCTAAAACATAAATAAGTCATACAAGCATCATAATACAAGCCAGGGGCCTCGAGGGCTCGAATACAAGTGCTCGATCATAGACGAGTCAGCGGAAGCAACAATATCTGAGTACAGACATAAGTTAAACAAGTTTGCCTTAAGAAGGCTAGCACAAACTGGGATACCGATCGAAAGAGGCGCAGGCCTCCTGCCTGGGATCCTCCTAAGCTACTCCTGGTCGTCGTCAGCGGGCTGCACGTAGTAGTAGGCACCTCCGGTGTAGTAGGGGTCATCGTCGACGGTGGCGTCTGGCTCCTGGACTCCAGCATCTGGTTGCGACAACCAAAAAGAAAGGAAAGGGGGAAAAAGGGGGGAGAAAGCGACCGTGAGTACTCATCCAAAGTACTCGCAAGCAAGGAACTAAACTACATATGCATGGGTATATGTGTAAGGAGGCCATATCAGTGGACTAAACTGCAGAATGCCAAAATAAGAGGGGGATAGCTAGTCCTATCGAAGACTACGCTTCTGGCAGCCTCCGTCTTGCAGCATGTAGAAGAGAGTAGATTGAAGTCCTCCAAGTAGCATCTCCAAGTAGTATCTCCAAGTAGCATCTCCTGTAGCATCGCATAGCATAATCCTACCCGGGGATCCTCCCCTCGTCGCCCTGTGGAAAAGCGATCACCGGGTTGTCTGTGGAACTTGGAAGGGTGTGTTTTATTAAGTATCTGGTTCTAGTTGTCATAAGGTCAAGGTACAACTCCAAGTCGTCCTGTTACCGAAGATCACGGCTATTCGAATAGATTAACTTCCCTGCAGGGGTGCACCAACTTACCCAACACGCTTGATCCCATTTGGCCGGACACACTTTCCTGGGTCATGCCCGACCGCGGAAGATCAACACGTCGCAGCCCCACCTAGGCTCAACAGAGAGGCCAGCACGCTGGTCTAAACCTAAGCGCACAGGGGTCTGGGCCCATCGCCCATAGCACACCTGCACGTTGCGTACGCAGCCGAAAGCAGAACTAGCCCCCTTAATACAAGAGCAGGCTTACGTTCCAATCCGGCGCGCGTCACTCAGTCGCTGGCGCCACGAAGTGCTTCGGCTGATACCACGACGTCGGGATACCCATAACTACTCCCACGTAGATGGTTAGTGCGTATAGGCTCGTAGCCAACTCAGATCATATACCAAGATCTCGTTAAGCGTGTTAAATATCCGCGAACGCCGAACAGGGCCAGGCCCACCTGTCTCCTAGGTGGTCTCAACCTGCCCTGTCGCTCCGCCACAAAGTAACAGTCGGGGGCCGTCGGGAACCCAGGCCCACCTCTACCGGGATGGAGCCACCTGTCCTTTCAGCCCCCTCATCAGAATCACTTGCGGGTACTCATCGAGCTGACCCGACTTTAGTCACCATCTGTATAGTATGTATGTATGTATAGTATATACCCGTGATCACCTCCCGAGTGATCACGACCCAATAATATAGCAAGGCAGACTGACAAGAATGTAGGGCCAATGATGATAAACTAGCATCCTATACTAAGTATTTAGGATTGCAGGTAAGGTATCAACAGATGTAGCAACAATGTCAGGCTATGCATCAGAATAGGATTAACGGAAAGCAGTAACATGCTACACTACTCTAATGCAAGCAGTATAGAGGAGAATAGGCGATATCTGGTGATCAAGGGGGGGCTTGCCTGGTTGCTCCGGCAAGAAGGACGAGTCACCAACACCGTAGTCGAATTGGGCAGCAGCAGCGTCGGTCTCGTAGTCTACCGGAGATAAGAGGGGGAAGAAACAATGAATACAATGCAAACATAAACACGACGATGCGTGACGTGACAATGAGCGGTGCTAGGTGTGCCCAAACGTGGTATGAGGTGGTACCGGTTAAGGGGAGAAACATCCGGGAAGTATTCCCGGTGTTTCGCGTTTTCGGACAGATGAACCGGAGGGGGAAAGTTGCGTGTTTACTATGCTAGGGATGCGTGGCAGACGAACGGAGAGCGTATACGGATTCGTCTCGTCGTTCTGAGCAACTTTCATATACAAATTATTTTCATCCGACTTACGGTTTATTTTATATGATTTCCTAAAGTTTTAATAATATCCTAGAATTTCTGGATTCATTATTATTTCGAAAATAAAAAGTAAAATTACTCTTGTCAGCTAGTGTAGTGCCAGGCACAGTCAATGACATGTGGGGGCAGGTCAAAGTCAACAGCACAGCCGGTGTTGACTAGGTCAATCAGTGAATAGTGCATGGGTCCCGCGTGTCATAGACTTAAGCATTTTTAACTTGTCTGATCATTTTAATTTACAGTAGGGTTCACATGTCATAGGGTCTAGACTAACTAATCAGTTAAACCAAAATAAACTAAACAGGAGGGTATTATGGGCTAATAGGGGATTAGCCCCTTAATTGGGCTGGTTGGGGACCCGCTAGCAGAGGCACAAAGGCCAGCCCCAGCATGGTTGTGCGCAGGCGCGCACGAAGGCTAGGCGCCAGGACGTAGCGGGTGCGGGCGTGACCATTGCAGGCGGGCGCGCACGGACGGGCGTAGGGCACGGCGCGAGCGGCAGAGGCAGTTGTAGTTGCTGCCGGGGTCCTCGCACTCTCTCGATGCTCTGTAACTGAAGAACTGTGAGAGAGTACTTTGTGTTGCGTGCTACTAACTGCAGCGCCATGTCGTTACAGCAAGAGATCCTTCCTAATCTACCAGCCACTTTTGAGCTAATGGCCACACTATCCCACGGGAGCTAACACCGCGACACTAGCTACTACATGCACAAAACAAAGACTTGCATGTATGGTGCATGCTTATACTGACGAAACTGAATAAATCGACACCTAGCCTAACTGAAGAAGGAAGCAGCAGGATTCAGTGTCAAACAAAAGCGGCAGGAGCAATAGGGGCCACGGCAGCGACGGATACAAGCGCGCACAGCAGTAGGCGCAGCCGCCGCACGGGCTGCCGCACGGGTGGCTGTAGGTGTGCGGCCAGACTGTGCGCGGGGATGCAGGGGAGCACAAGGGGCGAGGGCGGCCATGGCGTGAGCGGACGGGCGCGTTGTCTTCGTGGGAGCTCAAGGAGCTCGAGACCAAGCACAGGTGCGAGCGACAGCAGCTGTGAGCTTTGCAACGACATGGCCGGCGGCGATGAGCTTTGGCCGCGACGGGAACGGCGGCTACGGACACGGATTCGAGAACTAGGGAGAGGGCTTTCGAGCGGGAGCTCACCGGGGAGCGCATGAAAGGCTCGGTGAGGGCCCGGAGCGCAGGACGACGACGGAGTCGACGGAGGCGCACCGGTGGACGAAGGTTGAAGAAGAGTTCGATCCGCTCGATGTAGTGGCCCCGGGCTCGAACGGTGGTGCGTAGACGACGTAGGGGACGAGGTGAACCTCCCGGACGCCAACGGACGACGAAGGTGGCCGATGGCAACATGTACGACAACGATGGCGACGCGGCGACAGCAGCTTCGGGCAACAACGTCGGGTCGCCGCGGGGAAGACGAGGGGAGGGAGATGGGGGCGCGAGGAGGGGGAGTGGGGGTCCGGCTAGGTTTAGAGAGGGGCACCGGGGTCTTGTAGGCTGGGGTCGCCGGCCGGATGGCCGCCACGGCGTCGGCCGGTGCCGTGGCGGGCATCGGCTCTGCCCACGTCCCCCTCTGTGAATAGAGGAGGTGGCGACATGGGGAGTGGGCCGGCCTAGCCTGGCCAGCTGGGCCTTGGCCCAAGGGAGGGGGTTTTTCCTTTTCTCTTGTTTTATTTTCGGTTTTGCCTTTTTCTTTTTTTATTTATGTTACCTTTTCTGTTTTAGTTTTGTTTCTTATTAATTTTAGTTTTAGTAAAATATACACGTAGCAATATAAATTAGTATTTCAACTTAGCCCATAGTCACAAAAAGTCTAGTCCTCAAATAAATTAGTTTGATATTTTATTAATTACCAAAGGTATTTAAATTATTGTTTTACTGTTGTTTTATTCATCTTATGGTATTTAAAAATTTATAAAGGTGTGGTTTCTCCATCATAATTACCTATGCATTATTTGGCTCACTCCGAACATTTTAGTTTTAATACTTGAAAACTTTTATTGTTTACTTGATTTTGAATTTGAATTTGAATCGGTTTTTGAACTAACGAGAGATTATCAATAGTAACCGAGGTGACGTGGCATCCTTAGTAGAGGGTTACTGTAGTTTAATTACCCGGGCGTCACAGGGCTCCTACTTCTATGACAAAAAATCATGATAGAAAATGGGCTTTTCGTCCTGGGTGGGTCGGAGACGCAACTGCATGACATGCTTTGGGCCATCCATGACGGAAAAACCATGGTAGAAGTGAGGGCGAGGAAAATATTGGGGAGTTCTCGGTTACGGTGGGTGGTCGGGGCCGAGCGATGCATGGAGGTTTGCGCATTTCTCTCGTGCACGTATGCGCGTGTTTGCGAGGCGTTGCGCTCTAACTGAACCTGAGCGAGGCATTGGGCTCTAAATGAACCTGAGCGATTGCACTAGCTACGTTACTGAACCCCTTGTTGTTAACTAAACCCTAGTGATTCCTTTGCTACTGCTGCTAACTGAAGCCGATCGATGCTGCCTCTTGATGAACAGTGATCGTTGTTGGGGGGGGGGGGGGTTGGATGAACAGTTCCTAGTGGCGGGGTGGATGAACAGGATCCCATTGTAGTAGAGGCCATTGACGCTGGATGAACAGGACCTAGTCGATCGAGCCTGTTGGGGGTGGATGAACATGACCCCGTGGAGGGCTGGATGAACAGGACCCCGTGGAGGGCTAATTGAATAGTAGCCGATGGAGGGCTGGATGAACAGTATGTTGGGGAACGTAGCAGAAATTCAAAAATTTTCCTACGAAACACCAAGATCTATCTATGGAGAGACCAGCAACGAGTAGAAAGGGGAGTGCATCTACATGCCCTTGTAGATCGCTAAGCGGAAGCGTTCAAGTGAACGGGGTTGATGGAGTCGTACTCGTCGTGATTCAAATCACCGATGATCAAGTGCCGAACGCACGGCACCTCCGCGTTCAACACACGTACAGCCCGGTGATGTCTCCCACGCCTTGATCCAGCAAGGAGAGAGGGAGAGGTTGAGGAAGACTCCATCCAACAGCAGCACAACGGCGTGGTGGTGGTGGAGGAGCGTGGCAATCCCGCAGGGCTTCGCCAAACACCATGGGAGAGGAGGAGGAGGAGGAGAGACAGGGCTGCACCAAGAGAGATCAAATCGCGTGTTATGGGCAGCCCCTAGGCCTCATATATATAGGGGAAAGGGAGGGCTGCGCTCCCTTTAGGGTTTCCCACCCCCAAGGGGTGCGGCCAGCCCTAGATGGCAAAGGGGGCGGCGGCCAGGAGGGGGAGAGAGGGGAGGCGCCCACTAGGTGGGCCTTAAGGCCCATCTGGACTAGGGTTTGCCCCCTCCCACTCTCCCTTGCGCCTTGGCACCTTGTGGGGGGCGCACCAGCCCACCTAGGGGCTGGTCCCCTCCCACACATGGCCCACGCAGCCTTCTGGGGCAGGTGGCCCCACTTGGTGGACCCCCGGGACCCTCCCGGTGGTCCCGGTACAATACCGATATCGCCCGAAACTTTTCCGGTGACCAAAACAGGACTTCCCATATATAAATCTTTACCTCCGGACCATTCCGGAACTCCTCGTGACGTCCGGGATCTCATCCGGGACTCCGAACAACATTCGGTAACCACATACAAGCTTCCTTTATAACCCTAGCGTCATCGAACCTTAAGTGTGTAGACCCTACGGGTTCGGGAGACATGCAGACATGACCGAGACGTTCTCCGGTCAATAACCAACAGCGGGATCTGGATACCCATGTTGGCTCCCACATGTTCCACGATGATCTCATCGGATGAACCACGATGTCAAGGACTCAATCGATCCCGTATACAATTCCCTTTGTCTAGCGGTATTTTACTTGCCCGAGATTCGATCGTCGGTATCCAATACCTTGTTCAATCTCGTTACCGGCAAGTCACTTTACTCGTTCCGTAACACATCATCCCGTGATCAACTCCTTGGTCACATTGCGCATATGATGATGTCCTACCGAGTGGGCCCAGAGATACCTCTCCGTTTACACGGAGTGACAAATCCCAGTCTCGATCCGCATAAAACAATAGGTACTTTCGGAGATACCTGTAGTGTACCTTTATAGTCACCCAGTTACGTTGTGACGTTTGATACACCCAAGGCACTCCTACGGTATCCAGGAGTTACACGATCTCATGGTCAAAGGAAGAGATACTTGACATTGGCAAAGCTCTAGCAAACGAACTACACGATCTTTTGTGCTAGTCTTAGGATTGGGTCTTGTCCATCACATCATTCTCCTAATGATGTGATCCCGTTATCAACGACATCCAATGTCCATAGCCAGGAAACCATGACTATCTGTTGATCACAACGAGCTAGTCAACTAGAGGCTCACTAGGGACATATTGTGGTCTATGTATTCACACGTGTATTACGATTTCCGGATAATACAGTTATAGCATGAATAAAAGACAATTATCATGAACAAGGAAATATAATAATAATACTTTTATTATTGCCTCTAGGGCATATTTCCAACAGTCTCCCACTTGCACTAGAGTCAATAATCTAGTTCACATCGCCATGTGATTAACACTCACAGGTCACATCGCCATGTGACTAATACCCAAGAGTTTACTAGAGTCAGTAGTCTAGTTCACATCACTATGTGATTAACACTCAATGAGTTTTATGTTTGATCATGTTGCTTGTGAGAGAGGTTTTAGTCAACGGGTCTGAACCTTTCAGATCCATGTGTGCTTTACAAATCTCTATGTCATCTCCTAGATGCAGCTACCACGCTCTATTTGGAGCTATTCCAAACAACTGTTCTACTTGGAGCTATCCTAAATTATTGCTCCATTATATGTATCCGGTCTCTCTACTCAGAGCTATCCGGATAGGTGTCAAGCTTGCATCGTCGTAACTTTTACGACGAACTCTTTTACCACCTCCATAATCGAGAAAATTCCTTAGTCCACTAGTTACTAAGGATAACTTTGACCGCTGTCCTTTGAGCCATTCTTGGATCACTCTTGTACCCCTTGACTGTCTCATGGCAAGGCACACTTCAGGTGCGGTACACAGCATAGCATACTGAAGAGCCTACGTCTAAAGCATAGGGGACGACCTTCGTCCTTTCTCTCTATTCTGCCATGGTCGAGCTTTAAGTCTTAACTTCATACCTTACAACTCAGGCAAGAACTCCTTCTTTGACTGATCCATCTTGAACACCTTCAAGATTATGTCAAGGTACGTGCTCATTTAAAAGTATTATTAAGCATTTTGATCTATCTTATTGATCTTGATGCTCAATGTTCAAGTAGCTTGATCCAGGTTTTCTATTGAAAACACCTTTCAAATAACCCTATATGCTTTCTAGAAATTCTACATCATTTCTGATCAACAATATGTCAACAACATATACTCATCAGAAATTCTATAGTGCTCCCACTCACTTCTTTGGAAATACAAGTTTCTTATAAACTTTGTATAAATCCAAAATCTTTGATCATCTCATCAAAGCGTACATTCCAACTCCGAGATGCTTACTCCAGTCCTTAAAAAGGATCGCTGGAGCTAGCATACCTTTTAGCATCCTTAGGATCGACAAAACTTTTCTGATTGTATTGCATACAACCTTTCCTTACGAAAACTAGTAAGGAAACTTGTCTTGACATCCATCTGCCAGATTTCGTAAATGCAGCTAATGCTAACATGATTCCGACGGACTTAAGCATCGCTACGGATGAGAAAATCTCATCGTAGTCAACTCCTTGAACTTGTGAAAAACTCTTCGCCACAAGTCGAGCTTCATGGATGGTGACATTTCCATCCACGTCCGTCTTCTTCTTAAAAGGTCCATTTATCTCAATGGATTGCCGATCATCGGGCAAGTCCATCAAAGTCCATGCTTTGTTCTGATATATGGATACTATCTCGGATTTCATGGCTTCTAACCATTTGTCGGAATTCGGGCCCACCATCGCTTCTCCATAGCTCGTAGGTTCATTGTTGTCTAGCAACATGACCTTCAAGACAGGATTACGTACCACTCTGAAGTAGTACGCATCCTTGTCATCCTACGAGGTTTGGGAGTGACTTGATCCGAAGTTTCATGATCAATATCATAAGCTTCCACTTCAATTGGTGCAGGTGCCACAGGAACAACTCCCTGTGCCCTGTCACACACTAGTTGAAGAGACGGTTCAATAACCTCATCAAGTCTCCACCATCCTCCCACTCAATTCTTTCGAGAGAAACTTTTCCTCGAGAAAGGACCCGATTCTAGAAACAATCCATATTGCTTTCGGATCTGAATTAGGAGGTATACCCAACTGTTTTGGGTGTCCTATGAAGATGCATTTTATCCGCTTTGGGTTCGAGCTTAATGCTGAAACTTTCTCACATAAGCGTCGCAGCCCCAAACCTTTAAGAAACGACAACTTAGGTTTCTCTAAACCATAATTCATACGGTGTCATCTCAACGGAATTACGCGGTGCCCTATTTAAAGTGAATGTGGTTGTCTCTAATGCCTAACCCATGAACGATAGTGGTAATTTGATAAGAGACATCATGGTACGCACCATATCCAATAGGGTGCAACTATGATGTTCGGACACACCATCACACTATGGTGTTCCAGGCGGTATTAATTGCGAAACAATTTCCACAATGTCTTAATTGTGTGCCAAAACTCGTAACTCAGATATTCATCTCTATGATCATATCATAGACATTTTATCCTATTGTCATAATGATCTTCTACTTCACTCTGAAATTATTTGAACCATTCAATAATTCAGACTTGTGTTTCATCAAGTAAATATTCTCAACATCTACTCGAATCATCTATGAAGTAAGAACATAACGATATTCACTGCATGCCTCAGCACTCATTGGACTGCACACATCAAAATGTGTTGCTTCCAACAAGTTGCTATCTTGTTCCATTTTACTGAAACCGAGGCTTTTCAGTCATCTTGCCTATGTGGTATGATTTGCATATCTCAAGTGATTCAAAATCAAGTGAGTCCAAACGGTCCATTTGCATGGAGCTTCTTCATGCATATATACCAATAGACATGGTTCGCATGTCTCAAACTTTTCAAAAATGAGTGAGTCCAAAGATCCATCAACATGGAGCTTCTTCATGCGTTTTATACCATTATGACTTACATGGCAGTGCCACAAGTAAGTGGTACTATCATTACTATCTAATATCTTTTGGCATGAAAATGTGTATCACTACGATCGAGATTCAATAAACCATTAGGTGCAAGACCATCGAAGGTATTATTCAAATAAATAGAGTAACCATTATTCTCCTTAAATGAATAACCGTACTGCGATAGACATAATCCAATCATGTCTATGCTCAACGCAAACACCAATCTCGGTGGTAGAGGGAGCGTGCGATGCTTGATCACATCAACCTTGGAAACACTTCCAACACATATCGTCAGCTCACCTTTAGCTAGTCTCCTTTTATTTCGTAGCTTTTATTTCGAGTTACTAACACTTAGCAACTGAACCGGTATCTTAATACCCTGGTGCTACTAGGAGTACTAGTAAAGTACACATTAACATAATGTATATCCAATATACTTCTATCGACCTTGCCAGCCTTCTCATCTACCAAGTATCTAGGGTAATGCTGCTCCAGTAGCTGTTCCCCTTATTACAGAAGCACTTAGTCTCGGGTTTGGGTTCAACCTTGGGTTTCTTCACTAGTGCAGCAGCCGATTTGCCGTTTCATGAAGTATCCCTTCTTTCCCTTGCCCTTCTTGAAACTAGTGGTTTCATCAACCATCAACAATTGATGCTCCTTCTTGATTTCTACTTTCGCGATGTCAAACAATGCGAATACCTCAAGGATCATCATCTCTATCCTTGATATGTTATAGTTCATCACGAAGCTCTAGCAGCTTGGTGGCAATGACTTTGGGGAAACATCACTATCTCATCTGGAAGATCAACTCCCACTCGATTCAAGTGATTGTCGCACTCAGACAATCTGAGCACTAGCTCAACGATTAAGCTTTTCTCCCTTAGTTTGCAGGCTAAGAAAATCGTCGGAGGTCTTATACCTCTTGACGTGGGCACGAGCCTGAAATCCCAATTTCAGCCCTCGAAACATCTCATATGTTCCGCGACGTTTCGAAAACGTCTTTGGTGCCTCTACTTAAACCATTTAACTGAACTATCACGTAGTTATCAAAACGTGTATGTTCGATGTTCGAAACATCCACAAACGACGTTTGGGGTTTAGCACACTAAGCAGTGAATTAAGGACATAAGCGTTCTAGTGTCCGCATAATCGCTACTGTCAACTTTCAACTATATTTTCTCTAGGAACATAACTAAAACAGTAGAACTATAGCGTGAGCTACGACATAATTTGCAAAAGGTCTTTTGACTATGTTCAGGATAATTAAGTTCATCTTATGAACTCCCACTCAGATAGACATCCCTCTAGTCATCTAAGTGATTACATGATCCAAGTCAAACTAGGCCGTGTCCGATCATCACGTGAGACGGACTAGTCATCATCGGTGAACATCTTCATGTTGATCGTATCTACTATACGACTCATGCTCGACCTTTCGGTCTCCGTGTTCCGAGGCCATGTCTGCACATGCTAGGCTCGTCAAGTTAACCCTAAGTGTTTTCGCTGTGTAAAACTGTCTTACACCCGTTGTATGTGAACGTAAGAATCCATCACACCCGATCATCACGTGGTGCTTAGAAGCGACGAACTGTAGCAACGGTGCACAGTTAGGGGAGAACACTTCTTGAAATTTTGTAAGGGATCATCTTATTTACTACCGTCGTCCTAAGTAAACAAGATGCATAAACATAATAAACATCACATGCAATTATATAGTTGTGACATGATATGGCCAATATCATATAGCTCCATTGATCTCCATCTTCGGGGCTCCATGATCATCTTGTCACCGGCATGACACCATGATCTCCATCATCATGATCTCCATCATCGTGTCTTCATGAAGTTGTCACGCCAACTTATTACTTCTACTACTATGGCTACCGGTTAGCAATAAAGTAAAGTAATTACATGGCGTTCTTTAATGACACGCAGGTCATACAAAAAATAAAGACAACTCCTATGGCTCCTGCCGGTTGTCATACTCATCGACATGCAAGTCGTGAATCTTATTACAAGAACATGATCAATCTCATACATCACATATATCATTCATCACATCCTTTTGGCCATATCACATCACATAGCATACCCTGCAAAAACAAGTTAGACGTCCTCTAATTGTTGTTTGCATGTTTTACGTGGCTGCTATGGGTTTCTAGCAAGAACTTTTCTTACCTACGCAATACCACAACGTGATATGCCAATTGCTATTTACCCTTCATAAGGACCCTTTTCATCGAATCCGTTCCGACTAAAGTGGGAGAGACTGGCACCCGCTAGCCACCTTATGCACCAAGTGCATGTCAATCGGTGGAACCTGTCTCACGTAAGAGTACGTGTAAGGTCGGTCCGGGCCGCTTCATCCCACAATACCGTCGAAACAAGATTGGACTAGTAACGGTAAGCATATTGAACAACATCAACGCCCACAACTACTTTGTGTTCTACTCGTGCAAAGAATCTACGCAATAGACCTAGCTCATGATGCCACTGTTGGGGAACGTAGCAGAAATTCAAAAAATTTCCTACGAAACACCAAGATCTATCTATGGAGAGACCAGCAACGAGTAGAAAGGGGAGTGCATCTACATACCCTTGTAGATCGCTAAGCGGAAGCGTTCAAGTGAACGGGGTTGATGGAGTCGTACTCGTCGTGATTCAAATCACCGATGATCAAGTGCCGAACGCACGGCACCTCCGCGTTCAACACACGTACAGCCCGGTGACGTCTCCCACGCCTTGATCCAGCAAGGAGAGAGGGATAGGTTGAGGAAGACTCCATCCAACAGCAGCACAACGGCGTGGTGGTGGTGGAGGAGCGTGGCAATCCCGCAGGGCTTCGCCAAACACCATGGGAGAGGAGGAGGAGGAGGAGAGACAGGGCTGCACCAAGAGAGATCAAATCGCGTGTTATGGGCAGCCCCTAGGCCTCATATATATAGGGGAAAGGGAGGGCTGCGCCCCCTTTAGGGTTTCCCACCCCCAAGGGGTGCGGCCAGCCCTAGATGGCAAAGGGGGCGGCGGCCAGGAGGGGGAGAGAGGGGAGGCGCCCACTAGGTGGGCCTTAAGGCCCATCTGGACTAGGGTTTGCCCCCTCCCACTCTCCCTTGCGCCTTGGCACCTTGTGGGGGGCGCACCAGCCCACCTAGGGGCTGGTCCCCTCCCACACATGGCCCACGCAGCCTTCTGGGGCAGGTGGCCCCACTTGGTGGACCCCCGGGACCCTCCCGGTGGTCCCGGTACAATACCGATATCGCCCGAAACTTTTCCGGTGACCAAAACAGGACTTCCCATATATAAATCTTTACCTCCGGACCATTCCGGAACTCCTCGTGACGTCCGGGATCTCATCCGGGACTCCGAACAACATTCGGTAACCACATACAAGCTTCCTTTATAACCCTAGCGTCATCGAACCTTAAGTGTGTAGACCCTACGGGTTCGGGAGACATGCAGACATGACCGAGACGTTCTCCGGTCAATAACCAACAGCGGGATCTGGATACCCATGTTGGCTCCCACATGTTCCACGATGATCTCATCGGATGAACCACGATGTCAAGGACTCAATCGATCCCGTATACAATTCCCTTTGTCTAGCGGTATTTTACTTGCCCGAGATTCGATCGTCGGTATCCAATACCTTGTTCAATCTCGTTACCGGCAAGTCACTTTACTCGTTCCGTAACACATCATCCCGTGATCAACTCCTTGGTCACATTGCGCATATGATGATGTCCTACCGAGTGGGCCCAGAGATACCTCTCCGTTTACACGGAGTGACAAATCCCAGTCTCGATCCGCATAAAACAATAGGTACTTTCGGAGATACCTGTAGTGTACCTTTATAGTCACCCAGTTACGTTGTGACGTTTGATACACCCAAGGCACTCCTACGGTATCCAGGAGTTACACGATCTCATGGTCAAAGGAAGAGATACTTGACATTGGCAAAGCTCTAGCAAACGAACTACACGATCTTTTGTGCTAGTCTTAGGATTGGGTCTTGTCCATCACATCATTCTCCTAATGATGTGATCCCATTATCAACGACATCCAATGTCCATAGCCAGGAAACCATGACTATCTGTTGATCACAACGAGCTAGTCAACTAGAGGCTCACTAGGGACATATTGTGGTCTATGTATTCACACGTGTATTACGATTTCCGGATAATACAGTTATAGCATGAATAAAAGACAATTATCATGAACAAGGAAATATAATAATAATACTTTTATTATTGCCTCTAGGGCATATTTCCAACACAGTAGCCCATGGAGGGGTGGTTTAACAGGACCCCGTGGAGAGGGCTGGTTGAATAGTAGCTGGTGGAGGAGCAGTGGAGGCTGGATGAACAGGAGCCCGTGGATGAACAGTCGCAGGTGGAGGCTAGAGGAGGTCGACGGTGGATGAACAGTAGCCCGTGGAGGCTGGAGGTTGACGGTGGATATGAATAGTATCCCGTGGAGTCCCGTTTTGCGGTACGCCACACCCCTCCCTATGAACAGGACCCCTGTTTCGACCATAGCGCTCCAACACAAGTCCATTTCCTCCGTTTTGCGGTACGCCACACCCCTCCCAATCAACAGGAGCCTGTTTTGACCATAGGAGGTCCAAGCAAAGTCCGTTTCCTCTGTTTTGCGGTACGCCAGACCCCTCCCAATGAACAGGATCCCGTTTTGGCCGTGGCTGGTCTAACACAAGGTCATTTCCTCCATTCTGCGGTACGCCAGGCTTCGTTTCGATCGGCTGTTCCGTCCAAGCCGGTTGGCTCCCGATGAACATGATGACGCAGTTTCTCCATTTTGACTCAGCCATGTACACGAGCCCTGGCCGTATGTATGTCCGAGTAGGCGATCGAGACCCCACCCGTATGTACGTACGTGGCCGTATTTACTTTCTTGCACCTTGGATGTACGTACTTGTACATGCTACGTGCATGCCTCTACTACGACACGTGCGCGCCTATACTAGGACACGCGCCCTTCCTTACACGGCCACGGGTCATCGTTCCAGCCTGTAGATAGACCGATCGTATGTACGTACACGCTTCGACCAGGTGGATCCCGACTATTAGGAACTTCCCTGCGTGCGAAGATGTAGCTGGTGGGTCCCAGAAATCAGGGGGGAAACGTTTTTTTCATGAAATACGGTGGCCCCGTACGATGGGCCCCTGCTGTCAGGTGGAGGAATCATTATTTTCCGCATAATAAGGAGGCACTTCCTTGCTGCGGCCATGGACCCAGCTGTTAGCCTCTCCACATATAGTACTCTTCCGATGGAAGTCGTTCCTTGACCACATTGACCATGCCGCACCAAAAGAACTAAGGCGGTGGACGACGACGAGGCCTAGGAAGGGGATGACGCGGAGCCGGGGAAGACCTGGCAGTGGGTGCCCACACGGATAGGAGTACGAGGGTTCACTAGTTCGGCTTCGGTGTGAGGCTGCCGTCGCCGCAGGGCCTGGCCAGCGATGGGAGTAGTAGGGGGCGGTGAGGCCTCAGCGGCAGCACAACCGGCCACTGAAGGCAGGAGCAGGCGGTCTCGCCGGTGTTGGTTTGGGCAGCTGGTGGAAGAAGAGCAGCGATTGAAGAAGCAGCAGGACCGTTCGATTCAAATCCAACGGTCACTGCTACTAGAATCATTTGTTGAGTAAGTTGACAAATCCATGCGTATGCGTCAACTTAGTAGGCCCATAGGTCAGCCTCCGAACCGGTGCGCCCCAGATGTCTGTGGGAGGAATCATTTTTTGCGTAATAAGGAGGCAGTTGATTGCGTGCGGCCAGGGCAGCGGAGGGAGTAGGGTGGGCTGGTGAAGCCTGCATGGCATCACGGCGGGCCATAAGAGGAGGAGCAGGCAGTCCCGCCAGCGCTGGTTTAGGCGGCTAGAGAAAGAAGATCAGAGATTGAAGAAGCACGTCAGCCGTTGGATAGACATCCAATAGTCACTGCTGCTCGAATCATGTGTTGACTGAGAAAGCCTTGCGTAAACAAGTCAGCCTTGAAATCTGTGGCGTGTACAGCCCATTTGCTATTATTTTTATAATTTTTACTCATTTTGCAATTCATATGGAATTTATTGCAGCCAATTTTTGATTTTTAGAATTCCTGCCCATTTTTGGGTCAGTACCAGGGTTAAAAAGATGAAATAAAAATGTGTGAAATTTCGAAAATTCACACATTTTTGCCGGGGAACAAAATAATCTTAATCCAAAAAGTTAGTAGCCATACTAAAACAAATTTAAAAATAAATTAGTACTATGTCATGTTAAAATCCAATGAAATATAAAATATCACTGAAGAACAAAAACAAAAAAAGAAACTAATTTCCCATTTGCTATAAATTTTTTGGAATTTTCAACCCCTTTGATATTACTTTTAACAGATACTGACCATACTCTTTGGCTAGCTAGAATGCATCCCTCCTCATCCTGAAAGATTTGCAGCCAAGTAAGTCAGAGAAAACGAATATGCCTAGGTTGGGTATTTTCAAAAATAAATAGTGGGCTACCTATTTTCCCGAAGGAAAAACTGCTGGGCTGGTCATGTTGTTAGACGGGCCACAGAGATCGCACAACACAGTTTATAGCCTGCTCCTCCGAACAAATCCTCAAAAAAAAGTCGTGCAATTCTGTCGTTAATTAACTATACATTGAAAATGATGTGGATCCCAGATATCAACAAGGTGGATTAGAGTCAAAAACGAGGGGTGCATCTGAGTAGTAAGAGAGGCGCTTGCTTGTGTTTGGGTGTGGACCTGGTGGGTCCATACTGTCATACTCAAAACTACAGTCCTTTCCTGATTCACTATGTTGATAGGGACGGACGGCGGCGCCGCGGCGAGCGCACCAAGGCGGAGGATAAAGTGTTTTCGCCAATGTGCTAGGCTAGGTTGGACATTCTTATTGAAAAATAAAAATGGACCGGAACTATTTACAACATTGACTACGATTTGCATGGGTTCGCTGGTTGCAGGAAGAAAATGGTGGGAGAAAGAATACTGGTCACTATCTTTGCCTAAGAATAATATCGACTGAATGTAGTGACACTATCATAGGAAATAATATCCTGCTGTTAAATCATGAATTTAAAGAACTGGTGCATGAGCATTTAGCTTTATTTATTTATTTACTTATTTATGTTTAGCGGAGCATGAGCATGTACCGGGGCCCGATTCATGTGAGAGCCTCCCTTCCAGTTAATTATGGTCTCCTCTATTGGGCCTTCATCAGTGGGCTACATGTTATCAACAAGTGGAAAACGTGTT
Source organism: Triticum aestivum (assembly GCF_018294505.1). Classification (NCBI taxonomy): domain Eukaryota; kingdom Viridiplantae; phylum Streptophyta; class Magnoliopsida; order Poales; family Poaceae; genus Triticum; species Triticum aestivum. The sequence goes on from NC_057803.1 coordinate 223,702,721, forward strand.
CTGTACCAAAAATAGTACACGCTACATACGGCACGGGCCACTAAAGTATCGGACCGTGCAACAATTTCCAAAACATTGTGTTTGTCGTTCTAACAACACATTTATTCAACCAACAGATGAAATATACTACTGATTGTACACTGAAAACAATAGCAGCAACAACCAGGGCTGGGGGGTGCAACAGAAGCAGTAAGCAGGCCAGAAGAGTAAAAATGCAACTCTCTCTTCCAAATCGAATATCAGCCATCATTACAAAAGGGCTACCAAAAAAGAACAAGTGTATGCATCAAACTAAGTAAAGATCCTACTACATCCTATGTACGCATCTAACTAACTGGCTTAGTTAGACGTTACTATTGATTAAGCTATGGAGATTGGCTGACGGCTTGAACCAGATGGGTGCCTGACGCGGGAAACTCTAGCCAGCAGGTCGAAGTCTGATACTTGCGACCCTCTTTCCTACTTTGGGATGCAGAGTGTGCCAACACATATCAAGGTATGGTGCATGCAGAGACGCATGGTATGCTGTGTACACACAGTTTTGCCTGATGAACAAAACCGCGCTGTCATCATGATCCTTGCCGTCGGTTATCTCCTGGTTAATCGGATAATTCAGTCCCAGAAATAGAGAGCGTGTACCAAAGATACTTACCAGCCTCCAGTAAAAAATTCCTGAAGGCCCAGAGAAGCAGGGATCATGCTCAAAGACCTTGCAGTGACTCTGATTGTATTCCGTGAAACAACAAGTCCAGTACGTGCGAACGATCATCAATCGTTTGCCATCGTCTGATTGAGCCAGGAACCACCTGCAACTCCCATGCCGCTTTTCTTTGAAAGGTTTTGGGATTAGGAATGGTAGGGACACCAGTCGGCCTACAACATCATATCAAGTTGGAGTCAAATAAACATAGGCTCTTAACGTAGTCAATCTTAAGAACAACATGTTATGAGCATGAATGTTTTTTCTGTAAATGTTGATAGTAATATAAGCAAGCCATCATGATATCATAGGAAAGTAACGTACTGTTGTAATAGCCATTTGTAGTGATGACTAGAGTAGGCCAGCAATACGTCCAGCCATAGAAGGAGTCGACAGCGCAAATGAAGTCCTTGTGTTCAATGGCATCAGAAAACCATGGAGGATGTATGATCTTACGATGGACATGCAGATTTATCCACTTACCACAGTGACCTGTCGGATAGGAGAGACTGCGGTTGAAGAACACAATTAGCCTGAAGTCTTTATAATTCGCAGATCTTGTGGGCACTTGGCATATTACAACCTTGAGAAAATCAAACTTGGTATCATGTTGGCTACTCTAAGATTCCGAGTATTCTAGGCCGCGGTGCCAAAGCAGTGCAGTGTTAATCGAAGGAAAGGGGATCAATCGCCAGGTGTAGACCTCCACGAGCAACCAGTTGCCGCGATCGTCGACGAGAACCATCCAAGACGTGTTCATGTCAACCCAGTACATACCGTTAATGTAGTTGAGGGTGACGGGGATCAGATCGTAGTCAAGGGGGTTGATGCTTGCCACCCTATGATCATTATGCTGTGTGACATGCCTTTTCTGAAGATCACGCAGCATCAGCAAGTAAGGAGCTGGCTTAAAAAGCTCCGACCTGAGGGCTTTGAGTAAATGGTACAGCCTCGACGAGCATGCGGCAAGCGGCATGGTACTGAGATTGTCCACACGCGAAACAATGAGCTTCATTACCTCTGTGGGGAGCGAATTCCAGCCACTCTTTCGGCTGACGCTGCTTAGTTCTGCCCTTGTTAGTGCTTGGGTTTCGTAAGAGGGGGAGGTGACTTAGAGGGGATGAAAGATTGGACCATTATGTGCGGACAAAGATGGATAAGCGAACATGTGCTGTGGGAAGTGGACAGGTGATGATGACTACAACACGCTGCTTGACTTACGAGACACATACCAGTAGTGTAGGGTCATATCGATGCCAGACAACTTGCTTGAGTGATCGCAGTACTGGTACTCCCTGCGGTACCTATACTACTATGACCTAACTTGCTTGAGTAGAGTAGTAGTGGAGTGTGACTGCTCTACTACTAGTAGCACCGGAGAAGTAGTACATTCGAATCTAAAATAGTTACAAACTTCAATGCCCGAGTGTGGAACGACTACGGACCGCCATCGGTGCTAACTCCAATCCCTAGCAAACGTTCGCTGGGAGACATGGCAGTTGCAAACGCCCGCGACGTAGTTACAATACGTGTGTAAGGGTGGTGGTTTTTTCAAATACTATGGCTTAAAAACAGGCCACCGTTGGATGGAAATCTGACGGTTACATGGGATTCACAAGGATTGAGCTCGTGGTGAACAATCGCCAGATATCATTACTAAAAAAAGGTTAAAACACCCGGGGCTATAACTTGCAGCAACTGACCACTAACAATGATACTAACATAGTTGTAAAATGGTCAAAGACCGTGTCTACCTGGTGTTTGGAATTATATGCAAAAAAAACTAGCAAGATGCCCGTGCATTGCATGGAACATCAAGATGCATTTTTTTTACAAAACACCTGTTGTGATTGACCCATGCAGGAGTTATCCCATGTGTGAAAACTAATGATATCTCGAGAATTTTATCGGAAAAATGGTATCTCGAGAATTTCATCGAAAAATGAAAGATGTGAGATAAGGTGAGGAGTAGGGCGTGGTGGTGACTGGTGGTCGGACTAGGCGGAGGCATGGGGATGGACGGCGCTGGCAGCAGCCACCATGCCAGATAGTTCCAAAGACTTCCTTTTTTAATTGATCTACAATGAGGTTGTGGGAGATAAGGATACACAAGGAAAGGACTTATCTATAAATGTGGAGAGAGGTGCGGGTATCTTTTGTAAAATTGTCATAGTTTGCTTTCTATCCGTCAGATATAGATTGGACGGTCTATATTATAAGATGGCAGGCACACCATCATCACCAACACTACTAAAATATACACTTTCTTGATGATACGTGTTTGTCATAGTAGGTCACATTTTCTGTCATGCATGTACATCCTTGACGATTTTATGATAGAATCAAGATAGTTATACCTGTGTTGTCGTAGTAGTGTTCCACGACATTACCAAAATTATCATCATGGAAGTGTACACTTCCATGACAATAAATCGCACGTCATAGAAGTGCTTTCGTCAAGGGTGACCGACACGTGGCATCCACCGTAACGGGTCACTGTTAAGCTATCGTGTCTGGTTTTGGATCCGATAACCCATTAATAGCCTAGACCAATGAGGATTTTCCACATGTAAAATTGTCATTGGCCAGAGGAAACACATGTTGGCTCACTGTTGGGACAGATGTAATCCATTCATTGGACATGGGGTACCTATGATACGTTGACACGTGACACGGCCCAACAAAGGCCCATTCCGGTGAAAAGGTCGGTCCATTTGACTTGGTCAAAAGGTAATGGGCCAGCCCACGGAAAGCCTGTTAATGGTATGTTCGTATATAGCCCATTTACGGCCCGCTAACTCACGGCCCATTACGGCCTATCGGAGTTAAGCCCAGTAGCTTCATCTGGGCCATCCAATATGATTCCAGCATGTTGTAACTTCTGACCCATGTATGGTCCATGATGTCTTTCGGCCCATACGAGCCCATCTGTAACACTTGGCCCATTAACGACCCGTGGTGAATCTAGCCTGCAATGGAAAGTGTACCGCTTTATACCCATTAACGGCTCATTATTCCATTGGGTCGTTTCCAACCCGTGTTATCTTTCAGCCTTCTCAGGGCCCATTTATTCTTGGCCTTATTTCCAGCATTCAGTTACTTACGGCCCGTTACTGGCCTTTTCTACTTCTGGGCCAAATTCAGCCCGTGGTTACAATCGGCCCATTTGCGGCCCGTTAATCTGTTGGGCCGTTTTCATTGTGTCATCAAATACAGCCGATTAATGACGGCCCGTTATGCTCGGCCCATGAACGGACGATTCCAAATCTAGCCCGTTTATGGCCCATAATGTGGTCTGTTATTGGTCCATGTTTGGCTGATCGATCATACGGCCCGTAGAAAGCCCATGGATGCTACGTCCAATAGAAGGCCCATTGTTTCTACGGTTCTTAGAAGGCCCATTATTTATACGGCCCGTAGGAGGCCCATGGTAATTACAGTAAATATGTAGCCCATGGTAATTGTGGCCTAGTTTTAAAAAATTGGTTATTGCGGCCATTAGCAAACCGCGGAAAAAGAACTGCACTGACTACAAGCAAACAAATAAACAATAAAACAAGGAAATAAATACGCAAGCAACTTATGCTAGGCTACTTCAGAAGAGCTCAAGAAACAATATCCTGGGTACCCATAATGCTGGCAAGATGCTTAGGAAGCTTATTAACTTTCTCTTGTTTGGCGCTTAAATCCTCTAGCGTTTGCTGTTGCACCAGAAAGTATGCATCTGAATTCTGTAGGGACTTCCTCAGTCCTTTAACTTCCTGTTGCAGCACATCTGTTCGATGTCTGTCAACTTGAAGTTGAGACTCAAGAAGACGAACTGATTCAGGCAGCGAGTTCGAAGAGCTTGTGCCAGCAGAAATGGCCAGTAACTCGAACTCTACATCAAGACATGACTTTTGGGTTCTCTCACTGTCGTCAACACTACAAGGAAACCCTCTATAAAGCAACACATATTCTACAACGTTTTGACTGTATGTTGCAAAATTCATAATAGATACGCATAATAAGCATTGTAGCATATGCGTTGTAGATGTGTGCTCCGTAACTCCAAGTAAAGAGCCCAACGTACTAACCCAGCCTCTTGCCTAGCCCGGCCCAAGTTGGTTTTCACGATTAATCTAGGTCATTACCTTTCCCAGCCTCCCTATTCCTCCTCTCGATCCTATAGGCTCCCACGCCGCCCGCCGCCCCTCAACCTACCTCCATCCCAGAGTGCCGCCCCTCACCACTCCCCTGCGATCCACCGCCGAGGAAGGCCGCCCCTCACCACTCCTCCTGCGATACTCCATCCGGGTGCACCGTCCCTAGTCAACGCTCCCCTGCAACCCTGCTTCCCGGCGCGCCGCCCCTCGTCACCGCTTCCCTACGACCAACTACGTCTACTACCTTCGCACGAGGGTCTACAACTACGGGCAGAGTTACTGCTGCAACCACCCTCGCGATCGCGCTGCCATGGTGAGCCGGACCGCTTCTCTTCTCCCAATTTTATTCTCCCCATCTTGCTATGTTTGACTTCAGTATTGTTGGGGATTGCTAGTTACGACTTGCCAGTCCCTGATAATGACAGACAATTTGAATTATAGATGGTTTGTGCGGAGGGGAGCTTCTAGCTAGAGCCTCTTGTTGTGATTCAATTGATTTCAGTTATGGCTTATAGGACCCTGTCACGAGCCCATGGAAGTAAAATTTGATTGTGCAATCGTTGGTTGCTTGATTATGTGGTTGACTGATTGTATAATAAGGCTGCTTGTGTTAGTCCCATGGTTGATGATGACAATTCAAAGTTCCACTTTTTGCTTATGGTGCCACTTGCTTATGTCGTAGGCCTGATCAGTCACTCCGTCATATGGTCATATTTCTTTTCGATACTTCATAGCAAGTTACAAATCAAATTTCTCTACTAAGTAATAATTATCTCCACTCGGTGCAGAGAAAGGCAATCGCACTCAAGCACTAAATATGTTGCAATGGACATGACCTCAAAACTTTCCCCCTCTTTTATTTGAGGCATAGTTCAGTAACTTTTTTATATATTTCATTCGCTTAAAAGACCATTTAGATCTCTATGCTCTCTGCTACTACAAACTGAGGAGCAGGTTGACAGCTTTACGCAGCTTGGTCGACTAGGTTGCCGCAACGCTGTGGGAGAAGGATATCGGTGTAGAGCATGGCAAAGCCGAGTACTTGTTGGATCTGAGGGCTTCTGATCCACAGTTCTCCGCATTATCATTCATCAACATCTGGTGAAATTAGCACTCAGCTGCATAAGGCTTTCTTCCCACTACAGTTAGAGTTCAAGATCGAAAGGAAGGTAATCTGGTGATCAATCACTGTTGCTTGTCACGAAATTCTGAAAAATATTATTGAGTACATCTACCATGAGCTATGCTTGCCATTTAAAAAGATGTTTATGTGAGCTGAATGTCATATCAATTTTTTATGCAAGCGAATCTTGCGATTTACTTATGATTTATGAACAGAAATTTGTTTACTGCGTAACCCCTAAATACAGTAGAAGGGAAACAAATCTTATAAAACTACGCTGAGACAATTAGTACTTATTTACTCAAGTGACATGTTAGATAAAATTCCACACCTATCACAACCTATCCGACTTCTGTATTTTTTAAAGATAACTGAACTAGATTGTGTTCCAGGAATACAAAACCATAGGTGTTTTCCATTTATTCACTTGGCTTTTGGAATTTGATTGATGTCCCCTTCTTCTATTATTAACAACGTATACATATACGGTTTTGTCTGCTAGTTTACCAAATTCTAGACACTTCTTTTGTGGTTCGTGCTTCCTCTTTATACTATGCTTGCCTACATCCATAGTGTCACTCCTTTATTCTCTTGATGTGTTTTTTATTACAACGAAGAATACACACCATGGGGAAAAGAGAAGTAAATTTGTAGCCTATGGCCACTTTATAAATACTAACATGTTTCTGATTCATCATGAGGTCATGTACTGATGGATAGCAAAAAGAAAAACAAAAATAATGTCAATTGTTTCAATATCACTTTAATAGGCACCGTTCATCTGTAGTGTCCTTCAATTATTAGACCATATTCAATATTATTTTTTGGATGCCTGCAACTTCCATTTAAATATATCACCATATCTCTATCTGATTTGTATTTGTAGTCTACAAACAAGACATCCTAATTATTTGTTCGAACATACTACAGTCTTGTTTTCTCTGCTGTGTCTTCTCCTTTTCTTAATAGTATCACTACCTTTGATTTATCTGCTCAGATGTGCTAGTTAGAGTTTGATCTGGATATATACTAGCTATTTTATTAGGAGTTGGTGGTAAATATGAACTAATGCTTGATCCGCCCTGCTGTCCTCGCTGCAGAGCATGCAAAATCATTGGGTCGGTACTAGGAGTACCTCATTTATGATGGATCTTATGCTTCAAAGCTTCTTTTTATTGTCTAATATGTTTTATTTGTACTAATTTGGTAAATTTAATTTATCTTTTGGATTAATATGTCCCTATTGATATAGTAATATTTTGTTACTTGATTAATGGTCAAACACACTGCTTCTCTATCTTCCAGTAGGTGCCTCAGAATTTTGCAGTTTATCATACCATACTGCTACTCGAATAAAAATGTCTATCTTTGTGTTCTACATTAAAGGTATCATATGAAGTTTAATTATTTTAAGCGTTCATCACCAAAACTACTTTGTTTGTAGTGAAAGTCTTCATAGAGTTTCATAGATGTTGCACATCATGAGATTAACATGTAGAAGAATGTATTCATAACCATAAAGTAGAGGAAAAGATGCAAACACGACATGTCTTTGCCTCTCAACATTTTGTGTTATATATCATATTTCTATTAATTATTTTGCTTGACATGATTCTGCCCATGGTAACTTTTATTTTCTCTAACAGGCAGGAAAAGAAGTATTTTTAATGAGCCTAAAAAATCATAACAGAAATGTAGCTCTTGCTACAGTTGTAAGTTGTGATCCTAAATTTGAACTTGATGGTGCTGAAATTACTAATGAATTCTAGGTAGTGCATGTCGAGATGGCACTTGTGAAAACTAAAGATTAGGTACAGAGTCGCAAAAACTGCAACTCTTGGTAATGCAGATTTGGTTGTGCATGTCAACCTTTGTAAGTGACTAATATCCTTCCTATATCAGTACTTGCATCATGTCAATGCATTGTGTGTTAACAGTTCATTTTTTTTGTAGATCCAAAAGATAAATGGACGATTCTATGGGTGTGTGTGGCAAGTATACTACAATGATGATGATGTTCATGTTCATGATGATGAAGACGGATGGTTTCAGTTTTAGTTAAGCTGTAGGGATCATGTTCCTATTGGATGATGTTTGTCGATTTTGTTTTAGTTAAGTTCTAGGGATGTTGATGGATGCTTTCAATTTAAGTCAAGAAAACATTTCGATTGTATATCCATTTGGATGATTTTCCTTGTGTAATATCCCCTATTATAATCCAACAATTTTATCTAATATATGATTCTTCCTCTCGCGAGTAATTCTCTTGTTTTTCTTTACTGGAGATTCATAGTTATCACCATTATGTGAATCACTATTTTAATTCCTGGCAATATGTATAAAAAACAATATTATTGACATTATAAATGAACCAACACTTGAAGCGTTGGAAATCCTCCGTTGCCAAGCCGTGGGATTTTGTTCCCTACAATAATCACCAACGCATAGAAGTGTTGCACGAGTCTGTTTTATGTGTTGTATTTTTGCAACGGTCCCTTTTACCAACGATAATATAAGCGTTGCATTATGCGCTAGCAACACCGGATAAGGCAACGCATCCTAAACCGTTGGTACAGACACTAACAACGGATATATGGACTTCTAGATACGGAAAAATGCGTTGCTATAGGGGGGTTCATGTTGTAGTGCAAGATAGTTTTTATCAGCTTTCTTGGAGACCAACAGGGATGTCTCACTTTCTTGAACCTTATCTGCATTACTTCCTTTACCATTGCATAACGTGGTACTGTTCTCCAATATTTTGTCCGCATTCTAAAAGAGAAACAAGCAGACACATCACAGGCTTACCATGTTGTATATGAAACTCATTTTGGTAAATCAGTTCAGTAGTAAACTGGACAGGATAACAGCATGAAACAACATATATCTATGTACCATGGTCACTTTATGGTCTATATCATTCTAGTTTTTGTTGCCAAATCAAGATAGAGACACAGTTCAAATAATATTTGTTCAAGACAAAGCAGAATAAACATAATATAAGTGTGGGAAACTATAGAGAAATAACAACACTTGTAATGTGCATGACATGTGAACATAACTGTTTATTCAATCGAAACTGAAATAAACATAGAGCAAGTTACAACAACAAACCAGTTAAAGAAACAGGTTTAAAGCATACCTGTTGCGCCATTGGAGTTTCAATTCCATCCTTCAAATTTGAAAATAGTTGGTATGAGTAAGTACAGTGATGCAAGAGCAAAGGAGTATGAACCATAGCTATAGAACCTGACCTGAGAATAATTCTTCTTCACCTTTAAGAGTTGAGTTGGGATTTGGAGTGGTGGTCCTCGTGCTTTGGGCACTGCAGTTCCCTTACTAACTACTCGTGTTTGGGTGCTCGGTGGTGGAGATGGTGCTGTGTCAACTGGAACCGGGTTACTATCTGGTGGGGTTGGGGTTAGAAGGGGTGTAGCTGGTTCTCTGTCCAACTGGGTAGGGGTACAATCTGTGAGAGTCTGGGTTATGTTTGGTGGGGCTGGTTCTTGGGAAAGTATAACGGTGGTTCTATCTGCATCAACTGGTAGCACTATCTTTTCTGAAGACCGTGTTGTTACTCCCTTAGATACTGCCATCACCCTCTCCAATTCAAATGGCTGATAAATAAGAAAAGTAATTGAATGTACAAACATTGTATGATAGACAGGTGGAATGGATAGTGAGGAATAAAAGAGGGCATGAAATAATTCACATTTATGTTGTCTAACCAAATAAGATAGGATGACACAATTTCACATATAGGATGGCTAACTAAACATGATAGCATGACACAATTTCACATTATGATGGCTAACTAAAAAATATGAAAATACATGGTTCAAAATATGATGACTATGTAAATAGGATGACATGATATAACTACATAATGTGTTTATTAAATAGGTTAGTATTCCATAGTTCACATACATGCCGCCTATGGAAACTTGATAGCATGATATAATTCATGGACAGAATAACATAATTCAAAATATGATGACTGTAAACACTAAATAGGATGAGATGATATAACTATATGACGTTTTTATTAAATGGGTTGCCATGCCATCTCTCTCTAATAATAAAGCACGGATTGAGTCTCCGGGTTCACCGTCGCGACGCTTTTACAGAAAAGTCCTTGTGTTTTTTATAATTGAACCCGCAGTTCTGATGATTAGGTCGACCCAAACCGGTACGAGCAAGAGAAACGAAGAAAAAAACGTACACATGACCCAGCCTCCCGATCCCCTTGCAGCCGTCATCGCCGCCCGACCATGGAGTCCCGGCCGCCAGCTCCCTGGAGATTTCCGCCTCCCTAAAAGTCCAGGTCTCTAGTCCAGCGCGCCGCCACCTCCTACCCCGCACGCCTCACCATGCGCCTCCGGTCCGCCCCCCGTCGCCGCACCCCGTCAGTCCCCTGCCCCCCGTCACAGCGCGCCGCCGGACCGCCTACCGTCGCTGGCTCTCCCCAGCCCCGAGGTCACATCTCTTCCGGAGATCCTCTCCAACCCGTAGTTCCTCGCAGAGGGCACCCACTCACACCGGCATGTTAAGAGGAGGTACGTCGCCCCTCCTTGCGGATGCATGGACGAGGGTCTCACGCTGCCGCCGGCAGCGGCAACTGCAGCGGACCACGTGCTCCGGCGTAGTCAGGGGAAAGCAGCGGCTCCGACTCCAATGTTGGCCTTGGCGGAAGCACGAAGGGGTCACACTGGGCGGCACTGTGGCAGGGGACAGGGTGTTGGGTTTCACGGTAAGATCGTCTATTGGTGGATTCCGTCTGGATTGGAGCAGTGCAACAGGAACAGTATCGGGGGTGGTAGTGGTCCAGGACATGGGGACGGGGAGAGGAGAGATAGCTGTGAGCACGAGGTCCTTGCCGGCTGAATCGAATCAAAGCACTCCGTCCATCTCTATTGGCCTTGGACGAACAAGGCAATAAGGTACAGGACGAACATGAAGATATAAGGTTCATAGTTGTTGCACATGATTTTTGTCTAATGGTGATATGAAATAATCCTATGAACATGTGGTAACCTGCTCCTTGTATGCTTCAGGATGGGAGATCAACATATTGTTGTTTTCTCTGGTTAATGTGAAGTTCCGGTCTATCTAAAAAGCAGCTAATGTCTAGCAATCTGCAGCAAGAACTCTATCCACTCATCTGGTCCAACTTACACCCATGGAATTCTCCATCCACATCTCTCTGTTCGTGAAAGCAACTGCTAAATTTGTATGGTAAGAGTGGTCGCGTACATGCATTCCATTGGCTACTAAATTAATTAATTTCCCGTGAATTACAATAGAATTTAATTAGGAGGGCAAGTAATTATTGGTGATATCTACTTGTTTTATTTTTGTAGGTGTGATTGTAGTCTTAGATCTTTGTAGAATTTTGTAATGTGGCTCAGATGTGTTGCGTGAATTTAGATAGCTTTGATGTCTGAATATATACATTTTGTAGATCTCCTGTCCTTACTGAAGTTAAAGTTCTGAAATAAATCTTCAGAAACAATGATGTTATGTCTGAAACCGATCTGAGTAGTGAGCCGAATTAACAATTATTTTCTCTGTTCTTAATCAGTACATAACACCTGTTTTCTTAGTTGTTAACTTAAGATTCGACCACTATGAGCAGCATTGCAGCAATCGGCCAGAGGCTTCCAGTTTTTCATTTGAATGTGCTAGAGAGATGTTTCTTTGCTTCATTTTCATTTGAATGTGCTGATGAAGAGTTGAAGCTAGAAGAAGCCCAACCGTCAAATAATCCTGAAGACCTATGGGTTTGTCACCGAAGTGTTGAGCTTAGTAAGAGATGACATAAACTGTGAGCTTTCATCCGACAAAGTTGTGCTGGTGTCTGGTTGGAAAACATGTTTCCTATTACCACCACCCCTAGCAGCTCACATTTGTTTCGTAATATCTCTAGCAATTTCTCTAAATCCATTTTTATATGGCCTGATGATTCATCATCAAATGCCACGCATGTTGTGTGCCTTCAGAATGAGGTGTTTCATGTGGAAGGCCAAAGGATCCTTCAGTTTGCTTTCTCAATGTTTGACTAAATATTTCATTCATGTTCAACAGACCTTATGAGAAATCGACGGAGGCAGTGCGTGAGCTAGCTTCCTTGTGGCCGGATTGATACAGGCACTGCATGAGGAACCGAGCCACCGATGCAGGTCGGCGCTGGCTCCATTGCACATGGCAGCCGCCACCACACCTGCCGTCTCCGCATCTGAACAACCGCTGCTTTGTGAGCCGCCTCATCTAGCGAGGATGCTGCTGCTGCTGAGGACGCAGGAGCCGCCTCATCCGGTGAAGACTCGCCGCTGTTCCACAGTGAGGCCGCCGCTGGAGCGGTTTTTTCCGCACTAATAGCAGGTTTTTGTCGGCCCCTAAATTTTATCCTCTGCTTATCATGGTTATTACTTGTCCTTCCTCTGCAGAATTGAGCGCATGTTTTTTTATTATAGTATAGCCTTTGAGTTCCTGCTTGCATATTACTTGAAACATAGTTAAATTGTGTATATTTAGCAGCTTTTCTTCTTACAGGCAATTGTGCTTAACTCTGGTTACATTTCTGTATGGCCGCAAAATTCAAGCAATTGTATATATACATACTTTGGTCACAATATGATCATCGAATACAATATGACACTTCCCGCTAAATTTCTTCAGCTGTAAATCTGAGAATGTACTTCTCTTTATGTAATTAAGTTTGGATTACTAGATCTTATGCAAATGCATTTTTTGTTCCTTAATCAGTCCGCCTGTAGAGCTCCACAGATAGAGTTGGATGTGTTCGATGATGGAGCTACCTGCGTTGGCTGTGTTGTCGGGTAGGCTGACTATTTTTGTTAGTTCTGAAATGCACTGATGCTAATATATAAGTATATATCGCTACTGCTGGGAGCTGCTGTTTATTTATAGACAACTCCTGAATTTAGTATGTCATTATTTTTTGACCTATTTTTGTTCTTGTTACTCATTAAAAAAATTAGTTTTCTTGCTCAAAATCATCTTACAATGTTTCATGTTACCACAGATCATGGCAAGGAATAAATTTTACAACCAAAATCATATTCTACCAACATATTTGGTGCATATTATCATTTAGTAGTATGCTGGCTGTGCCTTCCTATGATAAATGGAGATCTTAGATGTACTGTTGTTCCGTCAGCCATTGCACCTCTCAATGACTGACCATGAAAGATATGTGTAGCTCTAATTTTCTCGATATGTTTCTGTTTTCAAGGATAATTCTTACTCCTTTTGGAATTACCATCTGTAAACATGTTTGGAATTATCATCTATGTAGATCTGTGCAGATTCCAATCTCTTCATATTTACATCAAAGAGTTTGTTTTTCGAATGGTCGTCATGTATACTAAACTCCCTGCCCCCCTCTCCTATCACATGTGTTGTTCACTTGCCATCAGTGAGGTCCATAAAACACGACTACAGGGTGCAGAATGCTTGCCACTTAGTTAACGTTGTAGACATGTAACACTATAATGTTGGACAATAAATGAATTCGACTACATCAAAACGAACTTATCTTGCTTCCAAGAAGAGTAAAACCATCTTTAATAACTTCCTGTACTTTGCTTATATTCATGTTTCTCAACATGTTTGGAATGTACTTCCCCCCCCCCCCCCCCCCCTCCCCCCCCCCCCCCAAATGTAGTATTTACCTTCCATTTGGAGCATAGGGTGCAATTTTTATCAGTTGCTGTCTGAAACCCCACTTCCCTGGTAAAAACGCTATCCACCTTCAAATATACTCCCTCCGTAAAAAAATATAAGCTTTTCGGAGGGAGTATACATGTTCTCTGATATGGTAGTCGTGGGAAGACTATATTTTTGGTTTACATTGTAAATGATTTGAGTGACCACAAATGTGACTTTCTTTTTTGTTTCTTTTTCAGTTTTCAGCTCCTAGATGAGAAGGAAAGGATGTACTTGAGCAATATGAGAAGACCCAGTTCCATTATCTCACAAGCCAGAAGTCTCCCATTTACTGACTTTGGTACTATTTTTTAAAAGAATGGTCAATCCGCTATCAGCACCATGATTATGTGTCAATTGTAGATTCTTAATTGCTTAGAATTATTTTATTTGCTTAATTCCTTCTGTTGATATTTATTGAACAACAAAATATTTTCAAGATTGGTCCGTGTGAGGATCAAACATGTGAATGGATGTGGCATCAAGCTAAGTCTGTTGATACCTTGCTCACCTTTTTGTTTTGCTTTGAGTGGGTTATGACTTACTTTCTGATTGTTGTTTGTGAGAAAATACCACCTCTATTTGTCTCTCTGAATTATCATTGGTCATTGCGACAAGGGTGATTCAGAGTTGTAGGTTGTATGCTGGTCTAATATGGCAGGTCCCACAAAGAAAACATACAAGGTTAGTAGCTTCTACAACTGAAACATACTAAGGTTTTTCATGCAACTGCATCGTTCCTATTATTTATCTATTATAATTAATGAAAAAATAATGTCAAGGTCCCTCAAGTTGTAGGGAGTTGTTTAGTTCAGATGTGCACGGGAATGGGCTCACTGGGATCTTGGTAGGAGGTGAATCTTGTGGTCATGAGCCTGGACATCACGCTGGTGCGCTTCCTAGGGAGGTGCGTCCATGCGCTGTGCTTGGATGGCGAATCGAGATGAGGCTTAGTGGCTGCTCGCCTCTCTGAATCACGGCTACGAAACTTGGTGGCTGTTCACCTAATGGAGATCGAAAATGGCGTCGAGTTATTTCATGGGCTAATTGTTGTGAGTGCCAACGATTTCATTTTGACCATATAGGACCAGCCTATGTCATTGCCGGTAGCAACGATATAACAACCTAAACGTCGCTGATACCAAATACTCATCTGTTCCTAAATATACGTCTTTTTAGACATTTCTAATGAATTACGACATATCGGATGTATATAGACATATTTTAGAGTGTAGTTTCAATTATTTTGCTTCGTATGTAGTCATTTGTTAGTCTTTAAAAAGACTTATATTTAGGAACCGAAGAAGTACAAAGTAATACTTCTAGAATTTTTGAACTGAAGGTTATATAATTAAGTTTTCTAAAGAAAGTGTTGATATTTATAAATTTCAATAGAAAACAACATCAGTCAGTTTCATCATGATTATATTTATAGAATCCAGCCGTGTCCCCCCCACAAAAAAAATCCAGCCTTGTTCGACTCACCGACACCCGTCAGCGATGCACAAGGAGAGCTTGGAGTCTGGCTCTTGCTCCATAGTGAAGGGCACAACTATACCTAAACTAATAGGGTGATTACATCAGCGGAAGCAATGCGTTCACAAATTACATGATCGTGTGTGTGGATCGTTTCTCCCGGTGCAAAATTACATTTGTGTGCGTGGATCGTTTCTCCCGGTGCAACGCACGGGCAGCTTTACTAGTAATTCAAATAGATGATGTGTATGTAAACATGATGGCATGATATAATTCAAATATATGATTTATATAGTAAGCAAGTAAGCAGATGGTATCCATATATGATGTAAAAACTAAGCAATGCAAGACAACATGCATGACATGGGTAATGTAACCCTGCCAAGTTTAAGCATAGACCTCAGGGGGAAAATAGGACTGGTCATCAGTCTCTGAATCCTCCTCTGTGGAGCGCTCTATAACCAGCAAGATGTCTGCTTCAGTAGGTAGCATTGTCTGCTCTGAATACCTTGTTTTCACTCTAGATACTTTCATCACCGCTTCAAATGGCTAATGCATAGGAAGAGTAGTTGAATATACAAGCATTGTCGACAAATGGAACACGTAATACAAAAAAAATGATAGCATGATATAATTCACATACATGATGATTGGCTAAACAGCATGGCATTGCGTAATTCACATATATAATGCCTATGCAACAAGATAGCATTACATAATTCACATACATAATCTCTTGCAACAAGATGGCAATGCATAATTCACATATATGGTAATTATAAGCTAAACAGGTGGCATTCACACAAAGCATGTCTAAACCAATCAAATGACATAGCAATGCAAGACACCATACACATGATATGAGCAACATAACCCTGCCAAGTTAGAGCATACACCTCGAGAGTGAAATAGGACTGGTCATCTGTCTCTGAATCCTCCTCTGAGGAGCTATTCATAACAGGCGAGATATGCGCTTTGTCAGATAGCATAGTCTGCTATGAAGACCTTGTTTTCACTCCAGAATTTTCCATCACCGTGTCAAATGGCTGATGCACACGAATAGTAGTTGAATGTACTAACATTGTTGATAAATGTAATACAAAAAAAGGATGGCCTGATATAATTCACATATAAGATGACTTGCTAAGCAGGATGGCATTGCAAAATTCACATATATGATGCATGGCTAAACAAGATGGCGTTGCATAATTCACATAAACAATGAATAAACTAAACCGACGGCATTCACACAAAGCATGTCTAAACTAACCAGATGACATATTTGATGTATAAAGTAAGCAATGCAAGGCACAATATGCATGATATAACCAACATCAGCATGCCAAGTTAGAGCGAAGACCTCAGGGGGTAAATAGGAGTGGTCTTCTTCTTCTGAATCCTCCTCAGAACAGATATCTTCCTCTCGATTACAATCCGTAATAGGTGGAGGGGGGCTGCCTTTGCGCCTACCATGGAGCGACGTCTGCATGAAATTTTATTGCCACGCATGGCTCGTCTCTTTTGCTCTACATGTTTAGTTCCATTGTGTACAGTAACTGGCATGCATAGGAATAAAACATAGTGAAATTATGTAAGGAGTGCATGCAGAGATCTAGAGTGATGGTAGCAACCTGTGGATAGACGCAAAATCAATGATAGTAGGCAGATAATGGCTTCAGTTAAAAAATACAGATAATGGCTTCTTTACTGTTTGTTTCCCACCCAACCTGAAACTCATAGTAGACACCAGAGATTAACCAGATAGTAGATAGATACTATTGATTGCGGCCCCGATATGTACCCCACAACCATTTAAAAACTCAAGTTCGACCATTATTTTGGAGCTGACTCAGAGTTTAATCCATGAACAGGACGATAAAGTATCATGTAATATTAAGCAATGAATAATGTAAGCAGACACGAAAGAGTGCGACCTCTCTTGCGGACCCATGTAGTCCTCGAGGTCATCTGCTCGGTTGATCATGATAATGCAGTTATCATGGCTGCCGGTGGGGGGAAGAAGATCTGAGGCGGCGAAAGACAGTCTGGAGGCTGGATCCCTGCTATGCTGGACCCTTCTGTCATTGGAGAAGCTGAGCTGGGGTGGATGATGGAGCCGCGGGAGCGGGACAAACCACACAAGGTTTTGTTTGAAAACTATCTATAAGAGAAGTAATTCTATAAGGGCTCGTTTGAATTGGAGGATTCTAACAACACAGGGATAGGAAATACATAGTAATAGGATAGGAAAGCATGTGCAAAATAGAGAATTTAAAAAGACAAGATTTCTGCCAATCTGGGTGTTTGGTTCACAAGAATTCGCAGATCACAGGATGCAAAGAAGCATGGTGAGTTTACGTCAAACCACAAGAAAATGTACGGTTATAATGCTATTATGCTACTATCTCTGTCACATCCCTTGATTGATTACTATAAATAGTAGCAATAGTGAGCATGCATCATGTTAAAATCAAAGAAATTTGAATTGAGGAAGATTCCCAAGCCTCATAAATCTTTTCAAAATGAGCAAGTTAAAAAATTCTTCAAATGAGCCCAAGGAAATGTTCATTTTACTCCCTGAAAATATTGGCAAGAGGTAAAAATCCAAACCAATATCTTTAGAGCAATAAAAGTAATTAATTTAGGCATTTGAATCAAATCATAATGTATTTGAATTGTCTTTATTTTTGTTATAAAAGAAATATATGTCCAATAATTTTAGAAATTATTGTGGGGCTCTAGAGTAATATCTCTAGTCCATACCATAATTTACAAAAGCAAATAAATTGGTTTTGTGCTCCTACTAAATCAAAACCAGATAGCAGAAAAGAAAAATAGAAAAATGAATAAGAAACAAAACTTACCGGCCTTACCAGTAGAAGCCCAGCCAAGCCGCAGCCAAGCCCACTAGCGCCTCTAGGGTGTCGTGAACCTCAGGCAACTGCGTGGCAGCAGCACAGCGACCGCGGACAGCTCTTGCTTGCCATGGAGCTGCTCCCCTCGTCCCGTTTTCCTTGCTGCAGAGACATGCGCAACACCCTGCACTTCTTCCCTCTCTCCCTGGATCTCCTCCCCCTCTCTTCCTCTCGTCCCCAAGCGAGGCCGAGAGCCGCCAACGCCGCTCGACACGTCCACCGTGGTCCCCTCGCCCCACGGACGTGTTCCCGAACTCCGCAACGACGAACTCATCCTATGCATTGAGTCATGCAATGCAGGGTGCCCTGGAACACCGTCAACATCATCGTCTTCAACCCACGGCCGTCGAGATCGCCGGTGACCTCCTATCATCACCAACCCCTCCCCGAGCCCACTGAGTCCTCCATTGCAATCCCAGTGAGCTCCTCTGTCTTCTCCTCACTCCCCGTGCTCTAATTTGCGAGCTAGCCACCGCCCCGCGAGCACCCGACGTCGTCGTCTGCCATGGCTGGCGAGCTCCATGCTCTTGAGCCCCTCCGCTTAGACCAGTTGCTCAGGTGTGCTCCTACTGCCCCATAGGTGCTCCCTAGTACCCCTGTTGCTCCTATGGTGCGCTTCAACATCGATTTTGCCGACGCCCGATTCCGGCCACCGCCAAACTGCTCACCGTCGTCGACTCTGGGCACCCCGCGAACTGCTTCTGCCTTCGTTGGATGCGCGGGCGCATGGGCTACCTCGTGGTGCCTTCCTTCGCCGCTTTCGTGGTCTCCCGGTGCTCTTCCGCCATGGCCAGAGGTCACCGGTGGCTAACCGCCGGCGTAACCGGCCATTAGGGACTAAACACCTCGCTAATCACCCCCAAGAGCCACTACCAAGTGGGTCCTTGTGCCTGTTTAGGTTAGTCTAGTTTTCTGTTTAGATTAGTGATAATCCCATTGAGCCCACGTGTCATCTTTGACTTGGCCTAATCAGCATTGACTAGTCCCATCTGTCAACGATACTCACCAGCCTAGGTCACTGACCATCGGGTCCCACAAGTCAGGTTTGACCTGGCCGACCCAGTTGACCTGCTGACATCACCCTTGTGTAGTGATGATGCAATAATATGATTTCTGGATTAAAAAAATAAACCAGGAAATTCTAGAAAATGTTTAAAACTTCTAAAATTCATAGAAAAAAATCTATAACTCCAAATGAAATAATTTATATATGAAAAATTATCATAAAAATCCAATCTATCCATCTGTACCATTTCCATGCATGTTAGAGAAACTTTTGGCTACTGTTTAGGGCAAATCAAATAAATGGCATTTGAATAACCACATGTGGAGTTTGAATTTGAACCTTTTGTTCAAACCAACTTCATTTAATTGTGTTGCTTGTTGCCTTAGCTCAAACAACAGCATATTGCTGTGTCATGATCATGCATCATATTGTTGCATTGCATTGAATGTGTTTCCTATCTGTTGCCGGTAATTGTTCCCCCTCAGTGGACGTTGTTCCGATGATGAGTTCGATGACACCGATGAAGAGCTATACTATCTTCAGAAGTGCCAGGCAAGCAAAACCCCCTTGTTCATTCCGATACAATCCCACTGTCTCACTCCTGCTCTCTTTTACTACATTAGGATAACAACGATTCAATTGTTACATGTTGTGGTAGTTGAACCCCTTTCCTCTGCATGACCTGTCTTTGCCACAGTAAATAGTTGATACCCACTAGCATGAGTAGGATTTGTTGGAGCCCTGATGTGCCTACTCATTCATGCTTGTTTGTCATGCCTACTACTGCTGAGAGTTGAGTCATGTCCGATTCATCGGGGATGAATTGGAATGGAGTGAACATGTCCTACTGTTGAGAGCTAAGAGTGTGAACACAATTTGGTAAAAGTATTGATGAGAGGCCATGTAGGAGTACATGGTGGGTTGTTTCATTGGAACCGTCCCTGAGAACTGAGATCTGTATGTGTGATTTAAGATCAGCTACTACCACACATTGGGCCCGAAACAAATGGACCCTCTTGACTTATTAACAGCCCTTGTCCTCTGTCCAGGAATTGCAAGTAGTTTCTGGTGTTTGTAGTATACTGGAGGCCATGCGTAGCGCTAACCCTAGGGGTGGGCTGTGATGCGGTAGGTATGTGGCCTAGTGTACCGAGACACCCGTTTGGTGCCTCGAGAACCCCGTACACATTGTTTAGGGACGTTGAGGACACCCCGACCGGATCTCCTTGCGGATGGAACCCGAATAGGCGATAAACCTCAACTAGGGACTTGTGTGGTTAGTCAGGTCATGGCCGACACCCTCGCCAGGATTCCGCATGAAGGTTGCCGAGATACATGACGTGTACATGGTGGTAAGTGGCGAGAGCGTGTGTGAAGATGTACACCCCTACAGGGTAACAAAACTATTCGAATAGCCGCATCCGCGCTAAAGGACTACTTGGTTGCTTATACAGTTCATAGAAAAGTGAAAGTGGATACTCTAAAATGCGCAAGATAAGCGTGAGTGCTATGGATGGCCTTCTCGTAGAGGGACGGAAGCGGATCCATAGTGGTGTATTGATATGGTGAATATGTGGACTCGTGTGCGCCACCTCAAAAGAGTTACCAGCAGTCATAGTACAGGATAGCCACTGAGTCAAAGCTGTCTTGCTGCAGTTAAACTCCACCACCCTTTTTTGTTGATACTAATGCATATGTAGCTAGTTCTGATGTAAGTCTTGCTGGATACATTTGTACTCACATTTGCTTAATTTATGTTTTGCAGAGAGACTTCAGTCTCACTAGTAGTTCCGCGTGCACTTCGACGTTTAGCTTGTTACCTCAGCTATGATCTTGTACCCTTGGGAGGGTCTTGTAGATACTCAGGCTTCTCAGCCCTTTTCATTTGTAGTTGTCTGTACTTAGACATGTTAAGCTTTAGTTGCCCTTATGCTCTATATGTTGGGTCATGTGACCCATGATTGTAATTCTTACTATGTATGACTCTTCGAAGCCTTCTGAATAAATACTTTGAGTCGTAGAGTTTTGTTGTGATGCCATGTTGTATTTGCATATATCGAGAATATTGTGTGTATGATTTTGAAATGCTTGGTATGTGTGGGATCCGACAACCTAGTTGTTTATTCCTGGTAGCCTCTCTTATGGGGAGATGTCTCCTAGTGCTTCCACTGAGCCATGGTAGCTTGCTACTGCTCCAGAACACTTAGGCTGGCCGGCATGTGTCCTTCTTTGTTCCTGTGTCTGTCCCTTCGGGGAAATGTCACACGTTGTTCCTTTAAGTCCTTGTAGCTTACTACGACTTGGGTTCATACGCTGATGACCGACACGTTCGTTGCTAGGTCATGTATGCCTGTTCCTGTAAGTTAGTGCCACCTTGGGTTTACGACTAGTCATGTCGGCTCGGGTTCTCTGTCATATGGATGCTAGAGACACTATCATATACGTGAGCCAAAAGGCGCAAACGGTCCCGTGCCAGGTAAGGTGGCACCAATGGGAATACCGTGCATGAGGCTGCAAAGTGATATGATGTGTTACATGCTAGATCGGTGTGACTTAGGACCAGGGTCCTGACAATCTCTTAGTCTTGTGCTTCATGAATAGGAATTTTAAAAGGACGGCAAGTGGGTATTAAAATTCCTACGGTTTTTCTTTCAAGGAGCCACTAAAGGAAAAAATCCTACAGTTTTCCTTTGCTCCATTCCTTTGAACCAGATGCATGAATAGTAGTACCATAGGAAACTTTCCAATTCACATGTTTTTCCTTCACTTTTCCTTTCAAGCACTCGCGATTCTAGTAGGCAGGCTTGAGCAAGGAAAAGCCTACACTCAAAAAATGTTTTTGTGCTACTTCCACTACTTTGGACCTAGGCCACTGCCCTACTAGCTCAACTCCCATGCCCATCGACAAATGCACAACTCAAACATGCAGAGATAAATAATGATGGCATTCAAGAGAGTCCATCACAGATAGCTAAGTTGCTTGGTACCTCGCTGCTTGTCATATAGTAGGAGAAACTAATCGTATTTCACGTTACTATGTGTGCTTGATACGTCCATTTTGCATCATGCTTTTATATCGATATTTATTGCATTATGGGTTGTTATTACACATTATGTCACAATACTTATGCCTATTCTCTCTTATTTTACAAGGTTTACATGAAGAGGGAGAATGCCGGTGTCGGCGTTCTAGGAACGGGGGTCCCCAGACTTGCCTGCCTGCGGCCTGCGGCGTGGCTCAAAGGGGGGCCCAGCACGACCCATCTTCATCAACACAGACCCAAGACCCTCGCGAGGGGCCAAGCCTCGCGGGGCGGACGACACGGAGCTTCCTCAGGCACGGCCTCATCAGGCTGGCTCGCGAGGAGGCGGAGAGATCAAGGCGGGGTACCTCACGAGGTGCCCGTGACGCAAGCCATGACGACCAAAGGCGCCAGGCGGGTGCCAGCCCGCGCAGTGTCCTCCTTTCCTCTTTGGTGCAAAGGGGGCAAGCACAGCCGTGGAGTACCAAGGCATCAGGCAAAGGTTGCTATTTCGATGCAACAAGACCAAGACCACCAGCATGACTGCAAGACGGAGGTCATTGTGGAGCCCAAGACGGCGTCACCACCAGAGCTTTGTGCAGGCGAAGACTACTTTTGTCAGGATAGCTAGTACTAGCTGTCCCCCTTCAAATTAGCCCGCCATTGTTGGCTCCCTTCCCGCTCGATATTTGGGAAGAGGACCAGGGCCTCTATATATAGGACCAGCCACCCACAGGGCAAAGGGGCAGAGAAAGAGGGAGAGTTTTAGGGGGATCGAGATAAGCAACCGAGGAGAGAGAGAGAGAGAAGGGTGATTGAACTCCTCCTAGCAGTTCATCGCCCCAGCCAAGAACAGCCCCTCACGAGGCTGTTCTTCCTTGTATCGCTCATCATCATCAGCCCAAGAGGCAATCCACCACACCACACACTGGAGTAGGGTATTACACCACAACGGTGGCCCGAACCAGTATAAACCCTGTGTCTCTTGTGTTGTTCTTTCCATAGCTTAGATCTTAGCGAGGCGGAGGGGTGCAGGTAGGTAGGAGGCGAAATCTCTGTGCGCACCCCAGTGTTCGAACCTCAAGGGTCTGCCGGAACCCGAAATCCGACATTTGGCGCGCCAGGTAGTGGTGCACCGGAGTTTTCTCTTCCGCCACCACCACGGCCTGCCGCGTGATGAGTAGCGCGTCGCCTGCTCCGGCCGCCGGTGCCAGCACGGGGGCCAGGGGGCTCCGAGCCCTGGCCCCAGCCCTGCAACGGGTACAGTGGCGAGACAAGTTCAAACCAACAACGGCGCCGTGCTACGGCGGCGCGACAGATCCGCTGGCCTTCTTGCTGGCGAGTGAGGAGGCCCTCCTCGAAGCTGGAGGTGACGATAGGGTCATGGCCAACTGGCTCCCCGTGGCCCTCACTGGCGCTCCGCGCACATGGCTGCTCCACCTGCTGGCAGCCTCCGTGGCCTCTTGGGAAGAGCCCCGCAGCCTCTTCCCCGCCCATCGTGCTACACCAACACCCCCGGTCATCGCGGCCCTCCTGGGTGGCTCGCAGGCGCCGCCTACAAGTCACCACGTCAAGCCGTTCATCCGCCGGGTCAGTGCCGCTTCCACGCGGCAGGGGGCTCTCCCGGACCGGGTGGCGTCCAAGGCCGCCCTGACCTTCAGCTCGGAGGACCACCCCTCCAACTCGACCTGCTCGGGTGCGCTCCCCATGCTGTGCACCCCCACCATCTGCCAGGTGGCCGTCACCAGAACTCTCATCGATGGCGGTGCGGGCCTCAGCATGCTCTCGGTCGAGGCCTTCAACCTCCTCTGCATACCCCTAGATCGGTTGCAACCCAGCCAGCCCTCTCAGGTGTTGGGGGCGGATCATCCAGCTCCTTGGGACAGATCCGGCTCCCAGTAACCTTCGACACCTACAACAACTTCCGCACAGAGCTGGTCGACTTCGACATCGCCCCCATCGGCCTCCCCTACAATGCCATCCTCGGCTACCCAGCGCTGGCCCAGTTCATGGCCGCGACGCACCCGGCGTACAACCTCATGAAGATGCCCGGGAGCAGCGGTGTCCTCACCGTGCACGGGGACACCGGAGACGCGCTGCGGGTGCTCAAGCTCGCCTTCAAGACGGCGGCGTCGGCACAGCCCGCCGACTTGGAGACCCCCGAGCCCAAGGGGGCTGCACCCGCCAAGAAGAAACAGTTGTTCACCCAAGACAAGGCAGAAACCAAGCAGATACCCGTCGATGAGGACGGGTCCACCAACGCCACTTTCACCATAGGCGCCAACCTCGAACCCGAGCAGGAGGAGGCCCTGGTCGGGTTCCTGCGCGCAAACAAGAAGGTATTCGCTTGGGAGCCTGATCAGTTGGCAGGGATCCCTAGGAGTGTAATCGAGCATCACCTCAACGTGTGCCCCAACGTGCGCCCTGTGAAGCAGAAGGCCAGGCGGCAGTCCACAGAAAAGCAGGCCTTCATCGTCCAAGAGACCCGCAAATTAGAAGCCGCTGGGGTCATTCGCGAGGTCCGATACCCGGATTGGTTGGCCAACCCTGTCGTTGTGCCAAAGAAGGGAGGGAAGGAGCGCATGTGTGTCGACTTCACCAACCTCAACAAAGCATGCCCGCAAGATCCGTTCCCGCTCCCCCGCATCGACCAGATCGTCGATTCCACCGCGGAATGCGACCTGCTATGCTTCTTGGATGCCTTCTTTGGGTATCACCAGATCAAGATGGCGGTAGAAGACGTCGAAAAGACAGCCTTCCTAACCCCGTCTGGGGTGTACTACTACACATGCATGCCATTCGGGCTGCGTAACGCAGGGGCGACCTTTCAGCGGCTGATGCACATCACCTTGGGCCCGCAGCTCGGGAAGAATGTTGAAGCTTACGTCGATGACATTGTGGTAAAGTCTCGGGAGGCCAGGACCCTGATACAAGACCTGGAGGAAACCTTCGCGAGCCTCAATGCAGTGAACCTACGGCTCAACCCAGAGAAGTGTGTGTTCGGAGTCCCCTCGGGCAAGCTCTTGGGTTTCCTCGTGTCCCACCGAGGCATCGAAGCTAACCCGGAAAAGGTCAAGGCGGTGGAAGACATGAGCCCGCCAAAGACCCTCAGAGAAATGCAGAAGCTCACTGGGCGTGTGACTGTGCTAGGGCGCTTCATCTCCAAGTTGGGGGAACGAGCGCTGCCCTTCTTCCAGCTCATGAAGAAAAAGGGGCCCTTTGAGTGGACTGAAGAGGCCGACAAGGCGTTCCAGGATCTCAAGAGATACCTGACCAGCCCACCGGTCATGGTGGCTCCACGCCCTCAAGAGCCCCTGGTGCTTTACCTCGCCGCCACTCCCTACTCCGCCAGCGCAGCCCTGGTGGCGGTTAGAGAGGAGCGTCGAATCAAAACCGCAGCAGCAGCCCGGGACAAGGCAAAACAGGAACAAGGAAGGCCCACAGAAACCGCCACCGTGGCTGAGGAGGATCAGCCGCCGCAGAGGAGGGCACCGGAGGCGGAAGAGGCCCCTCTCCCAGACGGCCAGCCTCAGGAGGCCTCATCGCCTCAGGAGGCGCCATGGTCTCCGAAGGGAGCCGCCAGCACTGACGCACCCAACCTCGTTGAGCACCCAGTGTACTTCGTCAGCACGGTGTTGCGGGATGCGAGGGCGCGGTACCCCATGCCTCAGAAACTCCTCCTCGCGCTACTGGTGGCCTCGCGCAAGCTGCGGCACTATTTTCAGGGTCACCCCATCAAGGTCGTCTTGTCATACCCCCTGGAGAGAGTGCTCAGGAGCCCTAACTCAGCTGGAAGGGTCGCTGAGTGGAACATAGAACTGCAAGCGTTTCAGCTCGAATTCAGCATGACCAGAGTCATCAAGGGAGCAGCGTTGGCGGATTTTGTGGCAGAATGGACGGAGGCACCAGGCCTCAAGGCCGACGAGGATCGGTCCCTCTCCCCGGGAAGCGAGGCGCCAGAAGGCTGGGTCATGTACTTCGATGGGGCGTTCTCCAGGCATGGCGCTGGGGCTGGGGCGGTGCTTATATTGCCCACTCAGGACAAGCTCTACTACGCTGTGCAGCTCTGTTTCCGGCAAGGTGAAAAGGTCTCCAACAACATAGCGGAGTATGAAGGTTTAATAGCGAGCTTGAAGGCCACAGCTACCCTGGGGGTGAAACGCCTCACCATCAAGGGCGATTCGCAGCTCCTTGTCAATTTCTCCAACAAGGTGTACGAGCCAAAAGATGAGCACATGGAAGCCTACCTTGCGGGGGTCCGCAGGATGGAGAAGCAGTTCTGGGGGTTGGAGTTGCAGCATGTGCCCCGTGGCACCAATTAGCAGGCCGACAACATCGCCAAACGGGCGTCCAGGCGGTTACCTCAGGAGCCTGGCGTTTTCGAGGAGCGGCTCTTCAAGCCCTCAGCCCTGCCGTCATTGTCAAACACGGCTCAGCCTTGGGAGGAGCTCCCCCAGCCACCTGCCTCAGGAGCTCCGGCCTGTGGCCCGACCTCAGGAGCACGCCTGCTCCTGACGATGGAACCTCAGGAGGGATGCTGGATCATGGAGCTCCGGAGTTACTTGACACAAGGGACCTTGCCGGAGAAGGAGGAGGAAGCGGAGCGAGTGGCACACCAGGCCACGACATACTGCATCAAGGATGGAGAGCTCTACCGGAAGCGACCAAACGATGTGTCCCTGTGCTGCATCTCCACGGAGAAAGGGAAGGAACTACTGGAAGATATACACAGTGGAGACTGTGGACATCATTCATCATTACGGACCCTCGTCGGCAAGGCATTCCGCAGTGGGTTTTATTGTCCCACCGCACTCAATGACGCCGTCGAACTAGTGAAAGCTTGTGAGGCCTGCCAGTTCCACGCCAAGCAGATTCATCAGCCAGCAGGAGGCCTGCAGACTATACCCCTTTCATGGCCATTCGCAGTCTGGGGGCTGGACATCTTGGGCCCATTTCCTCGGGCGCCAGGGGGCTACCGCTACCTCTACGTCGTCGTGGACAAGTTCACCAAGTGGGCTGAAGTAGAGGCTATCCGCACCATTCCCGCGGGTTCCGTGGTCAAGTTCATCAAGGGCCTCGTGAGCTGGTTCGGGGTGCCGAACCGCATCATCACAGACAACGGTTCGCAGTTCACCAGTAACCTCTTCAAAACGTACTGTGCTAACCTTGGAATGCAGATATACTATGCTTCGGTGGCGCACCCCCGATGCAACGGCCAGGCCGAGCGAGCCAACGCAGAGGTCCTGAGGGTCCTCAAGACCAGGACGTTCAAGAAGAAGCTGGAGGCCTGCGGCAGAGGTTGGTACGATGAGCTTCAATCCGTGTTGTGGTCCATCCGCACAACCGCGACCAAGCCGACTGGAACCCCATTCTTCCTGGTCTACGGATCCGAAGCGGTCCTCCCTCACGAGGTCAGACGTTGCTCCACGCGGGTCCTGGCGTTCGACGAGGCGTAGCAGGATGCCATGCGGGGGATGGACCTCATGCTGGGGGAGGAACATTGCCGAGAAGCCGCACTGCGAGCGGCAAGGTACCAACAACCATTGCGGCGATATCACTGCCGCAACATCCGCCCCAGAACTCTCGAGGTAGGAGACCTCGTGCTCAGACGGGTTCTCTCCAGGGAGGGGGTGCACAAGCTCTCTCCCATGTGGGAGGGCCCGTTCAAAGTTGTTCATGTTTCCAGGCCCGGCTCCGCGCGCTTGGAGACTCAGGAGGGGATGCCGGTCCAGAACGCATGGAACATCCAGCACCTCCGGAGGTACTACCCCTAAAAAGGCCCAGAGCCTATGAAGAAGGCGAATGCCTGTGAAGCTGTCGCGTTTTGGAAAAGGCCCAGAGCCTGTGAAGAAGGCGAATGCCTGTGAAGCTGTCGCGTTTTGGAAAAGGCCCAAAGCCTGTGAAGCTGTCGCATTTTGGAAAAAGGCCCAGAGCCTGTGAAGAAGGCGAATGCCTGTGAAGCTATCGCGTTTTGGAAAAGGCCCAGAGCCTGTGAAGAAGGTGAATGCCTGTGAAGCTGTCGCGTTTTGGAAAAAGGCCCAGAGCCTGTGAAGAAGGCCAACGCCTGTGAAGCTCGCCGCTCGTGACACTCCCACGTAATAATGAGTTGGGGTTGTACACGCCCCGGAGTCTCAGGAGCGCCGGCCTCAGGCCCTGGGGCTCCCTCCCACGCCCAGTGGCAGCACTTAGCTCCGCGCTGGTGAGAAGACGTCGAAGACTAGATTAGGTGCCGGACGCGGCTTTTCATTTGCTTTCCGCAGTTGGCTTGTTCCTTCTCATTCGAAGTTTTATTGAAGTTGTTGCCGTCTTTGGCTTTGTGGTTCTTCTACTTTTCACTCTCCTTCCTCGATTTCTCTTGTGCAAGGCCTCGCGAGGGGGGGGGGGCAGCCGAGCGCCCTCGTGAGTGTTCCTGTCCTATTCGTTCAAAGGGTCCCCGACCTGTGTCCATTACAGGAGCACCCCTCTAGTCCGTGCCCCACGGGCACCACGACACGAACACAGGGCCTGGGTCGGTTGCTCCCCCACGGCTGGGGCCGGGAACTATCCACGCGCAGGCACATAGCCGGAAGGCACGATAACAGAAGCAAAACAATGATTAAACATCAATAACCCAAACACGCCCCCGCGGGGCTCCACACTACTGTCTTTTTACGCAGGAAAAAGGAAAAGAAAGAACAAATCAGGCGTAGCTCGCCTCACACCGGCCTGTAGGGAAGACTCGAGCTGCCTCAGGGGCTCAGGCAGACTCCCTCTCGCGCTTCACTGGGGCGCGACGGCGGGCGGACACGCTGCCACCCCCCAAGCAGATACGACGGCGTGGAGGCTGACCGCGACCACCGCTAGAAGAGTCGCCGCCTGAAGAAGAACCGGAGAAGCTTGGGGAACCCTGAGCGCCGCTAGTCACACGAGAGCTGTCATCTCCATCATCGCCGGAGCTGGGTTCCTGGCCGCGGTCGTCGTCCTCGGGGAAGCACCCTGCGCGGCGACCATCTTCCCCAAACACCCTCATGTAGAGGGTGGCATCACCATCAAACTTGAAGTGCAGGGTGCACCGACGGCTCAGGCCACGCGCGCGGGCAAATGTCTGCCAACCGTGGGCTAGGGCCAGGCTCCCGGCTGCGGAGACCTCCAGTGAAGCCCATGAGGCCCGGCTGCAACAGCCGTCGGCCTGAAGCCAGAGGCCGCCCGGGGCGCCGGCCGGGAGCTCGCCGAGGAGGAAGCGAGGAAGTCGAAGCCGGGTGCTAGTCGGCTCCGCCGACCACACGACAAACTTCGGCAGCACCTCGGCAGCGCGAAAGCGCGGCCTATGGGGACGCGCGACCAGAGCGCGCCCCCCGGCCGCAGCAATCCGCCCGTCGCCGCGCTGGAAATCATCTCCACGGCCGCGGGGAGCTGCCATGGTGGCCACAGGATGTTTGCGAGGGCGCCCTCGGCCGCGCTTGGGCGGGGGAGAGGCAGGCTCAACCTGGCGAGCCTTCCCCTTCTCTGCGGCCGAGAACCTCCTCGACGGGGCCATGAAGAAGAAGGAGAAGCAAGGGGGGATGAACTGGAAGGGCGCGCACCGTCCCGTACTTATGGCCGGCGAAGGCCAACCACCGACCTCCACGATCGCAGGTAATCATGACCCACTTTGCATGCAGGGACTTGTCCAATCCGTGCAGTTGCCGAGGCGCCATGGGAAAGTGGAGACGCCCACGTCCAATCAACCGTCGCGAGGCGCCCAAGGCCGCAGGCTGTTAGGGCCTGCGGCGCTTCGCTCTTGCCCTTCCGCCTCCCTGCACGGCCAAGTCCGGGCGCGCCTTGGGCCCGGGGGCTACTGTCGGCGTTCTGGGAATGGGGGTCCCCAGACTTGCCTGCCTGCGGCCTGCGGAATGGCTCAAAGGGGGGCCCAGCACGGCCCATCTTCATCAACACAGACCCAAGACCCTCGCGAGGGGCCAAGCCTCGCGGGGCGGACGACACGGAGCTTCCTCAGGCATGGCCTCATCAGGCTGGCTCGCGAGGAGGCGGAGAGATCAAGGAGGGGTACCTCACGAGGTGCCCGTGATGCAAGCCATGACGACCAAAGGCGCCAGGCAGGTGCCAGCCCGCGCAGTGTCCTCCTTTCCTCTTTGGTGCAAAGGGGGCAAGCACAGCCGCGGAGTACCGAGGCATCAGGCAAAGGTTGCCATTTCGGTGCAGCAAGACCAAGACCAGGATGACTGCAAGACGGAGCTCATTGTGGAGCCCAAGACGGCGTCACCACCAGAGCTTTGTGCAGGCGAAGACTACTTTTTTCAGGATAGCTAGTACTAGCTGTCCCCCTTCAAATTAGCCCGCCATTGTTGGCTCCCTTCCCTCTTGATATTTGGGAAGAGGACCAGGGCCTCTATATATAGGACCAGCCACCCACAGGGCAAAGGGGCAGAGAAAGAGGGAGAGTTTTAGGGGGATCGAGATAAGCAATCGAGGAGAGAGAGAGAGAGAGAGAGAGAGAAGGGTGACTGAACTCCTCCCAACAGTTCATCGCCCCAGCCAAGAACAGACCCTCGCGAGGCTGTTCTTCCTTGTACCGCTCATCATCATCGACCCAAGAGGCAATCCACCACACCACACACTGGAGTAGGGTATTACACCACAACGGTGGCCCGAACCAGTATAAACCCTGTGTCTCTTGTGTTGTTCTTTCCATAGCTTAGATCTTAGCGAGGCGGAGGGGTGCAGGTAGGTAGGAGGCGAAATCTCCGCGCGCACCCTAGTGTTCGAACCTCAAGGGTCTGCCGGAACCCGAAATCCGATAGCCGGCAGCTGGGATTCTGGGCTGGAAAAGGAGCAAATATTAGAGACCTATTCTACACAGCTCCAAAAGTCCTGAAACTTCATGGTAGCTATTTCTAGAATATATATAAAATACTAAGCGCAAGAAGTTCCAGAGGGGGCCACACCCTGGCCATGAGGGTGGGGGCGCGCCCTACCCCCTGTGCGCGCCCCCTGCCTCGTGGGCCCCTTGGTGGCCCTCCGATGCCCGTCTTCTGCTAATGGAGTCTTTCGTTGAGGAAAAAATCGTAAGCAAGCTTTCGGGACGAGACTCCGCCGCCACAAGGTGGAACCTTGGCGGAACCAATCTAGGGCTCCTGCGGAGCTGTTCTGCCGAGACACTTCCCTCCGGGAGGGGGAAATCATCACCATCATCATCACCAACGATCCTCTCATCGAGAGGGGTTCAATCTCCATCAACATCTTCACCAGCACCATCTCATCTCAAACCATAGTTCATATCTTGTATCCAATCTTTGTATCCAAACCTCGGATTGGTACCTGTGGGTTGCTAGTAGTGTTGATTACTCCTTGTAGTTGATGCTAGTTGGTTTACTTGGTGGAAGATCATATGTTCAGATCCATTTTGCATATTAATACCCCTCTGATTATGAACACGAATATGCTTTGTGAGTAGTTACGTTTGTTCCTGAGGACATGGGAGAAGCCTTGCTATTACTAGTCATGTGAATTTGGTATTCGTTTGATATTTTGATGATATGTGTGTTGTCATCCCTCTAGTGGTGTCATGTGAATGTCGACTACATGACATTTCACCATTATTTGGGCCTAGAGGGAGGCATTGGGAAGTAATAAGTAGATGATGGGTTGCTAGAGTGACAGAAGCTTAAACCCTAGTTTATGAGTTGCTTCATAAGGGGCTGGTTTGGATCCATATGTTTCATGCTATGGTTAGGTTTACCTTAATACTTCTGTTGTAGTTGCGGATGCTTGCAATAGGGGTTTATCATAAGTGGGATTCTTATCCAAGTAAGGACAGCACCCAAGCACCGGTCCACCCACATATCAAATTATCAAAGTACCGAACGCGAATCATATGATCGTGATGAAAAGTAGCTTGACGATAATTCCATGTGTCCTCGGGAGCGCTTTCCTTCATATAAGAGTTTGTCCAGGCTTGTCCTTTGCTACAAAAAGGATTGGGACATCTTGCTGCACCTTATTTACTTTTATTACTTGCTACTCGTTACCAATTACCTTATCACAAAAATATCTTTTACCGATAATTTCAGTGCTTGCAGAGAATACCTTGCTGAAAACCGCTTATCACTTCCTTCTGCTCCTCGTTGGGTTCGACACTCTTACTTATCGAAAGGACTATGATAGATCCCCTATACTTGTGGGTCATCAGTGCTCAGTGGACAATATATATAACATGTAGAGTAAAAAAGAGATGCAACAAGTGTTCAACCTCTTTGGCGAAGCCATGTCGATCTTAGCGTGATTGGGTTGGTCGGTGAGGATGACTCGGCAGACTTGGCTATTGGAGGAGGGGAAGAAGATCTTAGGCATCTTGAGATGGAGCTCGGGGCACTGCTCCACTGTGTTCAAAGGTTTCGTCGTTGGAGCAGCTCCGGTGAGTTGGACGACGCCGAGGCTGACGCTGGACAAGAGAGACAATATTAACTTGAGTGGAATTATAATAGCATCTCCAATAGATGACGTAAAATGCATAACTACAAAGTGCTAGATGTAAAATACATCAGCCGCTCATCTCTGAACTTAACTGTCGAAAATGAATTTAATTGTCGAAACTGAACTTAACTGTCGAAGCTGAATTTTGCTGTCGAAACTGAATTTTACTATCGAAACTGAAGGCACTAGTAGCAGAAAAGCAGCAGCAGCGCATGCAAGAGCCGGGGCAGCTAGTTGTGTAGTAGTTCATCTTCAACCTCCACCCCCCTGAGCCGCCAGCCACCACCGGCCAAACCGCTGCTCCCCGCCGCCCGCGGTTGGCGTTGCGCCGCCCCGCCCGCCCCGAAACCACTCCCCACTGCCGGTCTGCCGCCGCCCCGCCCATCCCTCTAGCCCCCCTCATGCCGACAATTTTCTCCAGCGATCCCCACACCACCGCCCCGCCACCGCTGGTGACCACCGCCCCACCCTGAAACCTAAGATAGATAGTGGGGTACCTCTCCGGTGAGCCCCCCTCCCAGCTACGGCTGGTTCTTCCTTAACTCCGGTGAGCCCCCCCCTGAAAATTGACTGACCCAAAAGTCGATACAGTTGACTGAAGTGTAGCTATATCGGAGCAGCATCGCAAGCAAGAGCAAGAGCGAGAGCATCAGTGCGAGAAAGAGCAAGAGCAAGAGAGGACTAGGTAGGGGACCGAGAACAAGTGCAGAGTAGTAGCAAGAGCGAGAGCTAAAGCGGCAAAAGGTCCTACTGGTGTGGACGTCTCCACCGAGGGAGTGACGCTGTGGAGGTAGTGGGCCGGCGACGCTGCCATTGATGGAGCCGCGCCATATTGGCTTGGGACAGAGCACCGACAGCACCATGAGATTGAATAGAGAAGAAAATGCGATGATTAGTGTACAACCTCTTTGGTGGCGTCGATTAGGGCTCATCTTCATCCGAGGAAATGGTGATGATGATGCTCATTCGGTGGTGCAGGTTAAGACAGCGGTGTGGGAATGGAGGTGGCGCGAAAGATGAGGGGAATGTCGGGGCAGCTCCTTGGAGGTGGAGGACGGGTTGGCTGAACCAGTGGGACGACGATATCAACGACGGATCCTCATTTGGTACGGTGGATGAGGGACATCGAGGTGTTGTTGTGGACGACATCGTCGAGGAAGAGGCTTCGGTTGGGTGACGGACGGAGGAGGGTGTGGGGCATTGCGGGTGTTCGTGGCCTCGGTGTAGGAATGGGTGGGCTGATGGGATGGGAGTGGGGAACCATGGCTTAGGGACATGCTTGTCTGAAATGTGGGGTAAGTTACAAAAGTACCCTCACCGATTTGAGCTAGGCTGTTCTTTTGGTTTAGGGGTATCACGGGGATTTCACGTGTCGGGATTTCGCAGGAGATGGGAGTTTTCGCGCGCATTGTAATTTTGGGATAGCAAGGCGCAGGTTGAGATGGAGGGAGTTTTCGGAGCATAACGAGACAAAGATATATCTTAAATATTTCAGGGTAACAAGGCGCGGGCTAAAATTTCCAGACAAGCCTAACATGTACTGTACCAAATCAATTCGCACTTCCGTCAATGAAAAAACAAAAAGAAATCAATTCCCATCACACAAGAGAGTCTAGTCCCATGTACTGTACCAAATCAATTCGCACTACAAATGCATTCAAAACTTTGAATTCATGTTCTGTCCAATTAAAATATTTTGCTACGTGTATAATGCATGCAACCTGCTACTCAAATGAATGTTTTAGTGCATTCCAAACGTACATACTACCGCTTCAATATGAACTAAATTTGAATTCGTTTCTCTATTTGAATAAGATCTATAATAATGATTGTTGTGAAGTCAAACCATTTGAATTTGTTTCTCTATTTTAATAAGATCTGCAATTATCATTATTGTCAAGTTAAACCATCATTTGTGTATTATCTTCACAGCACACCACATGATTACTGTTGAGTTAGATATGAACTATGTCTACTATATGAACTCGAACTCGATTTTTAGAATCCACTTTATGTTGGTTTCAAATCACAGTGCATTTCAAGCTCTAGCTAGATCTTCATAATCTAAACCATGTCTATGTGTTTATCCCACAATGTATGGTGCCCCGCCCCCTACGCCTACAAGTATTTAGATGTGAGTTGCAAACTCCACACATTACCACAAATTCAAATAAAATGTGAGATTGTTAGATATATAGTATTGTTTAGAGTGTTCGATATTTAGTTGTAAGCTCCAAACGCCACACATTATCACAAATTCAAATAAAATGTGAGATTGTTCAATGTATAGTATGGTTTAGATTGTTCGACATTTAGCTGTGAGTTGCAAACGCCATGCATTATCACATTGTGGTAAACATGTGCAAAACCACAACACGCATATCACCGCTATATTCATGCATGCATATGTTTATAACACTATGATCTCCTATTCAAATATATGAATCCACTTTCATATCAAATTATGATCTTCGTTAGTCTCTTACACCCACACAATCCTCTAACCATTGTAGCTAGCACTAACTTTCTCTTGTGCATGCACACTCCCTTGATACGTCCATTTTGCATCTTGTTTTCTTACTGTTATTTATGATGTTCTTACCCATAATAATGCTTTTTGGAGTAATTCTAATGCCTTTCTCTCATAATTTCCAAGGGGGGGGGGGGGTTTGGCCGCTGGAAATCTGGTCCTGGAAAAGCTACGTCAGGCCACCTAATCTGGAGAACTCCAAACAAGCTAAAACTTCACGGGGATTTTTTTATGGAATATATAAGAATTATTGGAACAAATAACTACCAGAGGGGGCCACCATGTGGGCACAACCCACCTGGGCACGCCAGGGGGCCCTGGCGCGCCCTGGGGGTTGTGGCCTCCTCGGCCCACCTTCTGTGCCCATCTTTTGGTATATAAGTCATTTTGACCAAGAAAAAATGAGGGGAGGACTTCTGGGATGAAGCACCGCCACCTCGAGGTGGAACTTGGGCAGGAGCACTTTTGCCCTCCGACGGAGCGATTCCGTCAGGGGAACTTCCCTCCCAGAGGGGGAAATCATCGTCATCATCATCACCAACAACTCTTCCATCTCGGGGAGGGAAATCTCCATCAACATCTTCAACAACACCATCTCCTCTCAAATTCTAGTTCATCTCTTGTGTTCAATCTTGTTACCGGAACTATAGATTGGTACTTGTGGGTGACTAGTAGTGTTGATTACATCTTGTATTTGATTACTATATGGTTTATTTGGTGGAAGATTATATGTTCTGATCCAATATGCTATTTAATACCCCTATGATCATGAGCATGTTTATCATTTGTGAGTAGTTAACTTTGTTCTTGAGGTCACGGGAGAAATCATGTTGCAAGTAATCATGTGAATTTGATATGTGTTCGATATTTTGATAGTATGTATGTTGTGATTCCCTTAGTGGTGTCATGTGAACATCGACTACATGACACTTCACCATATTTGGGCCTAAGTGAATGCATTGTGGAGTAGCAATTAGATGATGGGTTGCGAGAGTGATAGAAGCTTAAACCCCAGTTTATGCGCTATTTCGTAAGGGACCAAGTGGATCCAAAAGTTTAATGCTATGGTTAGAATTTATTCTTTATACTTTTCTCGTCGTTGCGGATGCTTGCGGGAGGGTTAATCATAAGTAGGAGGTTTCTTCAAGTAAGAACAACACCTAAGCACCGGTCCACCCACATATCAAATTGTCAAAGTAGCGAACACGAATCGAACCGACATTATGAAAGTGACTAGATGAAATTCCCGTGTACCGTCAAGAAGGCTTTGTTTATTATAAGAGACCGTTTTGACCTGTCCTTTGCCTCAAAAGGATTGGGATACCTTGCTGCACTTTTTTACTACTATCGTTACTTGCTCGTTACAAATTATCTTGCTATCAAACTACTCTACTACTTACAATTTCAGCACTTGCAGACATTACCTTACTGGAAACTTCTTGTCATTTCCTTCTGCTCCTCGTTGGGTTCGACACTGTTACTTATCGAAAAGAGATATAATTGCTGCCTATACTTGTGGTCATCAAGGCTATTTTCTGGTGCTGTTGCCGGGAAAGTGAAGCGCCTTTGGTTAGTGGAATTTGGTAAGGAAACATTTATATAGCATGCTGAAATTTATTGTTACTTGTTACTATGGAAAAGAATCCTTTGAGGGGTTTGTTCGGGGTATCTTCACCTCGTCCGAAACCAGAATTAACTACCCCTCAACCTACTGCACCTATTGAAAATATTGAATATGAAATTCCTTCGGGTATGATAGAACAACTGCTAGCTAATGCTTATGTAGGAGATGGGACCAAACATCCTGATATGCATTTGATATATGTGGAACAAATTTGTGGATTGTTTAAGCTTGCAGGTTTACCCGGAGATAAATTTATGAAGAAGGTTTTCCCTTTATCTTTGAATGGAAAAGCATTGGCATGGTATAGGCTATGCGATGATATTGGATCTTGGAATTGGAACCGTTTGAAATTAGAGTTCCACCAAAAAATTTATCCTATCCATCTAGTTCATCGTGATCGGAATTATATATCTAGCTTGGGGGAGGCTTAAGTCAATGCTATATTCATGCCCCAATCATGAGCTCTCAAGAGAAATTATTATCCAGAATTTTTATGCTCGACTTTCTCGTAATGATCAAACGATGCTTGATACTTCTTGTGCTAGTTCCTTTATGAAGAAGACTATTGAATTCCGGTGGGATCTTTTGGAAAGAATTAAACGCAACTCTAAAGATTGGGAACTCGACAAAGGTAAAGAGTCAGTTATTAAACTTGAATATGATTGTGTTAAATATTTTATGGATACTAGTGCTTTTCAAAAGTTTAGCACTAAACATGGACTTGACTCTGAGATAGTAGCCTCCTTTTGTGAATCTTTTGCTACTCATGTTGAACTCCCTAAGGAGAAGTGGTTTAAATATCACCCACCTATTAAAGAAGAAATTAAAGAACCGGTACTAATTAAACAAGAAACTATACTTTATAATGTTGATCCAGTTGTTCCTTCTGCTTATATTGAGAAACCACCTTTCGCTGTTAGGACAAAGGAACATGCTAAAGTTTCAACTGTGGTTAACAAAAGCTACATTAGAACACCTAAACCTGATGAACAAATTAAAGCTGAACCTAGTATTGCTACAGTTAAAGATCTCTTGGAAGAAGATATGGATGAGCATGTTATTTACTTCTGTGAAGAAGCTGCTAGAATTGCTAAACCTGATAAGTAAGATAAACATAGACCCGTTGTTGGCATGCGTGTCATCTTAGTTAAAATAGAAGATCACTGTTATCATGGTTTATGTGACATGGGTGCTAGTGTGCGTGATATTTCTTACACCTTATATCAAGGAATTATGAAAGACATAGCACCTGCAGAGTTAGAAGAAATATATGTTACTATTAAATTGGCTAACACAGACACCATATCACCATTTGGGATTGTTAAAGATGTTGAAGTCTTGTGTGGGAAAATAAAATACCCTACTGATTTTCTTGTTCTTGGTTCCCAACAAGATGACTTTTGTCCCATTATTTTTGATAGACCTTTCTTGAATACAGTTAATGCTAAGATAGACAGTAAGAAACAAATTGTTGGTGTTAGCTTTGGTGATGAGTCTCATGAATTTAATTTTTCCAAGTTTAGTAGAAATCTTCATGAAAAAGAATTGCCTAGTAATGCTGAATTAATTGGTCTTGCATCTATTGATGTACTACCTAATGATCCTTTAGAACAATATTTGCTAGACCATGAAAATGATTTACATATGCATGAAAGAAATGAAATAGATAAAAAAATTGAACAATGTCCTCTGCTTAAACACATTTTGCATATTGACACTCTAGGATGTCCTCCTCCACCTAAAGGTGATCCTGTGTTTGAATTAAAACAATTGCCAGACACTTTGAAATATGCTTATCGTGATGAAAAGAAGATATATCCTGTTATTATTAGTGCTAACCTTTCAGAACATGAAGAAGAAAGATTATTGAAAGTTCTAAGGAAGCACCGAGCTGCTATTGGATATACTCTTGATGATTTAAAGGGCATTAGTCCCACTCTATGTCAGCACAACATTAATATGGAACCTGATGCTAAACCTGTTATTGATCACCAACGTCGGTTAAATCCGAAGATGAAAGAAGTTGTAAGAATGGAAATATTAAAACTTCTAGAAGCAAGTATAATCTATCCCATAGCTGATAGTAGATGGGTAAGTCCTATTCATTGTGTTCCTAAGAAAGGAGGTATAGCTGTTGTTCCTGATGATAAGAATGAACTTATTCCACAAAGAATTGTCACGGGCTATAGAATGGTAATTGATATTAGAAAATTAAACAAAGAAACTAGAAAAGATCATTACCCTTTGCCTTTTATTGATCAAATGCTTGAAAGATTATCTAAGCACACACAGTTTTGCTTCCTTGATGGATATTCTGGATTTTCCCAAATACCTGTTTCTCAACCTGATCAAGAAAGGACCAATTTTACTTGTCCCTTTGGAACTTATGCTTATAGACGTATGCCTTTTGGTTTATCTAATGCACCTGCTACCTTTCAAAGATGTATGACTGCTATATTCTCTGACTTTTGCGAAAAGATTTTTGAGGTTTTCATGGATGAATTTTATGTTTATGGGAAGTCTTTTGATGATTGTTTAAGCAATCTTGAGCGAGTTTTGTAGAGATGCGAACAAACAAATCTTGTCTTGAATTTGGAGAAGTGCCACTTTGTGGTTAATGAAGGCATTGTCTTGGGTCATAAAATTTCTGTAAGATGTATTAAAGTGGAAAAAGCTAAGGTTGATGCAATCAAGAAAATGCCATGTCCTAAAGATATAAAAGGTATTCATAGTTTCTTAGGTCATGTTGGTTTCTATAGGAGATTTATCAAACAGGGTCACCTAAGCAGTAAAAATTTGCAATGAATAAAGCACTAGAACAAAAACTAATCGGACCAATGGAGGAGTCACATACCAAGGAACAATCTCCCCAAGCAGTTTTGTGAGAGGTGCTTTGAGCAAGGAGATCGAAAATGGCAGCAAAACGAGCTAGGACTTGGGTTTGAGCTGGTTTTTCGTGTTCGGGGGAGGAAGAAGGAGTGTATGGGTGAAAAGATAAGTGGAGGAGGGCCACTATGGACCCACGAGGCATGGGGCGCGCCCTAAGGGGGTGGGCGCGCCCTCCACCCTCGTGGGCAGGTGGTTGGCCCCCCTGGTGTGTTCTCAGTTCCATAAATCCTCAAATATTCTAGAAAAAATCATATTTAATTTTCAGGGCATTTGGAGAACTTTTATTTTTGAGGTATTTTTATATTGCACGGATAATCAGATAACAAAGAGAAAAATATTTATTTTTGTTTCATCTAATATAAATAACATAAAGTAAAAGTGGGGTACAGAAGGTTGTGCCTTCTAGTTTCATCCATCTCATGATCATCAAAAGGAATCCACTAACAAGGTTGATCAAGTCTTGTTAACGAACTCATTCCGAATAACATGGAACCGGAGAAATTTCGAATAACACTATGTTACCTCAACGGGGATACGCACATCCCCAATAATAAGAATATCATACTTCTTCTTGACAGTAGGAAGAGGAAATTCAAAATCTCCAAATATAATCGATGGAATTTTTCCAATAGAGTTGATACTATGAACTTGAGGTTTTTCTTCGGAAAGTGTACCGTATGCTCATTACCATTAAGATGAAAAGTGACATTGCCTTTAGTGGAATCAATAACAGCCCCTGCAGTATTCAAACAGGGTCTTCCAAGAATAATAGACATACTATCGTCCTTGGGAATATCAAGAATAACAAAGTCCGTTAAAATAGTAACATTTGCAACTACAACAGGCACATCCTCACAAATACCGACATGTATAGCAGTTGATTTATCAGCCATTTGCAAAGATATTTCAGTAGGTTTCAACTTATTCAAATCAAGTCTACGATATAAAGAGAGAGGCATAACACTAACACCGGCTCCAAGATCACATAAAGCAGTTTTAACATAGTTTCTTTTAATGGAGCATGGTATAGTGGGTACTCCTGGATCTCCAAGTTTCTTTGGTATTCCACCCTTAAAAGTATAATTAGCAAGCATGGTGGAAATTCCAGCTTCTGGTATCTTTCCTTTATTTGTAATAATATCTTTCATATACTTAGCATAAGGATTGGTTTTGAGCATATCAGTTAATCGCATACGTAAAAAGATAGGTCTAATCATTTCAACAAAGCGCTCAAAATCCCCATCATCCTTTTTCTAGGATGGTTTAGGAGGAAAGGGCATGGGTTTCTGAACCCATGGCTCTCCTTCTTGACCATGTTTCCTAGCCACGAAGTCTTTCTTATCATAACGTTGATTCTTTGATTGTGGGTTATCAAGATCAACAACAGGGTCAATTTCTATATCATTGTCATTACTAGGTTGAGCATCATCATGAACATTATCATTAACATTATCACTAGTTTCAGGTTCATTACCATATTGAGTTTTAGCATCAGAAATAGAAATATCATTTGGATTCTCAGGTGTTTCAACAATAGGATCACTAGAAGCATGCAAAGTCCTATCATTTTTCTTTTTCTTCTTTTTAGAAGAGCTAGGTGCATCTATATTATTTCTCTGAGAATCTTGCTCAATTCTTTTAGGATGGCCTTCAGGATACAAAGGTTCCCGAGTCATTCTACCACCTCTAGTCATAACTCTAACAGCATTATCATTATTCTTACTGTTCAATTCATTGAGCAAATCATTCTGAGCTTTAAGCACTTGTTCTACTTGAGTGCAACCATAGAAGCATGTTTACTAATAAGTTTAAGTTCACTTTTAACATTAGCCATATAATCACCCAAGTGTCCAAGCATATTTGAATTGTATTTCAATTGTCTACCAAAATAAGCATTAAAATCTTCTTGCTTAGCCATAAATTTATCAAACTTATCTAAGCATGGGCTAGCAATTTTAGTAAATGGGATTACAACTTTATCATATCTATAGAGAGAATTTACCTTTACTACCTATGTTGGGTTATCAAGACCATGAGTTTCTTCAATAGGTAAAGGATTAAGATTATATGTTTCTTCAATAGGCGGTAAATTAAGACCATGTATTTCTTCAATAGGAGGTAGATTCTTAACATCTTCAGCTTTAATACCCTTTTCTTTCATAGATTTCTTTGCCTCTTGCATATCTTCAGGACTGAGAAATAGAATACCCCTCTTCTTCGGAGTTGGTTTAGGAATAGGCTCAGGAATTGGCTCCTGAGGTGTCCAATTATTTTCATTTGTCAACATATTATTCAATAGAATTTCAGCTTCATTCGGTGTCCTTTCCCTGAAAACAAAACCAGCACAACTATCTAGGTAATCTCTGGAGGCATCAGTTAGTCCATTATAAAAGATATCAAGTATTTCATTTTTCTTAAGAGGATGATCAGGCAAAGCATTAAGTATTGGAGAAGCCTCCCCCAAGCTTGTGCGAGACTCTCTTCTTTAATTTGCACAAAATTATATATATCCCTTAAAGTAGCTTGTTTCTTATGAGCAGGGAAATATTTAGCAGAGAAGTAATAAATCATATCCTGGGGATTACGCACACAACCAGGATCAAGAGAATTAAACCATATCTTAGCATCACCCTTTAATGAGAATGGAAATATTTTAAGGATATAAAAGTAGCGATTTTTCTCATCTTTAGTGAACAGGGTAGCTATATCATTCAGTTTAGTAAGATGTGCCACAACAGTTTCAGATTCATAACCATGAAAAGGATCAGATTCAACCAAAGTAATTATATCAGGATCAACAGAGAATTCATAATCCTTATCAGTAACAAAGATAGGTGAAGTAGCAAAAGCAGGGTCAGGTTTCGTTCTAGCATTTAGAGATTGCTTACTCCATTTAGCTAATAATCTTTTAAGTTCAGTTCTATTTCTGCAAGCTAAAATGGCTAAAGAACCATCTTGATCAAATACATAACCCTTAGGAATAGCAAGTGGTTCTTCATCATCACTTTCATCAGTATCATCAGATTCAATATTTTCAATTTCCCTAGCCCTAGCAAGTTGTTCATCAAGAAAATCACTAAGTGGCATAGTAGTATCAGGCATAGAGGTAGTTTCATCATAAGTATCATGCATAGCAGAAGTGGCATCATCAATAACATGCGACATATCAGAACGAATAGCAGAAGTAGGTGTAGGTGTCGCAAGCTTACTCAAAACAGAAGGTGAATCAAGTGCAGAGCTAGATGATAG
Organism: Triticum aestivum; assembly: GCF_018294505.1. Lineage (NCBI taxonomy): Eukaryota > Viridiplantae > Streptophyta > Magnoliopsida > Poales > Poaceae > Triticum > Triticum aestivum. Next base: position 223,745,581 of record NC_057803.1, read on the forward strand.
TTCCTTACCTTCCCTCGTAGTTGAGGGATAGATCTTGGTTTTTGGATCTCTCAAGTTCTTCATAATGATAAGCAGATATATATCCCAAGTGACTCAAAGAATAGAGCTATGCTCCTCGGCAACGCCGCCAGAAAATGGTCTTGATAACCCACAAGTATAGGGGATCACAACAGTTTTCGAGGGTGGTGTATTCAACCCAAATTTATTGATTCGACACAAGGGGAGCCAAAGAATATTCTCAAGTATTAGCAGCTGAGTTGTCAATTAAACCACACCTGGAAACTTAATATCTGGAGCAAAGTGTTCAGTAGCAAAGTAATATGATAGTGGTGATAACGGTAACAAACGGTAACAGTAGTAAAAGCAATGTTTTTGGTATTTTGTAATGATGATAGCAATAGCAACGGAAAAGTAAATAAGCAAAGAAAAATATATGGAAAGCTCGTAGGCAATGGATCAGTGATGGAGACTTATGTCGGATGCGGTTCATCATGTAACAGTCATAACCTAGGGTGACACAGAACTAGCTCCAGTTCATTGATATAATGTAGGCATGTATTCCGAATATAGTCATACGTGCTTATGGAAAATAATTTGCATGACATCTTTTGTCCTACCCTCCCGTGGAAGCGGGGTCCTTATGGAAACTAAGGGATATTAAGGCCTCCTTTCAATAGAGAGCCGGAACAAAGCATTAACACATAGTGAATACATGAACTCCTCAAACTACGGTCATCACCGGTAAGTATCCCGATTATTGTCACTCCGGGGTTAATGGATCATAACATATAATAGGTGACTATAGACTTGCAAGATAGGATCAAGAACACTCATATATTGATGAAAACATAATAGGTTCAGATCTGAAATCATGGCACTCGGGCCCTAGTGACAAGCATTAAGCATAGCAAAGTCATAGCAACATCAATCTCAGAACATAGTGGACACTAGGGATCAAACCCTAATAAAACTAACTCGATTACATGATAGATCTCATCCAAACCATCACCGTCCAGCAAGCCTACGGTGGAATTACTCACGCATGATGGTGAGCATCATGAAATTGGTGATGGAGGATGGTTGGTGATGACGATGGCAACGGATTCCCCTCTCCTGAGCCCCGAACGGACTCCAGATGAGCCCTCCCGAGAGGTTTTAGGGCTTGGTGGTGGATCCGTATCGTAAAACGCGATGATTTCTTCTCTCTGATTTTTTTCTTCCCGAAACTCAATATATGGAGGTGGAGTTGGAGTCGGAGAGGCAACAGGGGGCCCACGAGGTAGGGGGGCGTGCCCTAGGGGGGCAGGCGCGCCCCCACCCTCGTGGCAAGGTGGTGAGCCCCCTGGCCTTCATCTTTGGCAGGTATTTTTCTTATTTTCTAAAAAGTGTCTCCGTGAAGTTTCAGGTCATTCCAAGAACGTTTGCTCCTACACATAAATAACACCATGGTAGTTCTGCTGAAAACAGCGTCAGTCTGGGTTCCATTCAAATCATGCAAGTGAGAGTACAAAACAAGGGCAAAAGTGTTTGGAAAAGTAGATACATTAGAGAGGTATCACGTACCGCCTGCTCTAGCCTCCCATGGCCATTTGTAATGCCGTGTAGGCGTCACTGCCCGACCATACTACTACTGGCCAGGCCTTCCCTCTACTCACCCACACGCCCTGTTATTCTTTGGTGACGGCATCCTTACTCCACAGCCGAACCACTGAACCCTCATACTCCCCTCCACTTGGGCATCCACTTGCCTTGTCTTCCCTGGCTCAACGTCATTCCCTTCCTAGGCCTCGCCATCATCCATCGCCTGGGTGTTGTTCGCATGGTGTGGTCAACGTGGTCAATGAACGACAGCCATCAGAAGAGTAGTGTACGCGGTGAGGCTGATAGATGGACCCACTAAAGGAAATGTTTATTATTCATGCTAGAATTGTATTGATCGGAAACCTCAATCCATGTGTGAATACATAAAAAAACACCTTGTCCCTAGTGAGAATCTACTTGACTAGCTCGTCGATCAAAGATGGTTAAGGTTTCCTAACCATAGACATGAGTTGTTATTTGTTAACGGGGCCACATCATTAAGAGAATGATGTGATGTACAAGACCCATCCGTTAGCTTAGCATAATGACCGTTCAATTTTATTGCGATTGCTTTCTTCTTGTCAAATACATATTCCTTTGACTATGAGTTCATGCAACTCCCGGAAACCAGAGGAGTGCCTTACGTGCTATCAAATGTCACAACATAACTGGGTGATTATAAAGATGCTCTACATGTATCTCCGAAGGTGTTCTGTTGGGTTGGCATGAATCGATATTTGGATTTGTCACTCCGAGTATCGGAGAGGTATCTCTGGGGCCTCTCAGTAATCTACATCATAATAACCCTTGCAAGCAAATGAATAATGAGTTAGTAACAGGATGATGTATTACGGAACGAGTAAAGAGACTTTCCGGTAACGAGATTGAACTAGGTATAGAGATACCGATGATCGAATCTCGGGCAAGTAACATACCGATGGACAAAGGGAATTGTGTATGTTGTCATAACAGTTCGACCGATAAAGATCTTCGTAGAATATGTAGGAGCCAATATGAGCATCCATGTTCCGCCATTGGTTATTTACTAGAGAGGTGTCTCGGTCATGTCTACATAGTTCTCAAACTCTTAGGGTCTGCACGCTTAACGTTTGATGACGATATAGTATTATATGAGTTATGTAATTCAGTGACCGAATGTTGTTCGGAGTCCCGGATAAGATCATCGACATGACGAGGAGTCTCAAAATGGTCGAGAGGTAAAGATTGATATATAGAACGAAGGTATTCGGACACTGGAAGTGTTCCGGAGGGTATCAGGTACATATAGGGTCACCAGAAGGGGTTCCGGGCACCCCCGACAAAGATATGGGCTTAATGGGCCAAGGGAGGGACAGAGCATCCCACAATGGGCTGGTGCGCCCCTCCACTAGGCCGGCCAGCCCTCGGGAAAGGAAAGGGGGGAGGTAAAGTCCCTCCTTCCTTCCCCTCCTTAAGGGAGAAAGGAAAGGGGGGGGGGCGCCACCTCCCCCTTCCTTCCCCTGGCGCCTATAGAAGGAAGGGGGCGAATTAGGGAAGGAGCCCAAGTGGGATTCGGCCCCACTTGGGGCACCCCTTGGCCTCTCCCCTCTCCCTCCCACCTATATATATGAGGAGGGGGCACCTAGAACAAACAACATCAATTGTTAGCCGTGTGCGGCACCCCCCTCCACAGTGTACACCCCCGGTCATATTCTCGCGGTGCTTAGGCAAAGCCCTGCACGGATCACTTCACCATCGCTGTCACCACGCCATCGTGCTGACGGAACTCATCTACTACCTAGACACCTTGCTAGATCAAGAAGGCGAGGGACATCACCGAGCAGGATGTGGGCAGAACTCGGAGGTGCCCTATGTTCGGTACTTGATCGGTCGGATCTAGATGAAGTTCAACTACATCAACCGCGTTGTCAAATGCTTCCGACTACGGTCTATGAGGGTACGTAGACACACTCTCCCCCTCGTTGCTATGCATCTCCATGGACAGATCATTGCGTGTGCATAGAATTTTTTTTGTTTTCCATGCAGCGATTCCCAACACCCACCAGCTACATCTTCACACGCAAGGAAGTGCCTCCATATTAGGCACAAAAAAAAGAATCCTCCCCTGAAAGCTCAGACCCACCATCAATATCTTCGCACGCAAGGAAGTTCCTGCTTATCCTCCCTAACAGCTGGGACCCACCTGGTCGAACCATATGTAGAGTTGTAGCGAACGTGTACGTACATACTGGTTGATTGGTCTCCCTGTAACGATGAACCGTGGCTGAGCAAACAGCGACGCATATAGTAGTATAGCCCCCGGCGTAGTAGTTCAGGCAGTCCCTTCTAAACCGTGCACACGTATGTACAACCAGATGCCAAAAAATATGGCCACGTACGTACATACGGGCAGGGTCTCAAACGCGTACTTGCACATAAGTACGGCCAGGGATCATGTACATGGAGAGGCAACGGACGACAACAACGACATCCTATTCATCGAGTAGCCAACCGCTGGGTCCAAACGGAGAAACACCGTCCCGTTCGTCGGGAGGCAACAGACTAGGTAGAAATCCACCCTGTTCAACGGGAGCTAACCGGTTTGGACGGAACAGCCGAAGCGGGGTCTGGCATACCGTAGTATGGAGGAAACGGCTTCTGTTCCACCAGCTATGGTCGAAACAACATCCTGTTCATTGGGAGGGGTGTGGCATACCACAAAACAAAGGAATTGGCCTTCTGTTTGACCGACTATGGTCAAAATGGGGGTCCTGTTTCATTGGGAGGGGTGTGGCGTACCGCAAAACAGTGGAAACAGACTTGTATTGGAGCACTACGGTCGAAATGGGGGTCCTATTCATTAGAGGGGTGTGGCGTACCGCAAAACATGACTCCACGGGCTACTGTTCACCCACTGTCCACTTCCTTTAGCCTCCACCTGCAATCTTCATCCACCGCGTCTTCCTCTACCTCCATGAAAGTGCAACTATCCCTAGGTGGTTTTGGTAATTCATAACAACATATAGCTCATTGAGCTAATGCTATTCCAAGATAATTATTTCAGGAAAGCTCAATGATTGGCATGGCATGGATGTGAAAGTGGAACCCTCAAAGTGCTAAGGACAAAGGATTGGCTCAAGCTCAAAAGCTCCAGACTCTTCATTTTATATTTTAGTGATCCAAGATCACATTGAGTCTTTAGGAAAAGCCAATACTATCAAGGAGGGATGAGGTGTTGCTTAATGAGCCTCTTGCTTCATGTGCTTAGTGATATGCTCCAAAACCCTCAACTACTTTCCCACTTCCACATATGACCTAAACCCTAAGCCAAACTCAGTCCTACCGATTCTTCCTATCCGGCGCCATCGAGTTTCACTTGTCATAAGCCACTGCCAAACCCTAGCAATTCGGTTCTACCGATAGGGATCTCGGTCTCACCGAGATGGGATTGCAAACTCTCTGTTTCCCTTTCGTAACTTTACGGTCTCACCGAAAGAGCGGATCGGTCCCACCGAGATTGCAATGTAAATTCAGTGTTTCCTTTTTGTAACTTTTTGGTCTCACTGAAAGAGCAAATCGGTCCCACCGAGTTTGCCTGACCAACTCTCTGGTTAGCTAATTACCAAATTCGGTCTCACTGAGTTTGTGTAATCGGTCTCACCGAGATTACGTTATGCCCAAACCCTAACCATATCGGTCCCACCGAGTTGCATGTCAGTCCCACCGAAAATCTCTAACGGTCACTAGGTTTACATTTTCGGTCCGACCGAGTTTGTTGATTCGGTCCCACCGAGATTGGAAAACTGTGTGTAACGGTTGGATTTTGTGTGGAGGCTATATATACCCCTCCACCTCCTCTTCATTCGAGGAGAGAGCCATCAGAACACATACACAATTCCAACTCATATGTTCTGAGAGAGAACCACCTACTCATGTGTTGAGATCAAGACATTCCATTCCTACCGTATGAATCTTGATCTCTAGCCTTCCCAAGTTGCTTTCCACTCAAATCTTCTTTCCACAAAATCCAAATCCTATGAGAGAGAGTTGAGTGTTGGGGAGACTATCATTTGAAGCACAAGAGCAAGGAGTTCATTACCTACACACCATTTGTTACTTCTTGGAGAGTGGTGTCTCCTAGATTGGCTAGGTGTCACTTGGGAGCCTCCGACAAGATTGTGGAGTTGAACCAAGGAGTTTGTAAGGGCAAGGAGATCGCCTACTTCATGAAGATCTACCGCTAGTGAGGCAAGTCCTGTGTGGGCGATGGCCACGATGGGATAGACAAGGTTGCTTCTTCGTGGACCCTTTGTGGGTGGTTGCTTCTTCGTGGACCCTTTGTGGGTGGAGCCCTTTGTGGACTCGCGCAACCGTTACCCTTTGTGGGTGGAGCCCTTTGTGGACTCGCGCAACCGTTACCCTTTGTGGGTTGAAGTCTCCATCAACGTGGATGTAGGATAGCACCACCTATCCGAACCACGGGAAAAACATCCGTGTCTCCAATTGCGTTTGAATTCTCCAAACCCTTCCCTTTACATTCTTGCAAGTTACATGCTTTACTTTCCGCTGCCAATATACTCTTTGCATGCTTGCTTGAATTGTGTGATGATTGCTTGACTTGTCCTATAATAGCTAAAATCTGCCAAGAACTAAAATTGGGAAAAGGTTAAGTTTTTATTTGGTCAAGTAGTCTAATCACCCCCCTCTAGACATACTTTCGATCCTACACTCCACCAGCTACTATTCATCCACAAGCTACTGTTCATCCAGCCCTCCATCAGCTACTGTTCATCCAGCCCTCCATGAGGTCCTGTTCATCCACCCCCAACCAGCTCGACTGTGGTGGCCTCCACTCGGGGTCCTGTTCATCCAGCAGCAACGGCCTACTACTACTACTACTACTACTACCATGGGGTCTTGTTCATCCAACCCCCACCAAGAACTGTTCATCCAACCCCAACCATGTACGTCTCGACTCGTTCAACCAAACCCCACATTCACTATTCATGAAGAGGTGGCAGGTTTGATCGGCTTCAGTAAGCAGCAGCGGTCGATCGCTCGGGTTCAGTTAGCAGCAGTAGCGAAGGAATCGCTCAATCGGATTCAGTTAACAGCCAAGGGATCAATCGCTAGCGTTCAGTGACACACTTAGCTAGTGCAATCGCTTGGGTTTAGTAAGCAAATGCCTCACTTGGGTTCAGTTAGAGCCAATGCCTCGCACACACATGTGTGCGTATACGAGAGAAAACGCGCTAACCTCTATGCATCACTCGGCCCCTACCACCTAGAGTAACCGGGAACTCCCCGATATTTTCCTCGCCCTCGCTTCTACCACGATTTTTTCCATCATGGACGGCCCAAACAATGTCATGCAGCTGCGTCTCCGGCCAACCCAGGACGAAAAGCCAATTTTCTATCATGATTTTTTGTCATAGAAGTAGGAGCCCACCACATCTATGGTGATACCGGGTTTTATCACAATTATCGTCATAGAAGTGTCACAAGCATGACATAATTTTTTTTCGTTCGGCCCAAAATGTCACGGATGTGTATTTTCCTTGTAGTGTAACTTTACCACTAATGATACTAAAAATTTAGTTGACTTTGGAAGAGATGATGGAAGTAGAAAAAGATCCACATGTAGCCATGTGGGGAGCTGGGGCAGTAGAGCAAGGCCGTTTTCGAAGGATGTTATACCTGAGGGTCATCTGCATGTGGCTAGGAGGGGGGCGGGAGGGCAGATCTGGCTAAAATATGGTAGGGGGGAGATGGGGTCAGAGGACCTCCCGAGCCAGCGTTGTGTCAGAGGGAACGGCATGGGCAGCTGATCGGGATGTGCCGGCAGTTGTGGGTTTCCTCCCTCACTGTCAATTACGTCATGAAGGATGCACCTACTCCTCAACACCATGGCCGAGGGGATCCGGTCGGATGTGTGACCAGCGGTGGGCAGAGTGAGGATGTGTCCACCGCTATCTTGTTTAGATCTAGAGAGGGTAAGATAGTGAGGAGAGCAACCCTAATAAAGCAAGCGCTCAGGCTCTAGTCAATATATATAGTGGAGTGATTTTTCTTTTTCTTTGAAGAACAATCATTTCAATTTTTATTCATGACATTAAAGAAAAGAAACTCTCTATTTAACATGACTAACTGCACGCCGCACTTTGTACCTCACTTTATAGGTTCCATAACTAACCTATACGTATAAACGCATGCTCGGTTTACATTCCATATCTGTAGCTAGAGCTTCAAATGTATTTGTTTACATGTACCACCTTTTTCTTTTGGTTTTTTCTCCATGGAACAATTCATCGATACAAACTAAGAAAAGTACACCCTCCGTCCCAAAATAAGTGTCTCAAGTTGATACACTTATTTTGAGATGGAGGGAGTATAAAATAAACCTTAAACTCGTACTCCAGGTCTGAGTTGAACCCTAACCTTCAAATCCCCAAAATTGGCATGCCATCCTTACTTATCTTGGTCGATCCCGGTGATTTTTAGCTAAAAGCTCATTTGGTTTTCTGGGATTGGTTACATGGCAAGGGGAAATCTAGTGTGCTAGTTGTACTTGCTATTTCCTTGTCAATGATGAACCCTGGTAGCAAGCTAAGCTCGACGTTGCAGGCCTGTGTGTAGAAGGTCATGACGGATGACAGATGTTTCTTGTTAGTGCTCGACACTCTTGTACTATTGTTGGTGAGCATATCTGCGCAAGTTGACGAATGCCGAGGTAGAAGAAGAGTGCATGGAACGGGGTGGACGGGTACTCGGGTGTTGGCCCAGAGCACCCGCAGCCCCGTGTGTCCTACTAGAACACGGTGATTGCGCTCCCGTCATAGTGCATGTTGAGCTCCACCTCAACCAAGTAGGAATTTAAGGTTTTATTTAGAATTTTTCCATACAGAATTGTAGGATTATTTAAAGTCGAGGGTGGCACTTTTCTTGGGCAGTAGGCATGACAGTTTTGCCTAGCCGGTTTGATAGAGAGGCAAGGAGGGTGAGGGAGCAGCGGATTCAACTTACTGCTGGAAAGGTAGGGCTATGTGATTTGATGGTCGTTACTGCTGGAAAGGCGGTGTCTTGTGATTTGAATTCTCATTATAGTCATTATTACTACGATGCTAAGGCCGGGGTGAGGCTCCCCTTCCGTTCCCCAATCTAATCTGGTGCATGACAAGTCCACCCGGATGTTGGCTGTCCCACATGTTGACGATGTAAGAAGGAGAAAAGAATCATGCATTATATATATACTAGTACTACATCAGAGAAGTGCGAAACACGACAGCCCAGTGAACTAGTAGACGATATGCGAGTGAACCAGCTGGCATGGTTTGATGGCCCGCTCCCGTATCACTATCAGTGGACTCATCCATACTGGTTGGCACTTAGCGTTGGGGATGTTTAGAGTCGTTCAGAACTTCGACCCAGATGCTCTATGTCCCACATGTCGGCTAATGGAAGCGAATAGTAATAGCCTAGGAGTACATATAAGAGGCAAAATGCGTGAAAAATTATGTACTATGAATAGTAGCTGCGGTTCGAACATGAGTCCTAAAATGATGATAGGTATAGGTCGCACGCACCCAACTAGTGGCAGTAGAGTAGTAGACATATGAGTACTCAGTACTCCTATTCTATCAATGACGTTCATCTGATCCTAAAAAAACAAATCCCATCTGACAACTACGTCCGTACTACAACTATCTCTTCTCCTCCTCGTTTTTGTTTTCTAATTCTAGCACAGCTGACGCGCGGTGGGCGGGGTGGGCATTTGCCGATAGTAGGTTTGCTCAACTATAGCCCCACCAAAGAGTGAAAATGCTAAGACAACAAGCGTTCCGTAGCTTGAGCGGCATGCTGGGCCGACTTTGGAGTACTCCCGATCGTGTGGGGGTGTGATGCAAACGCGACAGTCTTTACCTTTTTAACGTGTAGATAGAAAATGCGAAGCCAATGCACACTTAGCAATGGGCCAGAACGAAAGTGTGGAGTGCGACGCGAACGGGACATGCATGTTCTACTTGTTCCACTTTCTCATTTTTAACTCGTGACCTGTACGTAACGCTTAGTTTTAAATTTATAAGCTTGGTTGTCATGCTAATATATATAGTATAGTTTGGTAGGTTGTGTCTCGTACATAATTCTTAAATAAAAATTTGGGACAAAACATGATGATGACCAGTAAATTAGGACGAAGACACTGATACTACATATAAATAACGCCAAATAAGACAAAGGGATCACTCATGTCATTTACGACTCGAATAACAATGGCATACACTAACACATTAAGGACTCAAGGTGATGCAGTGCCAGTTATTGGAGGCAAGAAGAAAGATGCATCCATCGATGACCTCCTCCTCCTCGACTCAGGGCGTTGGCCCGCCAAACAGTGGCCAAGGAGCAACGACTTTCGTGGCGAGGTCTACGTGCTTATGAACAATGGCGTCCAAAGTTTCCAGCTGGTCGAAGAAGGCCAACATCTTTGGGTCGTCCTTGGCCTTGTAGTGGCCTATCTAGACAATTTCCTCATCGATGAGGCTGCGTAGGTCGACGGTTTCTTGCATGGTGAGGCGCTGCCCCGCGAGCACGGCCTCAAGGATGATATTCTTTGTTGCGACATCCGGCAGCTTCAGGGCCAACAGTGCTTGAAAGAGGTCGTCACCATGGAGGCCAATGAGGGTGGCAGGCACCGAGGAGCTTGGCGTGTGGGCCGGACGAGTACGGCAAGGTCGTCTACACGCTTCTTCATGGTAGTGCACTTGCGAATGTAGCAGACTATCATCTCGTCAATGCAATGAGGCGAAGCCGGCGTCTATGATGATGGCGGTCGCCAGCATCATCTGGAAACGCTGCATGGTGTGGGGCCGCAAGCCGGCATCTTAGATGATCTGGCACAGGCTACTGCCACTCGCGTGCACCGGCTCCATGGGTGCTTGTGCCTTCTGGTCACATGGTCTTGGTCTTGGATTGGAGTGAGCAGTGGTGCGTATGCTTTCGTAGATGGATTGGAGTGGTGGGCGGCTTCATATAACAGTGGAAACTGTGTTGCATTCACATCGTGTTGGCTCCATTCTGCTTATCCAATTAATTCCCTCTACATGCTAGTAACCAAGGATGCATCATTGATCATTCAACGTTTCAGGAGACGTTACCCTCTTCCTCATTGACATTCAAGCCATATGAATGTAAATGTGTGTCAAAAAGATACTAGTCATTACTACATTGTGCACCGTGACCAAGGTGGAGGGGATAATGAGACAATTTAATATTTACTACCATTGCATGGAATGAACTGACCACTGCATGCCATGCTAGGTAGTTTCAATGCATTAAAAAAATACACGACCACGTCTCTTATTGGTTGATTCCTTTATTCATGTCAAGATACAAGAAACGAGGCCGAGTTAATCCACCACGCGTAAGTATTTTGGGATTATTTGGTTTTCATAAGCGATCGCCACAACAACCATAAGATCTGCATCCGACGGTGGCACCTATTGGACGCAAACAACAATAGAAAAGATATGCCATAAAACTACCACACCACGCCCCTCCCCTACACGTAAGACTTCCACGCGAGCGTTCTCAACTCACAAGTTTGGGTGGCTCTTGGCTCTTCGCCTCTTCGAGAAGTCGAACAATGATGTTACTACTAAAGTAGCAAATCAACTATTGCATGTCCACCACGTGGGGGAGGGAGGAGCTTATTGTAAGCAAAAGCTTCTCCACGTCCTGCAAGCCATCGCGTGCATGGGCGGTGGAGAGGGCACAGTACACAGCTTCTCCTTGTTGTACGAGTTGACGCGCCACATCAATGAAGTACACTCAATTTTCTTAGAAAGTTGAGTTTAGCTATGCATTAATTACAATGCATGCATGCATGATACGTCCATTTTGCATCATGTTTTCTTACTATTATTTATAATTTTTTATCCATAATAATGCTTTTTGGAGTAATTCTTATGCCTTTTCTCTCATAATTTGCAAGGTAAACAACAAGAGGGAGAATTCTGGCAGCTGGAAATCTGGACCTAGAAAAGCTACGTCAGGACACCGATTCTGCACAACTCCAACCAAGCTGAAACTTCACAGAGATTTTTTATGGATTATTTAAGAATTATTGGAGAAAATAACTACCAGAGGGGGCCCACCAGGTGGGCACAACCCACCTGGGCACACCAGGGATCCCAGACGCGCCCTGGTGGGTTGTGCCCTCCTCGGACCTCCTTCGGTGCCCATCTTTTGGTATATAAGTCAATTTGACCTAGAAAAAATAAGGAGGAGACTTTAGGGATGGAGCTCCGCCGCTTTGACGCGGAACTTGGGCAGGAGCACTTTTGCCCTCCAGCCCTACGATTCCGCCGGGGGAACTTCCCTCCTGGAGGGGGAAATCATCGTCATCATCATCGCCAACAACTCTTCCATCTTGGGGAGGGTAATCTCCATCAACATCTTCAACAGCACCATCTCCTCTCAAACCCTAGTTCATCTCTTGTTGTCAATCTTGTTATCGAAACTATAGATTGGTACTTGTGGGTGACTAGTAGTGTTGATTACATCTTGTAGTTGATTACTATATGGTTTATTTGGTGGAATATTATATATTCAGATCCATTATGCTATTTAATAACCCTCTGATCTTGAGCATGATTATTATTTTTGAGTAGTTACCTTTATTCTTGAGGTCACGGGAGAAATCATGTTGCAAGTAACCATGTGAACTTGATATGTGTTCGATATTTTGATGGTATGTATGTTGTTATTCCCTTAGTGGTGTCATGTGAACGTCGACTACATGACACTTCACCATATTTGGGCCTAAGGGAATGCATTGTGGAGTAGCATTTAGATGGTGGGTTGCGAGAGTGACAGAAGCTTAAACCCCAGTTTATGCGTTATTTCGTAAGGGTCCGATTGGATCCAAAAGTTTAATGCTATGGTTAGAATTTATTCTTAATACTTTTCTCGTAGTTATGGATGCTTGCGGGAGGGTTAATCATAAGTAGGAGGTTTGTTCAAGTAAGAACATCACCTATGCAACGGTCCACCCACATATGAAATTATCAAACTAGCTCGTTATCGTTACTTGCTCGTTACAAATTATCTTGCTATCAAACTACTCCACTACTTACAATTTCAGCACTTGCATACAATTCCTTACCGAAAACTACTTGTCATTTCCTTCTGCTCCTCGTTGGGTTCGACACTCTTACTTATCGAAAAGAGCTACAATTGATCCCCTATACTTGTGGTTCATCAAGGCTATTTTTTGGCGTTATTGCGGGAGAGTGAAGCACCTTTGGTAAGTGGAATTATGTAAGGAAACATTTAAATTGTGTGTTGAAATTTATTGTCACTTGTTACTATGGAATACAATCCTTTGAGTGGTTTGTTCGGGGTATCTTCACCTCGCCCGGAACCACAATTAGCCACCCCTCAACCTACTGCACCTACTAAAAATATTGAATATGAAATTCCTTCGGGTATGATAGAACAACTGCTAGCTAATCCTTATGCAGGAGATGGAACCGAACATCCTGATATGCACTTGATATTTGTGGAACAAATTTGTGGATTGTTTAAGATTGCAGGTCTACCCAGGGATGAAGTGATGAAAAAGGTTTTCCCTTTATCTTTGAAGGTAAAATCATTGGCATGGTACAAGCCATTTGATGATATTGGATCAAAAAATTGGAATCGTTTGAAATTGGAGTTCCACCAAAAAAATTATCCTATGCATCTAGTTCATCGTGATCGGAATTATATATATAATTTTTGGCGTCATGAAGGATAAAGTATCGCTCTAGCTTGGGGGAGGCTGAAGTCAATGTTATATTCATGCCCCAATCATGACCTCTCAAGATAAATTATTATTCAGAATTTTTATGCTCGACTATCTCGTAAAGATCAAACCATGGTTGATACTTCTTGTGCTGGTGCATTTATGAAGAAGAATATTTAATTCCGGTGGGATCTTTTGGAAAGAATTAAAGGCAACTCTGAAGATTGGGAACTCGACGAAGGTAAAGATTCAGGTATTAAAATTAAATATGATTGTGTTAAATCTTTTATGGATACCGATGCTTTTCAAAAGTTTAGCACTAAATACGGACTTGACTCTGTGATACTAGCCTCCTTTTGTGAATCGTTTGCTACTCATGTTGAACTCCCTAAGGAGAAGTGGTTTAAATATCACCCACCTATTAAATAAGAAATTAAAAACCTAGTGCCAGTTAACAAAGAAACTATACTTTATAATGTTGATCCAGTTGTTCCCTCTGCTTATATTGAGAAACCATCTTTCCTTGCTGGGATAAAGGAACATGCTAAATTTTCAACTGTGGTTAACAAAAACTATATTAGAACACCTAAACCTGATGAACAAATTAATGTTGAACCTAGTATTTCTATGGTTAAATATCTCTTACAAGAAGATATGGATGGGCATGTTATTTACTTCTGTGAAGAAGCTGCTAGAATTGCTAAACCTGAGAAAAGAGATAAACATAGACTTGTGGTTGGCTTGCCTTTTATTTCAGTTAAAATAGGAGATCATTGTTATCATGGTTTATGTGAAATGGGTGCTAGTGTGAGTGTTATTCCTTACACCTTATATGAAAAAATCATGAAAGACATAGCACTTTTGAGATAGAAGAAATAGATGTTACTATTAAACTTGCCAATAGAGACACCATATCACCAATTGGGATTATTAGAGATGTTCAAGTCTTGTGTGGGAAAATTAAATACCCTACTTATTTTCTTATTCTTGGTTCCCCACAAGATGACTTTTGTCCCATTATATTTGGTACACCTTTCTTGAACACAGTTAATGCCAAAATAGATTGTAAGAAACAAACTGTTGGTGTTAGCTTTTGTGACGCCCCCGATTCAATCGTACACTAATCATGCACGCAAATGTGTACGATCAAGATCAGGGACTCACGGGAAGATATCACAACACAACTCTACCAATAAAATAAGTCATACAAGCATCATAATACAAGCCAGGGGCCTCGAGGGCTCGAATACAAGTGCTCGATCATAGACGAGTCAACGGAAGCAACAATATCTGAGTACAGACATAAGTTAAACAAGTTGCCATAAGATGGCTAGCACAAACTGGGATACAGATCGAAAGAGGCGCAGGCCTCCTGCCTGGGATCCTCCTAAACTACTCCTGGTCGTCGTCAGCTGGCTGCACGTACTAGTAGGCACCTCCGGTGTAGTAGGGGTCGTCGTCGACGGTGGCGTCTGGCTCCTGGACTCCAGCATCTGGTTGCGACAACCAGAAAGAAAGGAAAGGGGGAAAAAGGGGGGAGAAAGCAACCGTGAGTACTCATCCAAAGTACTCGCAAGCAAGGAACTACACTACATATGCATGGGTATATGTGTAAGGAGGCCATATCAGTGGACTGAACTGCAGAATGCCAGAATAAGAGGGGGATAGCTAGTCCTATCGAAGACTACGCTTCTGGCAGCCTCCGTCTTGCAACATGTAGGAGAGAGTAGATTGAAGTCCTCCAAATAGCATCTCCAAGTAGTATCTCCAAGCAGCATCTCCAGTAGCATCGCATAGCATAATCCTACCCGGCGATCCTCTCCTCGTCGCCCTGCGGAAAAGCGATCACCGGGTTGTCTGTGGAACTTGGAAGGGTGTGTTTTATTAAGTATCCGGTTCTAGTTGTCATAAGGTCAAGGTACAACTCCAAGTCGTCCTGTTACCGAAGATCACGGCTATTCGAATAGATTAACTTCCCTGCAGGGGTGCACCACATAGCCCAACACGCTCGATCCCATTTGGCCGGACACACTTTCCTGGGTCATGCCCGGCCTCGGAAGATCAACACGTCGCAGCCCCACCTAGGCAAAACAGAGAGGCCAGCACGCCGGTCTAAACCTAAGCGCACAGGGGTCTGGGCCCATCGCCCATAGCACACCTGCACGTTGCGAGGGCGGCCGGAAGCAGAACTAGCCCCCTTAATACAAGAGCAGGCTTACGTTCCAATCCGGCGCGCGCCGCTCCGTCGCTGACGTCTGAAGTGCTTCGGCTGATACCACGACGTCGGGATACCCATAACTACTCCCACGTAGATGGTTAGTGCGTATAGGCTCGTAGCCAGACTCAGATCAAATACCAAGATCTCGTTAAGCGTGTTAAGTATCCGCGAACGCCGAACAGGGCCAGGCCCACCTGTCTCCTAGGTGGTCTCAACCTGCCCTGTCGCTCCGCCACAAAGTAACAGTCGAGGGCCGTCGGGAACCCAGGCCCACCTCTACCGGGATGGAGCCACCTGTCCTTTCAGCCCCCTCGTCAGAATCACCTGCGGGTACTCAATGAGCTGACCCGACTTTAGTCACCATCTGTATAGTATGTATGTATGTAGTATATACCCGTGATCACCTCCCAAGTGATCACGGCCCGATAGTATAGCAAGGCAGACTGACAAGAATGTAGGGCCAATGATGATAAACTAGCATCCTATACTAAGCATTTAGGATTGCAGGTAAGGTATCAACAGATGTAGCGACAATGTCAGGCTATGCATCAGAATAGGATTAACGAAAGCAGTAACATGCTACACTACTCTAATGCAAGCAGTATAGAGTAGAATAGGCGATATCTGGTGATCAAGGGGGGGGGCTTGCCTGGTTGCTCAGACAAGGAGGGGTCGTCGGTGACGTAGTCGTACTCGGTGGCATCAGCGTCGGTCTCGTAGTCTACCGGAGAGAAGAGGGGGAAGAAATAATGAATACAGAGCAAACAAAGCATCACAAAATATAACAAGGCAATACGCGGTGTTCGGTGTGCCCTAACGCGGTAGTAGGTGATACCGGTGAAGGGGGGAAAACATCCGGGAAAGTATTCCCGGTGTTTCGTGTTTTCGGGCAGAGGAGCCGGAGGGGAAAAGTTGCGGGTTCGATAGGTTAGAGGGGTGTGGCGGACGAACGGACTGCGTATCCGGAATCGTCTCGTCGTTCTGAGCAACTTTCATGTTGAAAATATTTTAATCCGAGTTACGGATTAAAAGATATGATTTTCTAAAGATTTTATTAATTTCTGAAATTTAATTATTTATTTAATTAATTCGAAAAAATGTATTAATGACGTCAGCATGATGTCATGCTGACGTCAGCAGTCAACAGGGGTTGACTGAGTCAACCCTGACATGTGGGTCCCGCTGTCATTGACTAAGATTAACTAAAACAGATTAATTAGTTTAATTAGTAATTAGGTTAATCTAATCAGGATTAATTAACTAAATTAATTGCTTAATTAATTAATTAATATTTTAATTATTTTAATTATTATTTATTTATTTATTTAATATATTTTTTTATTCCTAATTTTTTTTTATAAAAAACGTTCTAGGCAGGGCCCATGTGTCATAGGCCCAGGGGGTCCATGCGGGTTAGCGGGCGCGCGGGCGTGCGGGTGCGGACGATGGGGCGCTGGAGGTGCCCGACCCGCACGAGGGCCAGCGGGCACGGAGGGGCGCCGGGCGCCGGCGATGGCACCGGCGAGGCCACGGCGGGGCAGCACCAGGCTGGGCGGCGCAGGCTGGAGGGGGGGTGGCGCGACCGAGCCGGTGCGGGGCAGCACGGCTTCCGCAGCGGAGCAGCAGCAGCAGGGCTGCACGACGGAGGGAGAGCGGCGGCAGGGGGCGGCCAAGGCGAATCCGGCGGGGCGCGCGTGTACGAGGACAGGGGAAGAGGAGGCCGGGGGCCTCACCGCGGATCCGTAGGGTCAGGGGCAACGGGGGCGAGGATGAGGGCGCAGACGACGCGACGCAGGGGATGCAGTCCGGCGGGGAAGGGCTTCGGCGATGGCGGAGCGGTCCGGCGAGTCGAGGGGGCCGACCATCGGGGAGGAGGCACCGGCGAGGCATCCGTGGCGGCGGGATCGTCGGGGGCGGGGGCGTGGTCGCCATCGGCGCGGCGAGGGGCGCCGTCGAGGGAGAGGGAGATGGGAGCGTGAGGTGGCGGGGGACGGAGCCGACGAGGGCGGCGACGTGCGCGCCAGGCGCGGCGACAGGATCGAGTCCTCCCCGATCCAGATCGGGGGTGAGAGGGGAGCGAACGTGGGGGGAGGGAAGTGGGGGGGGGCGAGTGGGGAGGGAACCAGCTAGGGTTCGGCTCGGGGTGGGTAAGGAGAGCAAGGGGGGTGGCTGGGCCGGCTTAGTCCGCTGGGCTGGCTGGGCCACGTGGGTGCCCAGCTGGTCCAAGAGGCCCAGCGGGGGGGGGGGGGTTCTCTTTTTATCTTCCTTTTTTTTGTTATTTTGTTTTTCTTATCTTTATATTTCTGTTTTAACTTTAGTTTCACCTTATCTTAGTTTTATAAACTATAAAAGTAGTCCCTACTTTAGTGTTAATAAATAGGCTACTGCCACATAATTTGGGCAACTAATTAACATAGTTTAATATTTTATTTATTGCAAAGGAGATTCAACTAATTGTTTTTACTTCCTTTTAAAACCTTTAAAATATTTTACACCTTTATAAAAGTGTGGTTCCTTCACCAAAATTACCTATGCAATATTTGGTTCACTCCGAACATTTTAGTTTTAATATTCGAAAACTTTTATTCTTTGGTTGATTTTGAATTTGAATTTGAATCAGTTATGAACTAACACGAGATTAGGAACAGTAATCGAGGTGACATGGCATCTGTAGCAGAGGATCACTGTAGCTTAATTACCCGGGCGTCACAATTCTCCTCCACTACAAGAAATCTCGTCCCGAGATTTAAGAGGGGGACTAAGGGGGAAGGTCTGGTTATGAAATCCTAACGAATCTTCTCAGTCTTGGTTCGTCTTCTCGAAGAGGTCGATCCATAACGTTGATGTCTCCATACCACGGCTTCAGGTCCTCACGATGAAGTCGTCATCATTTTTTTTTTGAGTTTTCATTGTACATATGAAGGACAAGGGGTAACTTTGGAAAAACCGACCTCTGCAAGGTTGACTATCTGGTTGATAACATCGGGGATGGTGGCGGAAAGTAACTCTCAAATTGTAATTTAAGAAAACACCGAGAGCAAGTAAGACGGTGCAATAAGAAGTTTCGAGAGGATAGGCAATCGTTCATTGCCTGAAGCAGAGTGTGAAAGGGGTTCAGAGCAACGGGAATAAGTATTGTGTCCGATACCAGAATAGATCAACAGGCAAGTGGCCCGTGAATTACATACAAAGTCAAGCACGAGGAATAACTTTGACATCAGGTTGTACAGAAGAGTCAGGTTTCGATCCTGTGAAACTGTGGGTTATGGGCCCACCATGTGGTTAAAAGTAGAAGGTTGGTGACATCTTGCACGATCATGTAAGCAAGGCATGTTAGAGGAGAGTCTGAGGGTCATGTCGGCAACAACATAGGTACCAAGGGCGAGGGACGAAGAGAACCATTTTCCTGCTCGTTGAACGAGGCGGACCATTAGGCAAGGTTCTCGTCCATCGGTGGATACCGGAGTGTCATCAATAATACTAACAGGGTCTTGCTGACAGAATTGTACACCGAGGTGCTTACTAAAGCAGTGACTTATTATTGCTTAAATCATATAAATCACAAGAAAGGTTAAAACAAACAATGGAAGGAAAATATGATCATCAGATTAAACAGAACAGTGGAAAGGAAATTATGTTTAACCACATATTTCAAGGGTATATCCTTTCCAAGGACAAGCGGAGCATGATATCCATGACAGGATAAAATGTAGAAAACTCTTTAGGTAGGGGAGAAAATTTTTATGACATTACCCACACAGCGGTGTTTGGATAATTGATCAAGAAACATTTAGCATTGGGCTTTAAATGTTCTTGTTGAAAATCGGAGTACCACAGACATGCTCCGAGATAGCATTGTCATGGTCTTCAAGCAAAGGTCGGACTTTGGAAACACGAAGGATCCATCAGGAATAACTAGTAGAATAAGTCTTACAATTTCCTCATGGATGAACGGATAACCTTGCTGAAAAGGAATCTATAATGATAGGTCCTCCAGCCAGGGGGGGGGGGTGCTAGGCATGACATCATGTTACCGGGTCATCAAAGGATCAACATCATAACTCTTGGAAAGTTGTCCCAACCATCATATCTGACCGAGATTCAGATCCGATTGGTGTCAGGATACATCAGACTTAGGATACCTGAGAAGAAAAGGTGCAACGCAAATTGACGAGATGACATTGTAAGATTCTCGGGGAAATGAACTATGAAGTGATTTCCGTTAACAAGAGTCCATCATTAACCCAAGGAGAGGACAAGGAGGTGTCTGGTGAACCCAACGGCAATTCGCCGAGATTCCCCAAAAGATGGATTTCCACCATTAAGTGAACAAGGAGATAACATTTGCCAAATCAAATGATATAAGGAAGTATGCGCGAGGAAAACATACACAAATAAACATTGGTTGAAATGTGCGCCCGAAATATGGGTTGGGTTGCACGACCAACGTCAGAATGGTGATTCAATTAACGAAGGACTTAGAATGAACTATCGCCCATTCACTTCAAAGCAATAGGGTTGCTAGGAGTTTAGAATTCACACGTCATAGCTCCAATGTCGGTATTCCGGTTGAAAACAATACGAGGACCAAGGAATGAACGAAGATGGCAAGAAGTATTATGATATCAAGAATTATTAAGAGGTGGTGAAATCCTCACCACATTCTTGACAAAAAGAGATGGTAATACTTCCGAGGTAAGGAAGATCAATTGCTGGACAGCAAGGAACTCAAGGTATAACACCAAACATGAACAAGCTTGTGTTGGTGGGAAGGCAATAAAGTGGTCGATGATAATACAATTCATCGAGGCAAGGATGGTATTTCTCATCATGAATCCAATTGATATCCTGGATGAGCTCAGAATGTTGACGATCTCGAAACCTTTGTCGCGAGAGTTCATGAAGATGTAATCGATCGGCGACGACATCAAGTCACAGTAATGATGAAGTGAAAGGTTATAGGAACCAAGGGTATGACACAAACTCGAACTCAAGCTTGTTGGTTAAGGTGAAAGGATATGACGAGGAAAATCGACGTAAGGTTAGTTCATCGTCGAAAATTTGGTGCTCCGAGAATAAGGACCAGGTAGCACCGTTAGAATCGTCACGACAATGATATAGCCAAACAGGCTAGGAATGGCGTGATCGGGTACAAACTCGTACTTATAGAAGCTTACTGAAGAGTTGTTTGAACCGTAGTGCGGTCTCGGTTCATTTATCGGTGTCTTTGAGTGTTTAATAACTCAGAGCCCGTGAAAAATTGGAATCAGTGGGAAGGTAGTACTTGATGAAGAGCTCATAAGAAGTTATGCAGTTCCATGATAATCTCGAGATACCAGGGGGGTAATACTCAACACAAGATCAAAGTAAAGGTTGGACTGGTGTACCGATCCATAGAAGACAAATGTTTTAACTTGTCCGAGAAATGGAATCAAAGAAGAACAATCATGGTCGGAACCACGGTTGCAAGGGATCAATTCACAGATACCATATGTTAGCTATCAAGGAAATAGTTATTATTACAAGAAGCTTCCATGATAGGATATACATCGCGTCCATGGGCATGAACACAAAGTTCAAGGTCGACTCCCACTTCCTCAATGCATAATCTTCCATTCACCTCTCGTATTTCGAAGATGACATTAGTTGTTGAAAGTTTTACCTGGTGCAATACCAGATAAGTATGACTCGTGAAAACTTTCGGGTTCACACGGTTTAGAGAAGGCATATGTTCAACCCATAGGGGCTTCTTAGAAACATATACCACAAGTTTCCAGAGTAAATAACACAAGCCCGAAAGCAGAGCATGGTTGGCCAAGCAGAGGATACAACTTAACAAGGGCGTCATGTATAAGGGGAAGAACTCACAAAGGGTTCAAATGTGAAGGACACTGTCGGATAACAATCCAACAAAGGACTTGATAGTCCACAAAGGACCTGATATGAGTATCGGTACTCAACCAGAAGAGGAAGGAATGCAAATGCAACAAGTTATGGAATCATCTGAATAATTCAAAGCTTAAAATAAAAAGGAATTATGATTTCCACAACAAAGGATCAGAAACAGACGTTCTGATCAAGGATGGATCAATTGAATATACCAGAGGCACAATCGACGACAGATAGTTTGGTCGAGAACCAGCTCATGTTTGAAAAACGTCTGAGCTGGAGAGATAATTTAAAAGGATCATCTGATGATTACTTGCATTCGCCACATATTGAGTCAACAGACTCAAAATGATAATGACAAGGAATGTCAATAAGATTTCTATACTTATGGGATTATTCATAATGAAAGCAAACAAGAAATTCCAGAGCAATAGGTTGCTGAGGATTTTTGGAATATCAGGTGGTATTTCAAAGACTTTTGTGTAACACATAAACAACTGGGGGATGAGCGGATATTCTATAAATGCGAGAATTAACCGTAGGGGTATTCAAGTGACAAGAACAGCAAGGCAGTAAGCTCAAGGGATTATCGAAACCACGACGAGTTTTTCAGGGTATCTTGTAATAACAAGACCAACTGGGGATGATATAAGAATAACAACTGTAAGTAGTTACCCATAAGGGTTGACGGTGGAAGGGGAATTGCAAACGCGATGAACACAAGTTCTCGGCCTAACAGCGGAAAGTATCTTCAGGGTCTTCACGTGCAGCAGACGATCGTCAATAATAAGGGGCTCTCCGGGTGAAAATGATAACGAGATCCTAATGTTAGATTTAGTAAGATTCATTTAACCCGAATAGAAGAGATGTCAGAGTCCCAGAGTATAGGTCGAGGAATAAAAGATCCTACTACCACCCGATGGCGACGTGGGCCCATGGGCCACACAGCCATGTTAGTAAAAGTTTTTCAACGACTAGACTCGACTTCGGCCAAGGAGTTGGAAAGGGGGATTCCTACAGGCAGTCGGCTCTGATACCAACTTGTGACGCCCCCGATTCAATCGTACACTAATCATGCACGCAAATGTGTACGATCAAGATCAGGGACTCACGGGAAGATATCACAACACAACTCTACCAATAAAATAAGTCATACAAGCATCATAATACAAGCCAGGGGCCTCGAGGGCTCGAATACAAGTGCTCGATCATAGACGAGTCAACGGAAGCAACAATATCTGAGTACAGACATAAGTTAAACAAGTTGCCATAAGATGGCTAGCACAAACTGGGATACAGATCGAAAGAGGCGCAGGCCTCCTGCCTGGGATCCTCCTAAACTACTCCTGGTCGTCGTCAGCTGGCTGCACGTACTAGTAGGCACCTCCGGTGTAGTAGGGGTCGTCGTCGACGGTGGCGTCTGGCTCCTGGACTCCAGCATCTGGTTGCGACAACCAGAAAGAAAGGAAAGGGGGAAAAGGGGGGAGAAGCAACCGTGAGTACTCATCCAAAGTACTCGCAAGCAAGGAACTACACTACATATGCATGGGTATATGTGTAAGGAGGCCATATCGGTGGACTGAACTGCAGAATGCCAGAATAAGAGGGGGATAGCTAGTCCTATCGAAGACTACGCTTCTGGAAGCCTCCGTCTTACAACATGTAGGAGAGAGTAGATTGAAGTCCTCCAAATAGCATCTCCAAGTAGTATCTCCAAGCAGCATCTCCAGTAGCATCGCATAGCATAATCCTACCCGGCGATCCTCTCCTCGTCGCCCTGCGGAAAAGCGATCACCGGGTTGTCTGTGGAACTTGGAAGGGTGTGTTTTATTAAGTATCCGGTTCTAGTTGTCATAAGGTCAAGGTACAACTCCAAGTCGTCCTGTTACCGAAGATCACGGCTATTCGAATAGATTAACTTCCCTGCAGGGGTGCACCACATAGCCCAACACGCTCGATCCCGTTTGGCCGGACACACTTTCCTGGGTCATGCCCGGCCTCGGAAGATCAACACGTCGCAGCCCCACCTAGGCAAAACAGAGAGGCCAGCACGCCGGTCTAAACCTAAGCGCACAGGGGTCTGGGCCCATCGCCCATAGCACACCTGCACGTTGCGAGGGCGGCCGGAAGCAGAACTAGCCCCCTTAATACAAGAGCAGGCTTACGTTCCAATCCGGCGCGCGCCGCTTCGTCGCTGACGTCTGAAGTGCTTCGGCTGATACCACGACGTCGGGATACCCATAACTACTCCCACGTAGATGGTTAGTGCGTATAGGCTCGTAGCCAGACTCAGATCAAATACCAAGATCTCGTTAAGCGTGTTAAGTATCCGCGAACGCCGAACAGGGCCAGGCCCACCTGTCTCCTAGGTGGTCTCAACCTGCCCTGTCGCTCCGCCACAAAGTAACAGTCGAGGGCCGGCGGGAACCCAGGCCCACCTCTACCGGGATGGAGCCACCTGTCCTTTCAGCCCCCTCGTCAGAATCACCTGCGGGTACTCAATGAGCTGACCCGACTTTAGTCACCATCTGTATAGTATGTATGTATGTAGTATATACCCGTGATCACCTCCCAAGTGATCACGGCCCGATAGTATAGCAAGGCAGAACTGACAAGAATGTAGGGCCAATGATGATAAACTAGCATCCTATACTAAGCATTTAGGATTGCAGGTAAAGTATCAACAGATGTAGCGACAATGCCAGGCTATGCATCAGAATAGGATTAACGAAAGCAGTAACATGCTACACTACTCTAATGCAAGCAGTATAGAGTAGAATAGGCGATATCTGGTGATCAAGGGGGGGGGGGCTTGCCTGGTTGCTCAGACAAGGAGGGGTCGTCGATGACGTAGTCGTACTCGGTGGCATCAGCGTCGGTCTCGTAGTCTACCGGAGAGAAGAGGGGGAAGAAATAATGAATACAGAGCAAACAAAGCATCACAAAATATAACAAGGCAATACGCGGTGTTCGGTGTGCCCTAACGCGGTAGTAGGTGATACCGGTGAAGGGGGGAAAACATCCGGGAAAGTATTCCCGGTGTTTCGTGTTTTCGGGCAGAGGAGCCGGAGGGGGAAAGTTGCGGGTTCGATAGGTTAGAGGGGTGTGGCGGACGAACGGACCGCGTATCCGGATTCGTCTCGTCGTTCTGAGCAACTTTCATGTTGAAAACATTTTAATCCGAGTTACGGATTAAAAGATATGATTTTCTAAGATTTTATTAATTTCTGAAATTTAATTATTTATTTAATTAATTCGGAAAAATGTATTAATGACGTCAGCATGATGTCATGCTGACGTCAGCAGTCAACAGGGGTTGACTGAGTCAACCCTGACATGTGGGTCCCGCTGTCATTGACTAAGATTAACTAAAACAGATTAATTAGTTTAATTAGTAATTAGGTTAATCTAATCAGGATTAATTAACTAAATTAATTGCTTAATTAATTAATTAATATTTTAATTATTTTAATTATTATTTATTTATTTATTTAATATATTTTTTTATTCCTAATTTTTTTATAAAAAAAACGTTCTAGGCAGGGCCCATGTGTCATAGGCCCAGGGGGTCCATGCGGGTTAGCGGGCGCGCGGGCGTGCGGGTGCGGACGATGGGGCGCTGGAGGTGCCCGACCCGCACGAGGGCCAGCGGGCACGGAGGGGCGCCGGGCGCCGGCGATGGCACCGGCGAGGCCACGGCGGGGCAGCACCAGGCTGGGCGGCGCAGGGTGGAGGGGGGGTGGCGCGACCGAGCCGGTGCGGGGCAGCACGGCTCCCGCAGCGGAGCAGCAGCAGCAGGGCTGCACGACGGAGGGAGAGCGGCGGCAGGGGGCGGCCAAGGCGAATCTGGCGGGGCGCGCGTGTACGAGGACAGGGGAAGAGGAGGCCGGGGGCCTCACCGCGGATCCGTAGGGTCAGGGGCAACGGGGGCGAGGATGAGGGCGGAGACGACGCGACACAGGGGATGCAGTCCGGCGGGGAAGGGCTTCGGCGATGGCGGAGCGGTCCGGCGAGTCGAGGGGGCCGACCATCGGGGAGGAGGCACCGGCGAGGCATCCGTGGCGGCGGGATCGTCGGGGGCGGGGGCGTGGTCGCCATCGGCGCGGCGAGGGGCGCCGTCGAGGGAGAGGGAGATGGGAGCGTGAGGTGGCGGGGGACGGAGCCGACGAGGGCGGCGACGTGCGCGCCAGGCGCGGCGACAGGATCGAGTCCTCCCCGATCCAGATCGGGGGTGAGAGGGGAGCGAACGTGGGGGGAGGGAAGTGGGGGGGGGGCGAGTGGGGAGGGAACCAGCTAGGGTTCGGCTCGGGGTGGGTAAGGAGAGCAAGGGGGGTGGCTGGGCCGGCTTAGTCCGCTGGGCTGGCTGGGCCACGTGGGTGCCCAGCTGGTCCAAGAGGCCCAGCGGGGGGGGGGGGGGTTCTCTTTTTATCTTCCTTTTTTTTGTTATTTTGTTTTTCTTATCTTTATATTTCTGTTTTAACTTTAGTTTCACCTTATCTTAGTTTTATAAACTATAAAAGTAGTCCCTACTTTAGTGTTAATAAATAGGCTACTGCCACATAAATTTGGGCAACTAATTAACATAGTTTAATATTTTATTTATTGCAAAGGAGATTCAACTAATTGTTTTTACTTCCTTTTAAAACCTTTAAAAATATTTTACACCTTTATAAAAGTGTGGTTCCTTCACCAAAATTACCTATGCAATATTTGGTTCACTCCGAACATTTTAGTTTTAATATTTGAAAACTTTTATTCTTTGGTTGATTTTGAATTTGAATTTGAATCAGTTATGAACTAACACGAGATTAGGAACAGTAATCGAGGTGACATGGCATCTGTAGCAGAGGATCACTGTAGCTTAATTACCCGGGCGTCACAGCTTTGGTGATGAGTCTCATGAGTTTAATATTTCCAAGTTTAGTAGAAATCATCATGAAAAATAATTGCCTAATAAGGATGAATTAATTGGTCTTGCTTCTATTGTCGTTCCACCTACTGATCCTTTAGAACAATATTTGCTAGACCATGAGAATGATTCACATATGCATTAAAGATATGAAATAGATAAGATTTTCTTTGAACAACGTCCTGTACTTAAACACAATTTGCCTATTGAAACTCTAGGAGGTCCTCCTCCACCTAAAGGTGATCCTATGTTTGAATTAAAACAATTGCCAGACACTTTGAAATATGCTTATCTTGATGAAAAGAAAATATATCCTCATATTATTAGTGCTAACCTTTCAGAACATGAAGTAGAAAGATTATTGAAAGTTCTAAGGAAGCACCGTGCTGCTATTGGATATACTCTTGATGAATTAAAGGGCATTAGTCCCACTCTATGTCAGCACAAAATTAATATGCAACCTGATGCTAAACCCGTTGTTGATCACCAACGTCGGTTAAATCCAGAGATGAAAGAAGTGGTAAGAACGGAAATATTAAAACTTCTGGAAGTAGGTATAATCTATCCCATAGCTGATAGTAGATGGGTAAGTCCTGCTCAATGTGTCCCTAATAAATGAGGTATAACTTTTGTTCCTAATGATAAGAATGAGCTTATTCCACAAAGAATGGTTATAGGCTGTAGAATGGTAATTGATTATAGAAAATTAAATAAAGCAACTAGAAAAGATCATTATACTTTGACTTTTATTGATCAAATTCTTGAAATATTATCTAAGCACACAAACTTTTGCTTCCTTGATGGATATTCTGGCTTTTCACGAATACTTGTTTCTCAACCTGATCAAGAAAAGACTACTTTTACTTGTCCCTTTAGAACTTATGCTTATAGACGTATGCCTTTTGGTTTATGTGATGCTCCTGCTACCTTCAAAGATGTATGACTACTATATTCTCTGATTTTTGTGAAAAGATTTTTGAGGTTTTCATGGATGACTTTTCTATTTATGGGAAGTCTTTTGATGATTGTTTAAGCAATCTTGAGCGAGTTTTGCAGAGATGTGAACAAATAAATCTTGTCTTGAATTGGGAGAAGTGCGACTTTATGGTTAATGAAGGCATTGTCTTGGGTCATAAAATTTCTAAAAGAGGTATTGAAGTGGATCAAGCTAAGGTTGATGCAATTGAGAAAATGCCATGTCCTAAGGATATCAAAGGTATTCTCAGTTTCCTAGGTCATGCTGGTTTCTATAGGAGATTTATCAAAGACTTTTCTAAAATCTCTAGGCCCCTTACGAATCTCTTGCAGAAGGATATTCCTTTTGTTTTTGATGATGATTGTTTAGAAGCCTTTGAAACACTTAAGAAAGCTTTAATTTCTGCACCTATTGTTCAACCACCTGATTGGAACTTGCCTTTTGAAATTATGTTGATGCTAGTGATTATGCTGTTTGTGCTGTTCTAGGACAAAGAGTTGATAAGAAACTTAATGTTATTCATTATGCTAGTAAAACTCTAGACATCGCTCAAAGAAATTATGCTACTATTGAAAAGGAATTCTTAGCAGTTGTGTTTGCTTGTGATAAATTTAGATCATATATTGTTGATTCTAAAGTAACTGTTCACACAGACCATGCTACTATTAAATATTTGATGGAAAATAAAGATGCTAAACCTAGACTTATTCGATGGGTTCTCTTGTTACAAGAATTTGATTTACATATCATTGATAGAAAAGGAGCTGAGAACCCAGTTGTTGATAATTTATCTAGGGTTGAAAATGTGCTTGATGACCCACTACCTATGGATGATAGTTTTCCTGATGAGATGTTAGATGCAATAAATGTTTCTCATAGTACTCCTTGGTATGCTAATGATGCTAATTACATTGTTGCTAAATATTTACCACCTAGCTTTACATACCAACAAAAGAAAAAAATCTTCTATGATTGAAGACATTACTTTTGGGATGACCCACATCTTTATAAAGAAGGAGTAGATGGTATTATTAGATGTTGTGTACCTGAGCATGAACAGGGATAAATCCTATGGAACTGTCACTCCGAGGCTTATGGAGAGCGTCATGCTAGAGATAGAACTGCTCACCAGGTATTGCAATCTGGATTTTATTGGCCTACTCTCTTCAAAGATGCCCATAAGTTCGTCTTATCTTTTGATGAATGTCAAAGGATAGGTAATATTGGTAAGCATCAAGAAATGCCTATGAATTATTCGCTTGCTGCTGAACCATGTGATGTTTGGGGATTTGATTACATGGGACCTTTTCCTTCCTCTAATGGGTATACACATATTTTGGTTGCTGTTGATTATGTTACTAAAGGGGTAGAAGCTATTCCAACTAGTAGTGTTGATCACAACACCTCTATTAAAATGCTTAAGGAATTTATTTTCCCAAGGTTTGGAGTCCCTAGATATTTAATGATTGATGGTCGTTCACACTTTATTCATGGTGCTTTCGTAAAATGCTTGCCAAGTATGATGTTAACCATAGAATTGCATCACCTTATCATCCTCATTCTAGTGGTCAAGTTGAACTTAGCAATAGAGAAATAAAATTAATATTGCAAAAGACCGTCAATAGGCCCAGGAAGAATTGGTCTAAGAAATTAGATGATGCACTTTGGGCTTATAGAACAGCATATAAAAATCGTATGGGTATGTCTCCTTATAAAATGGTTTATGTAAAAGCTTGTCATTTGCCTATTGAGTTAGAACATAAAGCATATTGGGCAATCAAAGAACTCAATTATGATTTCAAACTTGCTGGTTAAAAGAGGTTATTTGATATTAGCTCATTAGATGAATGGAGAACCCAAGCTTATGAAAATGCAAAATTATTTAAAGAAAAAGTAAAAAGATGGCATGACAAAAGAATTCAAAGCGTGAGTTTAAAGTCGGAGAATATGTTCTTTTGTACAACTATCGTTTCAGATTCTTTGCAGGAAAACTCCTCTCAAAATGGGAAGGCCCATACGTCATCGAGGAGTTTTACCAGTCCAGAGCCATCAAAATAAATAATTCGGAAGGTACTAACCCGAAGATTGTCAATGGGCAACGAATAAAGCATTATATCTCAGGTACGCCTATTAATATTGAAAGTAATGTTATCCAAACTATGACACCGGAAGAACACATAAAAGAGTCCTTCCGAAACACTCCAAAATCATGAAAATAAGGAGGTACGTGATACGGTAAGTAAATGGACTCCGAAAAATCCGCAAAAATATTTTTTATCAGTTTGGGAATTTTTTAGAATTTTGGGAATAAAGAAACTTCCAGGAAGCATCCCCTGGTGGGCACAAGACACCAGGGCGCGCCAGGCTTGCCTGTGCACCCATGTGGGTCGTGCCCACTTGGGACACCTTTCGTACTCCTTTTTCTACAATATACTTGTCCTCCAAGATAAAAAAAATCTTTATATACTTCCCGAACGTGTTGATCACCGTATCACAGAGAAATCATCTGTTCTCTTTTCTTGATGTTTTATGCTCAGAGCTGAAAATATGTCTTCCCAAGACTCAGAGGGTGAGAGCCACGTTGCTGATCTCATCACAAACCCCAAGTCCTATGGGGATGAGGGGCATTGTGGTTCGACCTCCGAAGAAGAAGAAGATGAATCGGTTCCTCCCTGGTTCAAAACCGAGAGGGTGGAGGTGTTATGCAACAGGATAATAAAACTCGAGATAGATAATTGCGAATTGATGATGGAAAACTATATTCTCCATCAGAAGCTGGAGGATGCGAAGGGAAAACCTTCTACCTTGTGAGCACCACAATTACCTTTTTTTTCACCACCACCTTCTTCACTGCCAAAGGAGAACTGATTATCGGGTATGGGCACTCCCCTTGGCTTCCGCCAAGCTTGGGGGAGGTGCCCCGGTATCTTATCATCCCACTATCTTTTTTACTTTTACTTATTTTAGTTCGATCATTTTGCTTTAGATGAATAAAAGTTTAGTTCAATCCTTTCTTCTTTGAGAGTTTGCTTAGTGATCTATCCTTGTAATCATGTGCAAGTTATATAATAAAGTTTAGTATGACTTTTTGCTTTCTTTACTTTCATGTTGCAAATAAAAGAAAAGAAATAAGAAAGGAAAGAAATAAAAGAAAGGAATTAAACAAAGAAAAGATTATATATTAATCCTATGGTAGGTGATGGCACAACATAAGGAAAAGTATAAGTAGAAAATGTTATTAGAGATTGACAAACATAAGATTAGTCAATGATGCAACTCATGAAAGAATTAATAAGGGAAGAGAAGATTCACATATAAATATACTATCCTAGATATCTTTTGTGATTGTGCGCCCTCATCAAAATATTATATGCCAAAATGTTGACGTTGGACAAGGAAGACAACTTAATGATTTATGTTTGTTCATATTCACATAGAAGTCATATTGTCATAGATCACTTAACATGTGGTGCTTCCCCCTATCTTGGCTAGCCAAAAATTCTGCACTAAGTAGAGATACTACTTGTGCATCCAAAAACCCTTAAACCCAAATCTTATGTTCAAGTGTCCACTGTCGGTGTCAAAACCGGCGGATCTCAGGTAGGGGGTCCCGAACTTTGCGTCTAGGCCGGATGGTAACAGGAGGCAAGGAACACGATGTTTTACCCAGGTTCGGGCCCTCTTGATGGAGGTAAAACCCTACGTCCTGCTTGATTAATATTGATGATATGGGTAGTACAAGAGTAGATCTACCATGAGATCAAGGAGGCTAAACCCTAAAAGCTAGCCTATGGTATGATTGTTGTATATGAAGTTGTCCTACGGACTAAAACCCTCCGGTTTATATAGACACCGGAGAGGGTTAGGGTTACACAAAGTCGGTTACAATGGTAGGAGATCTTGAATATCCGCATCGCCAAGCTTGCCTTCCACGCCAAGGAAAGTCCCATCCGGACACGGGACGAAGTCTTCAATCTTGTATCTTCATAGTCCTGGAGTCCGGCTGAAGGTATAGTCCGGCTACCCGAACACCCCCTAATCCAGGACTCCCTCAGTAGCCCCTGAACCAGGCTTCAATGACGACGAGTCCGGCGCGTAGATTGTCTTCGGCATTGCAAGGCGGGTTCCTCCTCCAAATTCTTCATAAAAGTTTGTAAACACCAAGAGTAGTGTCCGGCTCTGCAAAATAAGTTTCCACGTATTGCCACAGAGAGAATAATATTAACACAAATCTAATCTGCTGACGTATTCCGCAGCGTGACATCACACTACGGCCAAGCCTTTATTCGAATCGTTTTCACTTTTCCACCTCAGCGTGTTTTGCGAGGCGGTTTCCTTGGCACGTCTTGTCAAAGCAGAGATCGTGTCCCCTTTATTTACGGGATTCTCATCAATACGGACGTGGGTAACCCAATCGTGCCCGTTAGCATGTCTTCTCGATTAAAGGCGAGTCCCAAACGGTTACGGGGAGGGCTCCTGGTATTCAACCTCTTATAAAGAGACCAAGGCCTTACTCCTTTTCTCCAATCTCAAAACAAGTTCGCCCGTCGCCTCGAGTTCCAACACCCTAGGCTCCAGATTCCAGGCGCTTCGGACCTTCGACAATGTCCGGTTCCGACCTTCAAGGCCGATGGATGCCCTCCTCCGTCACGGAGGAGGACGTGCTAAAGTTGAGAGAGGCTAAGTTCTTGACCGCCGAAATTTTGCATAGGTTGCCTGCTCAAAGGCAGGCTATTCCCAGTCCCCAGCCCGGTGAGAGCGTAGTGTTCATGTCTCACTTCCTTCGGGGGTTAGGCTTCCCGATGGATCCCTTCATGAGGGGGCTGATGTTCTATTATGGGCTGGAATTTCATGACTTAGCTCCGGAGTCCATCCTCCACATTTCCTCATTCATCGTTGTGTGCGAAGCGTTCCTCCGTGTTACTCCTCACTTCGGATTATGGCTCAAGACTTTTGGAGTGGAGCCGAAGATGATCGAGGGACGGCACGCAGAGTGCGGAGGCGCTGTCATAAGTAAGAATGCTGATGCTCCATGGCCCGAGGGCTCCTTTCAAGAGGAGCTCGGCTTGTGGCAACGAGAGTGGTTCTATATCACCGCTCCCAGGAGCACCAAGTGGGTGGCGCCTCCTGCCTTTCGCTCGGGTCCCCCACCACGGCTAGCGTCATGGGTCAACAAAGGATTAGATTGGGGGTTATCCAAAGACGTGCCCTTGTTGCAGGGCCGCATTAGGGATCTCTTAGAAAGAGACCTCAACCTGGTCAAGGTGACGCAGGTCATGCTGATTCGCCGAACACTGCCCGGCAAACGTCGCTCCCTTCGTCTGTGGGAGTTTAATCCGGAGGGACCACGAGCTCTCCAGCATTTTATGGGCGCAACGCCCGTGGAGATGTATAAAATGTTCTTCGGATCACAAGCAATGTGTCCGGATTTGACCGAGGACGCAGGTTTAAGCTGCAATCGCCCGGATACTCAAGTAAGTAACCTTGTGCCCGGACTCGCTATCCGTAAAATTGTCATAAATTCGCCCCTAAAAGAGCTGTCCTTTTAAACAGGAGTGGATAGCGAAGGCAAAGCTGATCAGGTGTCCGGCTCCCCTTCCTGAGACCAGGCCGGATCCCGTGCTAGTCAGGATGTTGAAGATCGTGCCTTTGGAGGGAAGTGAGGGGGAGGACAAGGAAACTATGGCCTCCTCGAAGGAGGCTGCTCCGAAGGGAAGAACCGACAATTCCTCTCCTAAGGGGAAGAAGAGGGCCGCCTCTGACGACCCGGAGACCATGGCCTCAAAGCGGGGGGAAAAGTCCTCGTCAGAGGGTCCGACGCCGGGGAGATCCTCGGCCGAACTACGCCCTCAAAGGGATCAGCCCTCCAGCGAGCCGTAAGTAGAGAAAGATTTTCCTTTAGAGGGATGAGAGAAATCCTTGCTTTTTATCTGAGAAGATTAACCGAAATTTTACTTTGTAGCTCGGACCTCAACCCTTCTCAGCAGAGCTCGTCTTCGCGGGATCTTCTTCCGGAGATGATGGAGAGTGGAACCCTCCCCTTGCCGTACCGCCTGGCGAGGCGGGCGACCCTGAGGTGTCGTCGCGGAGGGTTTCTCCGAATCCGGCAGGGGTGGAAGGTAGCCATATGTCCCCCCAAGGTTCTCCGCGTCCGGCCTTCGATGGAGGTCATAGGACGAGTCCGGCACCGTCCGATGCGCGGTCGGAGGAGCTGATGATTCTGCTGGGGCGAGCTTCTATCTCAGAGGAGCACCGTGCATTGATGGGTACGGTGATTGGAAGGATTTCGTCTGCGGAAAGCGGATTACATGAGGCCGTCAAAAGTTTGCTGATGAGTTTTGAGGTACGTATGATAATGTACTTCTTTGTCAGTTGCGCATAAACAAGATGCGCCCTGTGTAGATAGTAGCCCCTGAGACTCTGTGCGTTGTCAAAATTGACGGCGCGCAGAGGATCATAATCCCAGGTCTAAAATGTCGCCTTTGTATACAGGTGGCGAAGTGTCCGGAATCGAGCCAAACTGATGATTTTGCCGAACTAAAGCGGCAACTTGATGTGGCAGATGCCGACATCGCACTCGTCAACGAGCGGCTTGATGAGGCTCAAGGTATGCAATTCCTTGGGCGGCATCTGGTAAGAGGAGCTTTATGCCAGTATCTTACAATGTGTGTGCTTGACGCAGATGGTGCGGCTGCCGTGGAGAGTCTTCGGGTGGAACTTGCCCAAGCTAAGGAACAAGCCAGGAAAAGTGATGCGGCTGCCGAGAAGGCCCTTGAAGAGCTGAGAGCCGAACAGGCTGCTCACTGCCGAAGCAAGAAGGAGATGGCCGTGATGTCCGTGAAGTTGAAAAGTGCTACTGACCGTTGCAAGTTTCTTGAGAAAGAAGACCGGGCGAGACAGATGGACTTAGAGAAGGCCGTTGCTGATGCCAAGGACGCTCGCTCTGCGATGAGAGTTGCGAAGGAGGAGCTGCGTCAGGCTAGACAGATTGCGGCTGGAAAGCCCTTTATGTTGCAGAGGAAGTTTTGCGATCCGAAGTTTGCTCCGTTGGACCGGATGTGGAGTGCGGAGGACACCTATCTGGATTTGGCAGCGAGTGCTGCTGATGTGACCAAATACTTTCGAGATCAAGAAGATCGCGAAGTGGAAAGGCTTTTCTGGTCGCAGTTCCAGAATCCAGAGCGTCCACTGGCAGTGGACGATCGTCTGGCTCAATGGGCCGAACTGAATAGATTGTCCGGACTCGCCATGAAGTACGTCATGGGTCATCTATGGCCGGGGAGATCGGAGCCGAAGAGTTATTTCAGCTTGGTGCAGCAATTCCTTCACGCGGTGCCACGTATCAATGCGATGAAGAGGTCAGCATGCATAGAGGGCGCACGGATGGCTCTTGCCCGTGTCAAGACATACTGGGCAGAGATGGAGACCACCGTTGTTGCATCCCGAGATTCGGACAAAAGCTGAGTACCCTCCGAGCACTATTTTCAGGAAGTCCTTGAAGGCGCTCATGTAATAGAGACGCAGAGCTCGAAGGATGCTATGTTTTGATTGCATATGTAATTATAAAGCAATATTTTGATGAATTGTAGTAGCCTTTTATACTTGTGCCTTCAAGTATTTGGAACACCTCCTATGCGGCCGTTTTAAGATATATATACAAAATCTGAAAGATTGCAGTCGTTGGCTTCAGCCCCCACGCACATAGTGCGGGGGTGCTCGCAGAAGGCGCATTTTCACACTTAATCCAATGTCTTGGTCCTACAAAGGAGGTGATAGCGTAGCGAGCTAGGCAACCGGACTATAATGCTTTAACACTTTAACTTAGCCATAGGAGCTTGACAATGGGACTATTCAGGTAGCCCCTGGTGGCGACTGCGCTCGCCCGAATTCGGGGCGCGTATGTGCCTGGCCGGGAAACGGCCCTTCGTTAATGCGGAGGAATCCTACAGATTCTGGAGAGTCATTGAGTGGTTGACTAGTCTCACGCCATATCATGACAGTCGGTTTTCGGCTTTCTCTACTGAGGTGCTCACCTGGCCGAACCAGGGCACAATCGCAGTAGTTCTCCTGGTGCCGCCTTAGCCGATAGAGCGGAACGTAAGGCGGCCGAACACAGGAGCCGGGCAACCCAACATTTGACCAAAATCATGACTCGGAGCTGATGCATATAAGGCCAAACTCGCGACGCCGAACACTCCCTAAGGTATTCGGTCTTTATGAGAGCGGGCGAGGTAACGCTCTGAGGTATAAGCCCCTAGTGTCCAGGTACGCGCAAGAATTCTGACGTGGCCACATGCCAAGACGCCAGCCTCCTCCTTGGTCATAGAACCAGGGGATGTGTATCAACAAGAGACAGTAAAAAAGGTTTACGCAGGGTCTTAATCTGAAAAGAATCCTTGGAACGGGTCCCTACTGCACGTCTGCGCCTGTGTCTCCATTGTGCCGTATCCTGGACGGGCGCAGCACGACGTTCATCTGTAAAAAGAGAGCAACTAAGTTGAAAAAGGGGCGTGCCGAACAAAAGTTATATGAAATAAACAAAGTGTAAAGTAAAATATGAAAAATTGAGCTTTATTGTCTCTTATTTTATACGTGTGAAGCCCCTAGTGCAGGGGTATATGGCCACTAAGCCTTTATCAATGATACTTTTGTGCCAGACTCGTCTATCCGTTTCCGTGGTCTTAATGACCTGTTCCGATGTTCTGGCTGGTGAAGCCATTGTATTGTGGGGCTGTTAAAGCAGCCGCACAATCCTCCGCTTGGGGGAGGTGTTTTCACTGCTTCCCCTTTAAGGAGATGATGCCGCATGGACCGGGCATCTTAAGCATAAGAGATGCATAATGCGGTATTGCGTTAAAGCGGACGAAAGCTTCGCGTCCCAGTAGTGCTTGATAGCGACTTGAGAATGGGACGATGTGGAAAGTCAGCTTTTCGCGACGGAAGTTATAGGCAGAGCCGAAAATAACCTCGAGCCGGAGAAAACCCATGCAATGGGTGTCCGGACCTAGCGTTACTCCTTGAAAGGAGGTTTTGCTGTGGCGAATTCTTTTTGGGTCGATCCCCATGTGGCGGATTGAGTCCTGATATATCAGGTTGAGTCTGCTGTCCCCGTCCATAAGGACATTTGAAAACTGGAGTCCGCCAATTATTGGATCGAGTACCAGGGCAGTCCAGCCTGGGTTCCTGACACTTCTAGAATAATCTAGATGATCGAAGATGATTGGTTTTGACAACCAGTGGCAGGATTCCTTTGGGATAGGTTGTGGGGCGCGTACCTTTATGGGCGCCGCACGTTTTGTTATGTGGAGTAAGTTTACTGTTTTTACTTCTTGCGGGAAATTCTTTTGTTTCCTGGTACTCTGCTTTTGGGGTTCGTCCTCGTCTTCGCTTGGTGTGTCGAGCCCCTTGTGTTTGGTGTTGAGTCTGCCGGATTGTTTGAAAACCCAACGATCTTTGTGGGTATGGTTAGAAGGCTTTCCGGGAGTGCTGTGTATTTGACATATCCTATCCAAGATTTTGTTTAGGTAGGATAGGTCGTCCCTGTTATCTTGGAGGGGTGGCTTTTTCTGATTCTGTCGTGAGCTTATGAATCCGACGTTGACTGCCGTGCTCTTCGGACTTTTTTCCTTAGTCCGGCGATGGTCCTTATTGCGTCGCGGTTTTCCGTTTCCATCCCTAGTCGGATGTACTTGGGTCACTGGTGCTGCATCTTGCCAACCAGCTGTCCTCTCCTGTGCAAAAGCGGGTCATGAGGCTTGTTAGTGTGGCCATTGTTCTTGGCTTTTCTTGGCCGAGGTGTCTGGCGAGCCATTCGTCTCGGACATTATGCCTGAAAGCCGCTAAGGCTTCAGCGTCCGGACAGTCGACTATCTGATTCTTTTTAGTAAGAAATCTATTCCAGAATTGCCGAGCTGACTCTCCGGGCTGTTGAGTTATGTGACTAAGATCGTCTGCATCCGGAGGGCGGACATAGGTCCCTTGAAAATTTTCTCGGAAAGCGTCCTCGAGCTCTTCCAAACTTCCGATTGTGTTTTCAGGAAGGCTTTTGAGCCAATGCCGGGTTGGCCCTTTAAGTTTGAGGGGTAAGTATTTTATGGCGTGGAGGTCATCTCCTCTAGCCATATGTATGTGGACGATATAATCCTCGATCCAAACTCCAGGGTCTGTTGTTCCATCATATGCCTCTATGTTTACGGGTTTGAATCCCGCTAGAAATTCATAATCCAGGACCTCATCGGTGAAACATAAGGGGTGTGCGGCACCCCTGTATTTGGGTGTGCCGAATTCTGATAATGGCTTTATTGCATTGCTTACGAGAGCTTGCTTTCTTAGCCCATAAATGGACCTGGCTGGGCCATGATGCGAATCCTTAAGTGGGTCGCATGCCGGCTTAAGTGCGGCGCTGCTTGCCGCTTTATGCTGGCCATGGGGTCGTCTATCCGACCGTGTGGCTTTCTCACTTTTGGAATGCGAGGGCTCTAAGGCCTCCTCGTCGAATTCAGGCAGGAGCTTTCTCTTTGGATAGCTTTTAGTGCGGCGACTGTCGCCGTATTTGTCTGCGGTATTGATTACTTTACTCCATCTGATCTTGAGTGCATCTTCTGCAGTTTTTAGCTTCCGCTTCTGCTTTTTCAGGCTGTGTGCGGTTGCAACGAGCCGTTTGTGGAGGTTCTTCTGCTTCGTGGGCTTGTCCGGCGTAGGGTCGTCCGGAATGCCATTTTCGCCGGGGGAGGGATGTTCGGTTTCTCTATCCGTGTTGTCCTGTTGGGACGATTGCTCTAAGGCATTCTCATCGTCTACCGGCTCATCCTGCTCTATGGCTGGGTCTTTATCGAGGCGGGGCTTGGGTCGGCGTTTACGCTGATGCTTTGATTGTTTTTCGAGAGATCGATCCCTCTTTCCATCCCCATTTTCCTCGTTGTTGCTTCCTTTAGGGGTATCCACCATGTACACATCGTGAGATGAGGTGGCTGTCCAATGCCCTATAGGCGTTGGTTTTTGGTTGTCTCCTGGATCGTCGTCCATACCGTCGATGTCTTCGGAGTCGAAGTCGAGCATGTCGGTTAAGTGGTCGACAGTGGCTACGAAGTGGGTGGTGGGTGGGTTTTGAATTTCTTCATCATCCGAATCCCATCCTTGCTGACCGTAGTCCGACCAGGGCTCTCCTGATAAAGAGAGAGACTTTAGCGAATTCAGGATTTCGCCGAAGGGCGAGTGCTGAAAGATGTCTGCGGCAGTGAACTCCATTATCGGCGCCCAATCGGATTCGATCGGCAGGGGCGCGGGGGGCTCGGAGTTCGGAAAGGAATCCGGCTCCTCGGAGTCACGGGCCATGCGGAGTGCGGGGCTGGAGTTCGGCTTGATCGCCTCTGAGATCGCAGCCCCTGAGGCAGCGTCCAACCGCTGATCCTCGATCGGCGTAGTAGGCTCCGAATCAATGGTCGGAACCGATGTGTATGCGGCCTCCAAGGCGCTGTTCGGCGGCAGAGCTATAGCATGCCCATCGAGACAGTGCGGCGCGCTTGGCTGTGGCTCGAATCCGTCGAAGATCAAGTCCCCACGGATGTCAGCCGTGTAGTTTAGGCTTCCAAACCTGACCTGATGGCCAGGGGCGTAGCTTTCGATCTGCTCAAGGTGGCCAAGCGACTTGGCCCGTAGTGCGAAGCCGCCGAAGATGAAGATCTATCCGGGGAGAAAAGTCTCACCCTGGACTGCATCGTTGTTGATGATCGAAGGAGCCATCGTGCCTAAAGGCGACGGCACAGAGGAACTCTCAATGAAAGCACCAATGTCTGTGTCAAAACCGGCAGATCTCGGGTAGGGGGTCCCGAACTGTGCGTCTAGGCCGGATGGTAACAGGAGGCAAGGAACACGATGTTTTACCGAGGTTTGGGCCCTCTTGATGGAGGTAAAACCCTACGTCCTGCTTGATTAATATTGATGATATGGGTAGTACAAGAGTAGATCTACCACGAGATCAAGGAGGCTAAACCCTAAAAGCTAGCCTATGGTATGATTGTTGTATATGAAGTTGTCCTACGGACTAAAACCCTCCGGTTTATATAGACACCAGAGTGGGTTAGGGTTACACAAAGTCGGTTACAATGGTAGGAGATCTTGAATATCCGCATCACCAAGCTTGCCTTCCACGCCAAGGAAAGTCCCATCCGGACACGGGACAAAGTCTTCAATCTTGTATCTTCGTAGTCCTGGAGTCCGGCTGAAGGTATAGTCCGGCTACCCGAACACCCCCTAATCCAGGACTCCCTCATCCACCATACCTATCTAGGGATTGAGCAAGATCTGTCAAGTAAGTTTTCATCGGTGCAAAAAGGCAATAAAAATTGCTTCTAAAAGTGTGAGATCATTTAGTGTAAGAGAAAATTGAGCGTTGCATGAACTTGTGATGGGGAAGAATAAAAGCGACATACTTCACAATAAAGGTCGCTATCACAAGTGGGAATTTAACGTGACATTCTTTTGCACTAAGGGAATTAGCATACAAACAAATAAGCGCATGGCAACCTCTGCTTCCCTCTGCGAAGGGCCTATCTTTTACTTTTTTGCAAAAGTCAAAGTTTTTCTCTCTATTCCTTTTTATTTTTCTCCTTTGGCAAGCATCACATGGTGAGGAAAGATCTACGCACATATGTCCAGTTGAATATAGGTGGCATGAGTTACTATTGTTGACATCACCCCTGAGGTGAGTATGTTGGGAGGCGAAACCATAAGCCCCTATCTTTCTGTGTGTCCGGTTGAAACATTTTGCTCATGGGTACGAGGTGAGTGTTAGAAATCATAGAAGACTATGTGATGGTTGAGTATGTGGACTTTACCAAAGGCTCCGACACGTGACTCTTCCTGAATAGATGATGAATTGTAGTTGGAAAGTTGACTGAGAACGTAGTTTGCTGGTTTCTAATAGAGTTTCTGCTTTATACTTCGATTGTGTGATGAACTATTACTTATTCATGGGAAGTATATGACGAAAGTTCAATGATAAAAGTCCTATGTTTAATTTTGCTGCTATTATAATAATCAACATGATGCTTCTATGTCCGTATTTTGTTTTTGTCCACACCTCCCTCTCAAAGCATGCGGACATGTTTTTCGATTTCGATTTTTTGCTTG
Organism: Triticum aestivum; assembly: GCF_018294505.1. NCBI lineage: Eukaryota > Viridiplantae > Streptophyta > Magnoliopsida > Poales > Poaceae > Triticum > Triticum aestivum. Next base: position 223,786,049 of record NC_057803.1, read on the forward strand.
AGGACAAGCGAGGTCTAAGCTTGGGGGAGTTGATACGTCCATTTTGCATCATGTTTTCGTACAACTATTTATGATGTTTTTATCCATAATAATGCTTTTTTGAGTAATTCTAATGCCTTTTCTCTCATAATTTGCAAGGTACACACCAAGAGGGAGAATTCTAGTAGCTGGAAATCTGGACCTGGAAAAGCTATGTCAGGGCACCTATTCCGCACAACTCCAAACAAGCTGAAACTTCACGTGGATTTTTTATGGAATATATAAGAATTATTGGAGCAAATAACTACCAGAGGGGGCCACCAGGTGGGCACAACCCACCTAGGCGCGCCAGGGGCCCTTGCGCGCCTTGGGGGGTTGTGGCCTCCTCGGCCCACCTTCGGTGCCCATATTTTGGTATATAAGTCATTTTGACGTAGAAAAAAATGAGGGGAGGACTTTTGGGACAAAGCGCCGCTGCCTCGTGGCGGAACTTTGGCAGGAGCCCTTTTTCCCTCCTGCGGAGCGATTTCGTCGGGGGAACTTCCCTCCCGGAGGGGGAAATCATCGTTATCATCATCACCAACAACTCTCCCATCTTGGGGAGGGCAATCTCCATCAACATCTTCAACAACACAATCTCCTCTCAAACCCTAGTTCATCTCTTGTGTTAAATCTTGTTACCAGAACTATGGATTGGTACTTGTGGGTGACTAGTAGTGTTGATTACATCTTGTAGTTGATTAATATATGCTTTATTTGGTGGAAGATTATATGTCAGATCCAATATTCTATTTAATACTCCTCTGATCATGAGCATGTTTATCATTTGTGAGTAGTTACCTTTGTTCTTGAGGTCACAGGAGAAATCATGTTGCAAGTAATCATGTGAATTTTATATGTCTTCGATATTTTGATAGTATGTATGTTGTGATTTCCTTAGTGGTGTCATGTGAATGTCGACTACATGACACTTCACCATATTTGGGCCTAAGGGAATGCATTGTGGAGTAGCAATTAGATGATGGGTTGCGAGAGTGACAGAAGCTTAAACCCAAGTTTATGCGCTATTCCATAAGGGACTGATTGGATCCAAAAGTTTAATGCGATGGTTAGAATTTATTCTTAATACTTTTTCTCGTAGTTGCGGATGCTTGCACGAGAGTTATTCATAAGTAGGAGGTTTGTTCATGTAAGAACAACACCTAAGCACCGGCCCACCCACATATCAAATTATCAAAGAAGCGAACACGAATCAAACCAACATAATGAAAGTGACTAGATGAAATTCCCATGTACCCTCAAGAACGCTTTGCTTATTATAAGAGACCATTTTGGCCTGTCCTTTGCCTCAAAAGGATTGGGATACGTTGCTGCACTTTTGTTACTACTATAGTTACTTGCTCATTACAAATTATCTTGCTATCAAACTACTCTGCTACTTACAATTTCAGCACTTGCGGACATCACCTTACTGGAAACTACTTGTCATTTCCTTCTGCTCCTCATTGGGTTCGACACTCTTACATATCCAAAAGAGCTACAATTGATCCCCTATACTTGTGGGTCATAATCCCTCCTTGCCCTCCCCCTCCCTCACCATTCTATCCATCGCGCACATTCATTTTTTCTTTAGGTCGTTCTCCCACTGTCTTCACAACTCCTTTCTGACACACGCTGATCGATAAACCTCTCAGCGATGTCTACCTACAACATACACACGCACCTTCCATCTCCTCCTTTCTCTGTACATGCCTCGTGTCTCTCATACCGTCCCACCACTAGTACGTGTCGGTGCTATATGAACAGTTTTTAACCCTTTCCGCGATGGCATTTTGAATCGTCGCCTAGTGAGTGACGGCGATAGTGGGGGTCCTTCCCACACGATCCAGAAACCGTCGGGGATAGGGAGCCTTAATGCATATAGTTGTCCCTATATAATTGTTTCTGATATCTCCAATATCCCAAACGCTTCATCCTTGCTACTCGTTTGTGCTCGCATTGCCATCGTAGTCGGAGTTTTGTGGTTTTACCTAAAACTAGGCAGATTCTAGGCACGGGAGCTTTCCAGGCAGATTCCAGGCACGGGAGTTTTATGATGCCTGGCACATCACAAACACTTCATGATTATAAACCGTGTACGATAGTTAGACAACCACACACATTTAGTTTTCTCGCACCGTATGTGATAGTGTCTGACATCACACAGGCTTTGCAAACGGCAACTGTGTGCATGCTTTCCAACCGTGTGTATCATAAACGTTTGTGTTTTACCAACTGTGTGTGCCGTAATGACCTGCACACCATAATTTCTCCCTAATTGAATTGCTGCTATTTAAAATTGTACCTAATTTAAACTTGAAAGTAGGCTATAGCTTTATTCATATCCATCAGGTTCAAACAACCAATGCATTATTCGATTCACAGGTACATATGTTTAAGAATTACATAAGCACCAAATAAAGAATGCTGAACCCGAGTTCTATACTTGTACTATTACAGACAGACATTCCGGTTGCTGAACAATGTGAAGCGCAATGGCCCTATTCTGCTCTCCTGGATGCAGAAGGTATGCAGGACTCTAGTCCAACACCTTGCGATGGCTTGTCACCAATCATGTAGTTTGAGAGGTAATCTTGAGTAAATTGCTTCAAGATCCACTGTAAAATAAAAAAGATCCAGACATTGTCATCTAACACAACTCATTATGGGCAGTAAAAATAAGGCTACAGGGTTCTTACTTACCATCCAGCAGTTCACTGTTGTTATTCATAAAGTGTAAACAAATAGTTCGATTGACATCTTTTGACCCATTTTAATAACAATCTTTATCAGTTTCCTCACTTGATGCTGGTTCATGAATATCTCATTGCCCCATACGCAGAAAGGGTCAAAGTGTGGATCTTTAGCAACGATATATGTACCTAAAAGCACCAAGTTAATATTAGAAGCTAAACAACAATTAAAAGATGATGTAGTACAACACTCCCTCGATCCCATTATATAAAATTTATTACATGTATATCTAGACATCATCAGAATATTATGGTAACACTCTTCCTTGTTGCTATAGCCTGGGATTGCATATTTAGTCATTCAGTACAATGCATGTTGCTATGTAGCCTTAGATATATTAAATATGGCCCTAGTTAACCTACTGATAAATGGGTTACATATATAGTCAGTGAAATGTCCGATTCGACAATTAATACCTTATCAGCCCCAGGCTATATGGTACCAGCTACCGATATCCTGAACAGTGAGTACATATAAGCAATGCGATGAAACTAACCGCGATGGAAAACAACATTGTTCTCAATATGTCCTACATGAGTACATATAAAGGCATGTTAAGAACAACAGGCTAAACATCAACCAAATATATCCATGGTCAACAACATAATCTAGAAATGTTAGCTTCAGTGTGCAGGCTTAAGAACGCTAGTTAAGAAAAACAAGAAGTGGAGAGGTGTGTTAACTACATCAGGCATAACATTTAAAAAAACAAATAGTCATTCAAACCGGTATTGTGTAGGTCTACAACACACTAGTTATTACTAAAAGATGAAACACATGTTAACTGCAATAACCTTAACAACAACAAAATATCGTAATTCATAGTGGTATTGTTGAACTTTATTGATGAAATTGAACTCCACGGCAAATAGTTGCACATATAGAACATCACATTGTGAATAACTGAAATAAAGAAGTCATAAGGCCATCTCTAGCCGATCCTTAAAAATTTAAAGGACTAAAACCCTTAGTGGATATATATACTCCAACCATTTTTGGCCGTTTCTAGTGGATCCCCTAAACTTAAGGTTGTAATCTTCAATTTGATCAAGTTCAAAGTAGGTTCAACTGAAAGTAGCATGCATTCAAACATAAACATAGATAGTTTTGCATAACCAAACATGAAACATAAATTTAAACTAAGCTATACTACTTTTGTTCGAAGTAGAGGTCGAGCCAATCCTTCCTCATCATGTATGGTGTGCCGCGAGCCGGGCCCGGGCCGGTACCATCATCGGGGCCATTGAGGAAGGCACTCCTCCACTTTTGAACGTCGATCTCCTCATCCTCGGGGCCCACCTCGACACCCTCCATGCCACCGTCGCTGCCGCCTTCGACCTCGTCATTTGAGGAGAGCACGATAACCTCGCCCCCCTCCGCGCCGCCATCCTCACCGCTTTCGACCTCATCATCGGAGGAGAGCGCGATAACCTCGCCACCCTCTCTGCCGGCAAAGATCTCCCGCTCCGCCTCCATGAGCTTCGGGTGCTGCTGGCGGAGCTCTTGCATGTAGACCTCGTCGACGGCCTCAGCCTCGAGGCGCTCCCACGCCTCGCGGTCCTCCTGCGCCATAGCCGAGCTCACCACCCTGGCTCTGGTGGAACTAGGTCGACCAGACGTGTGCTGAAGGGGAAATTGAGCCTAGCTGCTGCGCCGTGGTAGCGGACCTGCCAGCGGTCGTACTCCATGGCCGCGAGCTCGGCCGTGTGGAAGGTATCGAGCCACCGGCTGGTGTGCATCTACCGATCCGTAATCTTGGCGACCCACGTCCCCCACCGCTGCTACCGGACCCCAAGGTAGGACCTCGTCGGCTGTCGGGTCCTGTGACACCCAAAAAATTTTGGCCTTGTTTTATTAATTAAATTTTGCCAGGAATTAAAACTTTTATTTTCTGGGCTCCCTTTTGATTTTTTGAAACATTTCCTTTCTTATTATCATGGAGTTGTTCCCTAAAGTGAAAACCTTTCAAATATGTTATTGGACTTGTTTAACCTCTCAAGAAAAACTTTTCTTTTATCAGTATAACTAATTACATAATTAATTGCTTGATCTTTATTTTCTTGAAAAATGGTTTTCCAAGGTTATATGGCCATATTTGAACTACAACCATTTGATAAATTCACTTAAAATTTCCAACCAAAATTTGGAGATGTCATGTGATGTTTTTAAATCACTTTTATACAAAAATATCTTTTATTCATGTAATATTTTGAGCTCTGCATCAATTTTCCTTCTCTGGTCCAGAGTGCAATTTTGCACTACAACCCATTTAAATATTTCTTTCTGGCCTCCACCAAAATTATGGGATGTTGGTAGTAGCATATGATTCAACATTATGCAAAAACCTAGTGCTGTTCTTTGAAAATTTGAGTGAATCAACCTCTTTTCCATTCTGGTCCAGCCTTGTGATTTCTACTGCAACCCTATTTATTTTTGCTCCAATGAACTTGTGCTTTCTCCTACTTGTAGACAGCCCTACCAAACCCCTAAGTCCAGGAGCATGCACCCATTGGCATATTTTTGGTTCCATGAAATAATGCCATTCACATCCTGTCCAGATTTGAAGTTCAGCAAAACTTGCACTAGCAAGTTTCTCCTTTTGTCCAAATGACCTCACCACTCTCTCTTGCATCTAAGGAGACCTTGATCTGGAGATTTTGGCCACCCCAAGTATTGCCTAGATGCCCTTGGCATTTTGACAAACACCCTGTGTGCATAGCCAGATTTGGCATGGATTCAAGTTTACATTGTGAACTTGGCCACCTGACCTAACCACCATGTCCATTCACCCTCTAACTAACCCTAACCTAGCCCTGTTTCTTCCCAGCCTCAACCGCGACCTCTAGCATGCTTTAGCATTTCGTCGAGCACGTTCAGTGCGTGCACGGGATGCGCCCAGAGCACGCGTATTGCACGTGCCGCGCCCGAGTCGCCACGTCGTGCCCCTAGTTTTTCCCGCACCAGAGAGCCGCGCCACGCACTCCCCCTCTCACCGCAACACGCCAAGCAGGCCCTGGTGCCCTGCAGCACCGCCGTCAGAGCCGCTTGGCGGCATGCCCGCGGCCGCATCCGCCACCGCCATGGGCAGCGCCGCCCAAGCCACCCCGGCTCGCCACCTGCCCCTGGGAGCCGCATGAGCTTATCTCCTCGCTCGTCGGCTAGCTCTCGTTGCCTCCACGTCGCCCTGCAAGCTACAGAGAGGCGGTTCGCCGGCATCCTCATCCACCGCCGTGGAACCGACCTCGTCGCGCTATAAATGGAGGTCCCCGACCTCCCCCGAGCACACAGGCAACCTCAGGCCACCCTATTGGCGCTCCCCTAGCTCGCATTCGACCCGGGGAGGCCTCGTTCCTCATCTCCGGCAACCGCAGCCGCCGCCATTGCCCCGGCCCTTCCAACGCCACCAGGGCCTCCCCCTCTCCGTTCTCTTCACCAAGAGCTTCCTCTTACTCCCGTGAACCAGTTCCCCTGCTCGATTTTGATTAGGGCTCACCGCGGGAGAAAAATCACCTTGCCCGACGGCCTCCGTCCGCCGCGAAGCTCGCCGCTGGCAACTCCATCCACCCTTGAGACCATAACGACTACCGGAGTGGCCGCCTCGATCCCCTGAGCCCACAGGTGACCTCCGTTTCCCGAACGGTGCCGCCGTTCGCCGGCGAGCATCGCCGGAGTCCCGCCCCCTCTCGGGTAGAGGAAGGAGAGGGAAAGGCGACTGGTCAAACCTGACCAGTGGGCCCCCTGGACCCACTGTCAGTGACCCTGTACCTATCCACGTGGGTTAAGTGAAGGTGTAATCCACCCCAGTACGTTTCCCCCACTCCGAAAGCGTATTTCCCTCTGAAACGTTTTCTTTTCTGTTCTATTTTAAATAACAGATTTTGACCACAACTTTGACTACCTATAACTTTTTAAATATAACTCCAAATGAATTGATTCTTTTTCCTACATCTCTCAAATTCTGTCTAGTTTATTTTAAGATTTATTTGAAAATTTTCCAAACAACTTTTTTGTACTGTTTTTGAAATATGTGTTATTTGCATATTTTTGAAAATAGGATTTTGGAAGAGAAGAAAGCTTTCAAAAGATTTGGAGTGCACCCTGCCCTTCCACACCATGAAGGCAAGCATTCCGAACCCCGGAATAATATTTTTGGTGTGTTAGTTGACACGTTTATAACACCACCTTATATCGGAGAACTTGTTATTTCATGTGATATGATCATTTGCATGAATGCATATTAGTGATTTCCTTGCTGTTGGAAATGAATATACTTGTGATGGTAATCATCCTCATGTGCCTTGCATGCATGCCGGAAAGGAATCCGGGAAAGCCTCTGCCTTGGGTAGGAGTGAGCTTGTCGCCGGTCCCCGTCGGGACGGTTATGTCCGGTATGGCATGGTAAGGTATAATGAGTGGTGATTTCGTTGGTTGAAATATATTTGTTATACATGTCATGCAGGGAATTATAAACCTCCTGAGTCGACCGTAGACCGAGTCTTGTTCCAGTAACCCCCATACTTGCTTCGTACTACCACTTGTCCCTGCCGCAGGTAGGGTACGGTTCAGTAAGTCGTCAACCCCTTTCAAGCACACACCGTACAGAGAGGCCATGGTGGAAGATATCGGTTGTAGCCGGTAGGCATGCCACCTGGTCAGGGGGCATGGGTGTTTCCGGTTGGGACCGAGAGGGGAGGCCACCCCTTAGAGCGCGCGATATAAATTTGATCCCATGCTACGCGAGGTTGTAGCCTCCCCACTTAGAGTTTTGCTTAACAAGTGTCGTGGGTGATTCCAGACACCGATGAGTTAAGCTGGTGTGTGCAAGTTAGGCGTGTTTTCAACTAAAAGGCCGTAGACGGAATTAGTCCCGATGGACTAAAGGAATCCGTTACTCGTGGGTAAAGAGTACACCCTCTGCAGAGATTAAACCTATTCGAATAGCCGTGTCCATGGTTAAGGATTACAGTCTGGGATGGGTCAAGTGTTGGTCTTAGTGTCGGTCTTCGGAGGAGATATTGTTAAACCAAACTTGGATACCGACTGGTTACTTGTGAGGACCATGATTATTATTTTGTGATGGACTAACCCGTTGCATTATCTGTATTATCGAGTATCCTGGGACGGTTCTACCTCCTGGATATTCATTGTGATTATTTATTTTATAAGCCCTTTATGTGGTGTCGCTGAGACGCCCGACTGTGGCATTTCTCTTATAAGCCCTTTATGTGGTGTCGCTCAGACGCCCGACTGTGGCATTTCTTTTAAAGCCCTTTATGTGCTGTCGCTCAGACGCCCGACTGTGGCATTTCTTTTAAAGCCCTTTATGTGGTGTCGCTCAGACGCCCGACTGTGGCATTTCTTTTAAAGCCCTTATGTGGTGTCGCTCAGACGCCCGACTGCGGCATTTTATTCCCACTCTATTACTGCTTATTCATGTTGCATGAAAATAACCTGCTTGCATGCATAAAAGATGTTTTATTTATGACTGACGATGTGATCATGGAATTTTTCAGTGCATGATTATCAATTATATTATACCTGTGTTCTTAATGTTTGCGAGTACATTCAAAGTACTCACTGGCTTGTCCCTGGCTATTGTCTTGGCCAGATTGCTTGCTTGGAGAGGAGCGTGGCGATGACAGCCTCGGAACTAAGCAACGGTGATAGCAGCCTCGCGAAGATAGGAGTTAACCTGGTCAGCTGTTCCTGTGGGAAATGGAGTCCCATAGACACTGATGACTCACAAACCGCTTCCGCCATCGACCACTAGAAACCCATTTGTTGTACTCACAGGCCAGAATGGTCTTGTACTACATATTTTGTATTTTTGCTTGGAATTTCTGTATCAAGTTGGTGCCTCATTAGCTAACAGTAATCCTGGGGCTGATGAGCACGACGGCTATTTTGTGGAAATTTATACTTGGAAAACCCAGTCATGACAGACTTGGTATCAGAGCCAGGCTGACCATTGGCTAATCCTATCTTAGCCGGGTCTATAAACTTAGGCAAAACCAACCCACCAAACCATAACCAAACCCCAGCCAAGCTTCTCGTGCAAGATAGCCACACAGTGACCCAACACCTTTTGGCAGTCGGTGCCCAACCTATCAACTAACCTGTCGCTCATGCGCCAGTGATCGAATCTTAAATAGTCCTTTCTCGCAAGCGTGCAAAGGAAGACTCCGTCCCCTTTTTCCTATAAAAAGGGGCACACTAGCCCCAACACAGCACAACACAGCCTCTACCCCAAACCAAGCTACAATGCCTGGCCCTGTCGTGCACAATGAGACCACAGCAACCAACCTTGGAGGCTTTGTGACCATACTCGCAAACCTCACCCGTCGTGCCTATGCGTTAGAAGAGCCCCCAGAATATGTTGTGTACCAAGGACCCATGAGCGGTGAGAACCGTCAATTCTGGGCCACTGTACACATCTACGGTAGGGGTCTAGAGCCCGAGCGCCCCTACAGGTTCACCGGAAGAACAACTTCCTTTGAGCCACAAGCCATCCAACTAGCTGCTCGAGAGGCTATAGTTCATCTCCGGCACTTGTCGCCCAGAGTTAACTGTCGCTCGTTCCACTACTACCCCAGACGTGAAGGGTATGGTAGACCACCCCAAGTTGCCAACGGAGATCACGAGACAGATCCTGCATTGTTGCACCTAGTGCGCTATGTAAGTGCACTAGAGGAACTGTGCGATCAAATCACTATTGATCTAATCGCAGCTCGTGGAGAGCTGGTTCGTCGAGCCCCGGCGAGAGAAGAGAACGAGCCCAACGCCGACAACCCAGTCGTGCTGTTTGGACACCCGATCGAGTCCCTGAGGCCTGCCCCAGCCATCGGCCAAGGTGCTGCGATAACCCCAGAAGTGCTTCGTCGCATATTGGGAGCACACTCCAACGGGATTGTGGCCAACAATCCCCGAGATGATCCTCATCGCTACCCCGAGCCTGCAGCCCCTCAACCCACTCCAGCTAATTCCGACGACGAGACCCGTGGAGGAGCCTCAAGGCACGCCCGCTTGGATGTAAACGAGGTAGACTAAGTCACCCGAGTCGTATCGAGTCCCAGTGTACCCTCGCTTTGTAATCGTGTGGCCTTGTAATTAAATGCCGCCTGTTGTCGTGCCTCTGTTTTAATAGTAGCCTTGCCTGGATATGCCAGTATGCAGTATAAGATTCCTATCCCAGACACAGTTACCAAAAACCTCCCCGACAACCCCCACGGTAACACATCACTATAGTGAAATGTGTGAATCTGTGGCTTGACCCCGACCCTTGGAACATAGCTGAAAATTTTCTTTACCATTCACCACGGTAAAAATGACCCAGCTCCGGTGCTATAAAAAGGCCACCGCGTGACCTTGCCAAGCACCTCTCACCTTGTGCACCACCCTCACAACCATTTCCTAGCCATGCCGAGCCCTAGCATTTATCTGAGAACCCCAGATGCAACCCCGGGTAGTTTTGTCAAGATATTGTGGGATTTTACCTGCAGTACCATGGGCGCTACCCAGCCACCCCAGTACGAGCTGTTCAAATCGAGAATTACCCCTTCCACCTCGAGATATTGGGCAGCAGTACACATCCCTCCCGTAAACTCAAACCAAGATCCAACGGAGGTCTCCTTCGTGGGGAAATCTATGCCAACCCCACATATGGCCATAGAAGCTGTTGCATACGAAGCGCTTGCTCGCCTTCGATTCGCGGTACCCTATGCCAGCGAACGAGGGTATTATTACTTCCCGAGCCGTGCAGCACCCGGAGGAGTGACATCTTTTCCCGGTGGACGAATTGAGAGAGACCCAGTCCTGGCCAACCTTGTCCAGTACGTCATCGCTCAAGAGCGTTTAACCCAACGTGTGATGGGTTATCTCCAGAGCCTCGCAGATTTAAATCCTCAGATCGCCATCGGCAGAACACTAAGGCCCGACCAGGAGAGACACGTGCATCGACTGGTCAATCCACTTCCCCAGATAGAAGAGGAGTGTATCCCAGTACCAGAGACGTTTTCTAGGGACCCCGTCCAGTTACCATTTCCATTTTAGACGTCGCTGCGGTGTTCATTATTGCAACATTTATTTATGTGTGTGACTTATGCGTGATACCCTGAGTTTGTGCGATGAGTCAATTATTTGGCTTCTACTAATGTGTGTAGTTTTTGTTGTGGTTTACGCTCCTTTAGATTAACTGTTTTTCCCTCGTAAAATCCTGGAGTGAGATTTCTTTTCCCTGAGTTGCTACATCTGCACCTTCTCACGGCGTGGATTAATTAATTTCACACAGCACCACGACAGCAGACTCACAACCATAATCATTCGAACACATACACTGTTTGCAAAACTTTGCAACGGTGTTACCTCCAGCTAATCACCCCCTAACAACAGTTAGCACCCGGCACACCCCATCTACTCCTCATGATCACCACCACCGCGGAGAGCCAACACCTGAGCAGCAGCGTCACGACGATCGTCGAGGATCATCACGCACAGGAGCACGGAGAGCCCCAGCAGTGTCGCCAGCCCTCCGCATATCAGGATCACAAACCAGTCCGGCATCGCCTCCGCCATTAGAGCCTAACCCGAGCTTTAGTAAGCAGTAATGGAGGAAGAAGGAGGAGGAGAAGTGAGGCCAGGTGTGAAGAAGGAGAAAGGGGCACCCCGGCCGTTTTATAGCTCGAGCTCGGTGTACGGTGGGCGAAGTCCACCAACGCCGCTCGTCGCCGATCGCCGGTGTTTGGAGACGAATCCGCGAGCAGCGCCGACAGCGCGCTGGCCCGCGAGGTGAGTGCACGCTACACCGGCAGCTAGCACGCCGCGCACTACCGCGGTACGACCTAGATGCCCTACGCGCTAGACGTCGCCGGTGGAGAAAGCGCGGGAAAGCGCGCGGGAGAGAGGAAGAAGAGAGAACCAGAGGGAGAAGAAGAAGCTGACAGTGGGCCCCGGGTCCACCTGTCGGCCAGAGAGAGCACTGTGCTCTCGGGTACGACCAGCGTATATTTAAAGTTAGAAGTTGTTCTAAATTTATATCCAGTGTAGAAATCTCACGTTTTGTCCCGAGCCGTAGGTTTTTCCATGCGGCACCAGTTTTCACACTGTGGTTTTTCACCACTTATTGCCCTCTCACTGTAGCCACATTTTTACTGCTTATAGTTTTTCTTAGAACAGCTTTTAACAAATCTCGAGGACGAGATTTTTCTTAAGGGGGGTAGTGTTGTGACACCCAAAATTTTTGGCCTTGTTTTATTAAATTAATTTTTTGCCAGGAATTAAAACTTTTATTTTCTGGGCTCCCTTTTATTTTTGAACCATTTCTCCCTTGTTAATATGGAGTTTTTCCCCAAAGTGAAAACCTTTCAAATATGTTATTGGACTTGTTTAACCTCTCAAGAAAAACTTTTCTTTTATCAGTATAACTAATTAACTAATTAATTTGCTTGATCTTTATTTTCTTGAAAAATGGTTTTCCAAGGTTATATGGCCATATTTGAACTACAACCATTTGATAAATTCACTTAAAATTCCAACCAAAATTTGGAGATGTCATGTGATGTTTTTAAATCACTTTTATACAAAAATATCTTTTATTCATGTAATATTTTGAGCTCTGCATCAATTTTTCTTCTCTGGTCCAGAGTGCAATTTGCACTACAACCCATTTAAATATTTCTTTCTGGCCTCCACCAAAATTATGGGATGTTGGTAGTAGCATATGATTCAACATTATGCAAAAACCTAGTGCTGTTCTTTGAAAATTTTGAGTGAATCAACCTCTTTTCCATTCTGGTCCAGCCTTGTGATTTCTACTGCAACCCTATTTATTTTTGCTCCAGTACCTTGTGCCTTCTCCTACTTGTAAACAGCCCTACCAAACCCCTAAGTCCAGGAGCATGCACCCATTGGCATATTTTTGGTCCATGAAATAATGCCATTCACATCCTGTCCAGATTTGAAGTTCAGCAAAACTTGCACTAGCAAGTTTCTCCTTTTGTCCAAATGACCTCACCACTCTCTCTTGCATCTAAGGAGACCTTTATCTGGAGATTTTGGCCACCCCAAGTATTGCCTAGATGCCCTTAGCATTTTGACAAACACCCTGTGTGCATAGCCAGATTTGGCATGGATTCAAGTTACATTGTGAACTTGGCCACCTGACCTAACCACCATGTCCATTCACCCTCTAACTAACCCTAACCTAGCCCTGTTTCTTCCCAGCCTCAACCGCGACCTCTAGCATGCTTTAGCATTTCGTCGAGCACGTTCAGTGCGTGCACGGGACGCGCCCAGAGCGCGCGTATTGCATGTGCCGCGCCCGAGTCACCACGTCGTGCCCCTAGTTTTTCCCGCACCAGAGAGCCGCGCCACGCACTCCCCCTCTCACCGCAACAAGCCAAGCAGGCCCTGGTGCCCTACAGCACCGCCGTCAGAGCCGCTTGGCGGCATGCCCGCGGCCGCATCCGCCACCGCCATGGGCAGCGCCGCCCAAGCCACCCCGGCTCGCCACCTACCCCTGGGAGCTGCAGGAGCTTATCTCCTCGCTCGTCGGCTAGCTCTCGTCGCCTCCACGTCGCCCTGCAAGCTACAGAGAGGCGGTTCGCCGGCATCCTCATCCACCGCCGCGGAACCAACCTCGTCGCGCTATAAATGGAGGTCCCCGAGCTCCCCCGAGCACACAGGCAACCTCAGGCCACCCCATTGGCACTCCCCTAGCTCGCATTCGACCCGGGCAGGCCTCCTTCCTCATCTCCGGCAACCGCAGCCGCCGCCATTGCCCCGGCCCTTCCAACGCCACCAGGGCCTCCCCCTCTCCGTTCTCTTCACCAAGAGCTTCCTCTTACTCCCGTGAACCAGTTCCCCTACTCGATTTTGATCAGGGCTCACCGCGGGAGAAAAATCACCTTGCCCGACGGCCTCCGTCCGCCGCGAAGCTCGCCGCCGGCAACTCCGCCACCCCTGAGACCATAACGACTACCAGAGTGGCCGCCTCGATCCCCTGAGCCCAGAGGTGACCTCTGTTTCCCGAACGGTGCCGCCGTTCACCGGCGAGCATCGCCGGAGTCCCGCCCCCTCTCGGGCAGAGGAAGGAGAGGGAAAGGCGACTGGTCAAACCTGACCAGTGGGCCCCCTGGACCCACTGTCAGTGACCCTGTACCTATCCACGTGGGTTAAGTGAAGGCGTAATCCACCCCAGTACGTTTCCCCCACTCCGAAAGCGTATTTCCCTCTGAAACGTTTTCTTTTCTGTTTTATTTTAAATAACAGATTTTGACCACAACTTTGACTGCCTATAACTTTTTTAATATAACTCCAAATGAATTGATTCTTTTTCCTACATCTCTCAAATTCTGTCTAGTTTATTTTAAGATTTATTTGAAAATTTTCCAAACAACTTTTTTGTACTGTTTTTGAAATATGTGTTATTTGCATATTTTTGAAAATAGGATTTTGGAAGAGAAGAAAGCTTTCAAAAGATTTGGAGTGCACCCTGCCCTTCCACACCATGAAGGCAAGCATTCTGAACCCCGGAATAATATTTTTGGTGTGTTAGTTGACACGTTTATAACACCACCTTATATCGGAGAACTTGTTATTTCATGTGATATGATCATTTGCATGAATGCATATTAGTGATTTCCTTGCTGTTGGAAATGAATATACTTGTGATGGTAATCATCCTCATGTGCCTTGCATGCATGCCGGAAAGGAATCCGGGAAAGCCTCTGCCTTGGGTAGGAGTGAGCTTGTCGCCGGTCCCCGTCGGGACGGTTATGTCCGGTATGGCATGGTAAGGTATATTGAGTGGTGATTTCGTTGGTTGAAATATATTTGTTATACATGTCATGCAGGGAATTTATAAACCTCCTGAGTCGACCGTAGACCGAGTCTTGTTCCAGTAACCCCCATACTTGCCTCGTACTACCACTTGTCCCTGCCGCAGGTAGGGTATGGTTCAGTAAGTCGTCAACCCCTTTCAAGCACACACCGTACAGAGAGGCCATGGTGGAAGATATCGGTTGTAGCCGGTAGGCATGCCACCTGGTCCGGGGGCATGGGTGTTTCCGGTTGGGACCGAGAGGGGAGGCCACCCCTTAGAGCGCGCGATATAAATTTGATCCCATGCTACGCGAGGTTGTAGCCTCCCCACTTAGAGTTTTGCTTAACAAGTGTCGTGGGTGATTCCAGACACCGATGAGTTAAGCTGGTGTGTGCAAGTTAGGCGTGTTTTCAACTAAAAGGCCGTAGACGGAATTAGTCCCGATGGACTAAAGGAATCCGTTACTCGTGGGTAAAGAGTACACCCTCTGCAGAGATTAAACCTATTCGAATAGCCGTGTCCATGGTTAAGGATTACAGTCTGGGATGGGTCAAGTGTTGGTCTTAGTGTCGGTCTTCGGAGGAGATATTGTTAAACCAAACTTGGATACCGACTGGTTACTTGTGAGGACCATGATTATTATTTTGTGATGGACTAACCCGTTGCATTATTTATATTATCGAATATTCCTGGGACGATTCTACCTCCTGGATATTCCTTGTGATTATTTATTTTATAAGCCCTTTACGTGGTGTCGCTGAGACGCCCGACTGTGGCATTTCTCTTATAAGCCCTTGATGTGGTGTCGCTCAGATGCTCGACTGTGGCATTTCTTTTAAAAGCCCTTTATGTGGTGTTGCTCAGACGCCCGACTGTGGCATTTCTTTTAAAGCCCTTTATGTGGTGTCGCTCAGACGCCCGACTGCGGCATTTTATTCCCACTCTATTACTGCTTATTCATGTTGCATGAAAATAACCTGTTTGCATGCATAAAAGATGTTTTATTTACGACTGACGATGTGATCATGGAATTTTTTCAGTGCATGATTATCAATTATATTATACCTGTGTTCTTAATGTTTGCGAGTACATTCAAAGTACTCACTGGCTTGTCCCTGGCTATTGTCTTGGCCAGATTGCTTGCTTGGAGAGGAGCGTGGCGATGACAGCCTCGGGACCTAAGCAACGGTGATAGCAGCCTCGCGAAGATAGGAGTTAACCTGGTCAGCTGTTCCTGTGGGAAATGGAGTCCCATAGACACTGATGTCTCTCAAACCGCTTCCGCCATCAACCACTAGAAAACCATTTGTTGTACTCACAGGCCAGAATGGTCTTGTACTACATATTTTGTATTTTTGCTTGGAATTTCTGTATCAAGTTGGTGCCTCATCAGCTAACAGTAATCCTGGGGCTGATGAGCACGACGGCTATTTTCTGGAAATTTATACCCGGAAAACCCGGTCGTGACAGGTTCGAGGAAGGACGGGGAAGTCCTCGAACCTGCGTAGGGGCACGGCGGTGGGTGGATCGGGGGACCGGCGACGGCGAATCGAGCCCGTGAAGGACGACGGGGACACCTCAGCGGCCACCTCGCCGACGTTGGGCAAAAAGGCCGTGATAAACCTCTTTTTGGCCATTGGTTCCTCGAGCTCCCCGGCACATAGGCAGAGGTTGAGGATGGAGGCGCCGGCGATGGCGGCGACCTACCAATATTTTCTAGGGTTTTGTGTGTCTGTGTGAGCGAAGGTTTTCGGGAGTGTGTGGTGTGTGTGGAGGGTAGGCGAGGGGGGGCAAGGTGGTGTTTGAGGAAATACTGCAGCAACTGAAAATTTTACTAGGCGGGAGTAACAAGGCGGGGCTACTGAAAATTTGGATCAAGGGCGAGCAGATATTTTTGAGATTGCGAGGGATGCAGAGGCGGGAGTAAAATGCCGGGGCTACTGAAAATTTGAATCATGGGACTGAAGCAGAGCGCGAGTAAGAGACATCGCACACGGTCTGCACATACTAATCATGTGCTATAAAAACATTAAAACCTTCCAGGTGGTAGATATTTTTGATATTACGATGCAGTAATATTTTCAAGATTGCGAGGGATGCAGAGGCGGGAGTATTTGGGGAGCGAGCTAGTGTGCTTGACACGCCGGCTGTGGACTATAGCCGACGCACCTACTCGCGTAAGCCATAGGCGTACTATACACCGACGGTGCGCTAGGATATTTTGTGCTACATCTCACACTGTTGGTGATAATAAACTCTGTGTGATCTACTTGATTTTTCATCTTGATTTGAATTACATAATGGGGTCACAATGGCAATGTACGGTGTTTGAATTGCTATACCTTTTATCTGCAGTGAACATGCAACTATATATGTGTCGTAAAAGAATTGGAATTATTCAGGGTTCATTCGAACATTTTATACATTAAATTGGTTTTCTAGCCATTTCATGTGCACAATTCAAAATTAAACTACATGCACATGCTCCGGTCCACCAACATGGGTTGTAAAATCATATATGTGTCCATTGGTTTATGCTTATGTCCCATGCAAGAAATGGGGATGAAATTCAAACACCACAGCACCGTGGCTCTCCGTCAAACATCAACGTACTTGATTTTGTAATTGTAGTAAATCCAAAATTCGTCCAAAATTCATGAAACTTGGCATGCTCTCATGGAGCGGCATCAACATGCCGTGGTAAATTTTTTGTCCCATTTGGGGCAGGTTTGGGTATATGCTTCTCAGAAACCAGAGCTTCTCACAACAAGCCTGATGGTTTCGGTAGGGAACGTTTCACCTTTCTGGACGAAACGATATCAATTGCCTCTTCTCGATTTCAAATTTTTTCCTAGTGTCATCATAGAACAACATGAGTGTTCTGTTAATTTTTGGGATTTTTCGGGGTTCGTTTGGACATTTTTATGCATTAATTGAGTTTTCAGTGCATTTATGTGCATAATTCAAATTTGAACTACATGCACATGTCCTATTGCTTATAAATTGGTTGAAAATTCAAATATGTGTTCTTGGTTGCATGCTTAGCTCCCATGCAAGAAATGGGAATGAATGTCAAGCACCCTGCCACTGTCACTCGGGCACAAACATTGAGATACCTGGTTTTTAAATTCTAGTAAGTCCAAAACTCATCTGAAATTCATGAAACTTGTCATGCTATCATGGAGCGGCATGAACATGCCGTGGTAAAAAAATCATCCCATTTGGGGCAGGTTTGGGTATATGCTTCTCACAAACCAGAGCTTCTCACAACAAGCACGATGGTTTCGGTAGGGAATGGCATACCTTTGGGGACGAAACGATATCCATTGCCTCTTATTGCTTTCAAAAAATTTCTCGTGTCAACATAGAACAACATGAGTGTTTTGTAAATTTTTGTGATTTTTTGGGGTTTGTTTGGACATTTTTGTGCATTAACTGAGTTTTCAATGCATTTCTATGAATAATTCAAATTTGAACTACATGCACATGCTCCAGTGCATATAAATTGGTTGAAAAATCAAATCTGTGTCCTTGGTGCATGCTTAGGTCCCATTCAAGAAATGGGAATGAATTTCAAACACCAGGGCACCGTTGATTGTCGGCGAAACATTGAGATACCTGTTTTTTAAATTCTAGTAAATCCAAAACTCATCTGAAATTCATGAAACTTGGCATGCTATCATGGAGCGGCATGAACATGCATTGGTAAATTTTTTGTCCCATTAGGGGCAGGTTTGGGTATATGCTCCTCACAAACCAGAGCTTCTCACAACAAGCATGATGGTTTTGGTAGGGAACATCCCACCTTGGGGGACGAAACAATATCCATTGCCTCTTATTGCTTTCAAAAATTTTCTCGTGTCAACATACAACAACAGGAGTGTTGTGTCTGATTTTTCGTGGTTCGTTTGGACATTTTTGTGCATTAGCGGATTTTCAATGCATTTATGTGCATAATTCAAATTTGAATTACATGCACATGCTCTAGTGCATATAAATTGGTTGAAAAATCAAATATGTGTCATTGGGTGCATGCTTTGGTCCCATGCAAGAAATGGGAATGAATTTCAAACACCAGGGCACCGTTGATTGCCGGCAAAATGTTGAGATACCTGTTTTTTAAATTCTAGTAAATCCAAAACTCGTCTGAAATTCATGAAATTTGGCATGCTATCATGGAGCGGAATGAACATGCCATGGTAAAAAATTTGTCCCATTTTGGGCAGGTTTGGATATATGCTTCTCACAAACCAGAGCTTCTCACGACAAGCATGATGGTTTCAGTATGGAACGTCCACTTTTGCGGACGAAATGATATACATTGCCTCATATTGCTTTCAAAATTTTCTCATGTCAACATAGAACAACAGGAGTGTTGTGTCAATTCTTGTGATTTTTCGGGGTTCATTTGGACATTTTTATGCATTAACCGAGTTTTCAATGCAACTATGTGCATAATTCAAATTTGAACTACATGCACATGCTCCAGTGCATATAAATTGGTTGAAAAATCAAATATGTGTGCTTGGATAAATGCTTAGGTCCCATGCAAGAAATGGGAATGAATTTCAAACACCACGGCACTGTTGATTGCCCACAAAACGTTGAGATACCTGGCTTTTAAATTCTAGAAAATCCAAAACTCCTCTAAAATTCATGAAACTTGGCATGCTATCATGGAATGGCACGCAACATGTCGTGGTAAAAAATTTGTCCCATTTGGGGCAGGTTTGGGTATAAGCTTAAAACAAACCAGAGCTTCCCACAACAAGCCTGATGGTTTCAATACGGAACGTGCCACCTTTGGGGACGAAAAGAAATCAGTTGCCTCTTATCGCATTCAAAAAATTTCTAGTGCCAACTTAGAAGAGCATGAGTGTTTTATTAAATTTTGGAATTTTTCGGGGTTCATTTGGACATTTCTATACATTAACTGGGTTTTCTAGGCATTTTATGTGCATAATTCAAATTTGAAATACATGCACATGCCGAGTGCATATAAATTGGTTGAAAAAGCAAATATGTGTCCTTGGGTGCATGCTTAGGTCCCATGCAAGAAATGGGAATGAATTTCAAACACCAGGGCACTGTTGATTGTCGGCAAAACGTTGAGATACCTGGCTTTTAAATTCTAGTAAATCCAAAACTTGTCTGAAATCCATGAAACTTGGCATGCTATCATGGAATGGCACCCGACATGCCGTGGTAAAAAAATTGTCCCATTTGGGGCAGGTTTGGGTATAAGCTTCTCACAAACTAGAGATTCTCACAACAAGCCTGATGGTTTCGGTACGGAACGTGCCACCTTTGGAGAGAAGGCGCACTCGAATAACAGCCAACAAAGGCATTTTGAAAAAATAGCTACCACTTTAATATCTCAAAGGTTTATATAAGTCGAAGCGTATGCATTCTGTTAACCATTCATGTGACCCCACGTGTCTTGGTTTTAATGTCTATAGGAGGTGCCGTGCGGACAACTACTTGAATGAACAGGAGGCATGCGAGCGCAGTCCGGTGCGCAGGCTCATCGGGAAGCGTGCAAGTTGTTCAATGCCGGATCTGTTCATCTCTTCAACGCAAACGGTTTAGATTACAGTATGCAAATTAAAGCCAGACTTCGGTGCTAAGCCAAGAGACACTGCGATTTGTCAAAATATGCAGCTAAAAATCAATAGCACTATCTATTTATTGCAACTAAAATTTAGTAATTAAGCATATATTTCATTCATAGAGATTAAGCGGTCGTTCTCACCGGGAAGCGAGACAGCCTTGGACCGCCGCCCTCCTCGCTCCCACTGGTCTGTATTAATAGCACTGCCGAGCGGCCGCACCCACCCATCCTCGCCACACACACAATCCTCTCTCTCTCCGCTTGCATCCTCAAGTAGGCCTAGACTTCATCAACAACCTCCCCGATGATATGTTGATAGTCATCATATCCCTCCTCCCAATCAAATAGCGGGCGAGGACAACCGCCCTTTCCCGACGGTGGCGCCCCCTATGGCTCCTCACCCCTGTCGACCTCCTCGATGCCCACGAGCTCTGTCATGGCTATCGCCAAAGCTTGGATGCGTTCCCCTAGATCCTCGGCAGTCACCATGGACCAATCAAAGGCCTTATCACGGGCAAGTTCCGTTCCAATGGCAAGGACCAAGACAAGCTTGACGAGTGATTGCGATACCCCACCATAGATCAGCTTGAGAAGCTCAGTTTTAACGATGGGCATATGTGCTTGCTTCCCACTTCCGTGCTCCGCTTCGCGCCCACGCTGCGCCTCACCAAGTTCATGAACTGCCATTCCCCCTCCCCCTTAATGACGCACCCACTCTTTTTCTACCACGACTGAAGCACCTAAAGCTCGTCGCCGTTTGCACCCCAAAGGATGACATGGAGCACCCGCGGCTGTACTGCACTCGAGTTCCTTCGTCTTTAGGCGATGAATTGGTCGAGTACCTTGCACATCACCTCCAGGACTCTCCGGACTATTTATGTGTGTTGCTGGTGCTGCAACAAGAGATCACAAAAGGTGGACCACAATATGGTCACTGAGGACACACCTTCACATGAGAGATTACTTGTAGTTGATCAACAAGGCCCAACGAGAATCAATGTCATTTTTGCGCCGAAATTGATAGTGGTGGGCTACTTGTCGGTCAAATACTACAACTTTTAGGTACAATAGTCGCCTTATACCTCTCCTTAGTGATATCAACGTTATTTCTAGTTTTGAAGATGTATGTTCGTCTGTCATCCAACAAAGCTTCACCCAGATTCGGGGCACAGTGAAGGTCTTGGCACTAGAATCTGTCGGCCCCAACCTGGACCAAGTTGTTAGTTGCCTGAGATGCTTTCCGTGTCTGAAGAAGCTGTATATCGAGGTGATGTTCCTTTCCTGTTAAATGTTAACCATAAGTGAGTTCTATTTTTTGCACCTTTTCCCAAGTTTACAATGACAATGTACTATGATTTCTGAAGGAATTTTGGAGGATTTTAGGACATACACATGCACCCCATATTGGTTGCTTCATTCATATGGTTACAATCGTCCATAAGCATTTTTCCTTTTCATTCATGTGTACTAGTTTTCTTAGGGAATTTTTCATCCAATCCAACCTCTTCTGAAGAAGGCCACATGTTTCTAGATTGTAATCAAATGCCCATGTTAATCATGTCAGATCGAAGATGGCACATTGGTGCATTTTACAAATCCTGCAAACCAAATGGGCATCTACCAGTGTTCAAAACTGCATGTAGGCACTAACATGTTCTCTTCTTTTGCAGATAATAATAGGCTCGGAGGTGGATAATGTGTATAACGACGATTACATCGAATGCCTGGATCTGCATCTCCAAAATATTACTTTGAACTCCTACCGAGGGACCTTACAAGAGATTACACTCGCCAGGTTCTTCCTCACCAGAGCAAGGGTGCTGAGGGTACTGAGGTTGAACACACATTTAATTAGGAAAGACGAATGATATGATTATCAGAGCCGACAGGTACTGCAGAATGGAAGAGCCTCCAAAAAAGCTAAACTTCGTATTGGAAGAGCGTATGCCGGAGCAATTGGAAGTCATTGTGTCAAACGCAAACATGACTTGTCAGCGGATGATCCCTTTGCAGAAATGACGATGCTTGCAATGTTTGAATTTGGGCGTTGTATTCTTTGAATTTGAACCTTGCAATATTTATGGCATTTTTTATATTGAACTGTTTCTGTTCTCTTATCTCAACGAAAACAGTTCATCCCAGTGAACCGCATGTCATATATAGCACACACCTTGATCTAGCTGACCATTTCTTTTGTGTTGCCTAATCACAAACAGTTCATCCGAGTGAACTGTATGTTGTACATCGCACACACCTTGATCTAGCTGACCGTTTCTATTGTGTTGCCTAATCACAAACAATTCATCTGACTGAACCGTACGTTGTACATCGCACACACCTTCATCTGGCCGCCTGTTTGTTTTGTTCCTCCTCATCGAAAATGGTTAATTGAACTGAACCGTATGCCTTGCATTGCACACGCAACTAAAATCTAAACCATGTTTGATGCATCCTCCATTGCAAACGTTTTGCACCTTTTTAATGGTTTTTTACACCATCATTTGCGATTATTGCATCACACAAAGTTTTGTTGAAGGGTCTCTGATCGTAGTGTCGCATTAGGAGCATCCTGCAGAAGTGCACACACGTGTAAACTCTCGCCCCTCTTTTCAAAGATCTCACAATCGCACACTCCTCCCCCTATCTAGCTAGTAGCTCTCGGCCTCTCGCACCACCTCCTAGCTCCATTCTCTCTATCTATTCATCTCGCTGGGCCTTATTTTCCTCTAACAAATGGATGTACACCGACTGATCTCCCGCTATACATATAGCTAGCTAGGTCCATATAACTCGTTTTTCCCCATGCGTAGATTGATCTACCTCATTAGTTATGTGTCTCCCTTCCTCCGGCAAACAACAATTGATCTACCGATCTAGTTAGGTTTGCTTACCAAACACATGGTTCCCCTTCATCATCCATGCGTGTATCCTGACACATCTATCACGCATAGGCACACATAGAAACACATCCCCGCTC
This sequence comes from Triticum aestivum, assembly GCF_018294505.1. Lineage (NCBI taxonomy): Eukaryota > Viridiplantae > Streptophyta > Magnoliopsida > Poales > Poaceae > Triticum > Triticum aestivum. The sequence goes on from NC_057803.1 coordinate 223,809,227, forward strand.
TTATTGATAATATTGCAGTTCTACCCTCGGTTTGTCTAGTAGGCCTCTCCCACCATCTTAGAGAAGCAACTCCATGACCCACCCATCACTCTACCCCTCTCCATCCCTCTCTCTCCTCTCTCTCTCACTATCCCACCTATTTCACGTCCTTTAGCTATGTATGGGTGTCGACCGATCTCCCTCAAGACATAGCTGGGTCTGTCCTTCTCAACACATATATTAGTCGTTCTACCTCTCTAGTTAGGCCTCTGCCTCCCCCCTCCCCCCCCACACACACCGATACATCGAGCGCTCTAAGTCATGTCTCCCTGCCACACACAAACTTGCCCTGTGCCCTCTGACGTTCCGGTAGGTCAGTCACCCTATATCTTTGACTTGCACACAACCAATTTCGATGGCTCTCTTCATCGATCTCGCACCCACCCACTTGATCCTCTCTTCGACTCTATCAATATCTATGACCCCTCCCTCTCTTCTCATGGATCGCCCCCTCTATATACTATATAGATAGGCCTCTATTTCACACACATTGCATGTGTCAAATTGTTTGAGATGTCATGACACATATTCCCACAAATACATTCACGAAATCACCCCCCACACACAAAAAACACTCACGAATGCACACGCCATCTATCTATGTTTGTATCTCTCTCATGCACACCCACGTAGGTGGGGGACGTGCACGAAGAGAAGAGGTGCAGGCATGGCGCACGTACTCCCATCTCTTTCCCAACCACACCCGCGCGGGTCCACGGTGGAGCTCATTTTTATAGGAAAAGGCATCCGACGTGGTAATTTCACATGTGTATTGGTTCTCCACTTGATGGAGGATCATCTACCACAGGTGAACAAACAAATTTCCACTTGACGCGTTATGTTAAAAAAGAGGCAAACCATGTGGGGCCCACCTTAGAGGCTAGGCTCTATACAATCGAGATGCTCTGTACATATTACTTTTGATGTGACCCGTCAACTCGCAGAACAAGGAGAAGCTTGCTTAGTACACCGTCTCCCTGCCCACGGGCGCGGTGGCTCATAGGATGAGGTGAAGCTTTCTTACTAGTACAACTTACGCCCGCTCCCTCACCCACGCGCGCGGTAGGTCGTAGGACGAAGAGAAATTTTTACTACTCCCTCCGTTTACACCTCGTCCCTACCTTGGTTAGACAGATTATCATATTGTTTGGAATATATGTCCTTTAGTAGATTTCAATATGAACTACTCCACTAGTACATACTCCAAACACTGATGTATATAGACGTATTTTAGAGTGTAGATTCACTCATTTTGCTCCGTATGTAGTCCATATTGAAACGAACGTAATAGTATGCACTCTCCCTCGCCCCTCAACCCTCGCCCATGTGGTGGACGTGAAGCAATTCATTCGGTCTCGTATAGCCGGAACAATATGTACTGCATTACCATTATTGCTCGACTTCCCGAAGAGGCGAAGAGCCAATCGCAAGGTTAATATTTTGGAGATGCCAAGCACAAGGTTTATAGGAGGTTGAGTAGTAGTAGTACTGGTAGTATGTACTAGTGGTATGTACTGTACGAGGAAGAAGCTAACAAGATGTATGTTTTGCCTGACAGTCTCTTCTTACATGACATGCTAGACCTAGTGGACCTCATTGTTGCAATGGGACTACTCCCTATCGTAGATGGCACGATTCAGAGTTGTTGGCAGTGGGCATAATTTGGAGCTGCATAGTCTTAAACCCGATGAAGAAGTCCCATCAAAAGGAATAGACATCCTCTACGCGTGCTCCTATGTAAAATGAGTAAATGAGACAAAAAGAGAAAGAGACAAATGTAACACCCTGGATACAACTTTCCATATTTGTAACTCCAACTCTTGCCTTTTCCGGATATGTAATACGATTTTCCTTCGTGGTTGGGTTTTGTCTTCATTTTGCATTTTGTTCTTGACATGCATTTCATATCATGTCATCATATGCATCGCATTTGCATACGTGTTCGTCTCATGCGTCCGAGCATTTTCCCCGTTGTCCGTTTTGCAATCCGACACTCCTACGTCCTCCGACGAGCCCTTTTGTCTCTTTTCGTGTTTGGGTGTTAAACTTTCTCGGAATGGACCGAGATTTGCCAAGTGGCCTTGGTACACCACCGGTGGACCGCCTGTCAAGTCTCGTGCCATTTGGAGTCCGTTTGATAATCCGATGGTTAACCGGGTAACCGTAAAGGCCTCTTGTGTGTTGCAGCCCAACACCCCTCCAAAATGGCCCAATAACCCTTCCAAACCACTCCCATGTCCTGCGCCGTCGGATCACGATCGCGTGGTCGAAAACTACACCTCATTTGGACACTTCAAACTCCCTCTACCTATAAATATGTGTCTCCCTCCGAATTTTCACGGTCGAAACCCTAGCTTCTTCCTCCACCTGCCGACGGACATGTCCACCCCACCGCCGGACATGTCCGCACCGCCCCCTCAGCGAATCCGGAGCTGCCACCAATCCTCCACCGCCGTCCCCGTGCTGCCGGCCTGCGGAGCCCATCGCGGGCCAGCACGGGCCCGAACCGACGCCGCTAAAGCCCGGATCGGCCCCCGCGCTCCGCCGCCCGGATCTCTCCTGCGCTGCCGCCGCCTCATGCCTCCGCCGCCTCGCTGTTCGCCGCCGCCGCCCCTGGGCCATCGCTCGCCACCGGCCCCGCCTGACTGCGCATGCACGCCACCGCCTGCGCGTCGCCTTCCTCTCTGCCCGTGCGCCGCCGCATGCGCGCCGCCGCCACAGCATCTCGCTGGCGCCCCTCTCCGCCGCCTCGCCTCACCTTCCCCGCCGCCCGTTCCTCGCCGGAGCGAGCGCCCCGGCCGGAACCGCCTCTACCGCCGCGCCCCGCCTCCACTCCAGCTCCACCACCGGATCCGGCCGGCCACTCGACCCCGACCTTCTCCTCCGGCCATCTTCCTCTCCTCCGGCCATCTTCCTTGTCGCCATTGACCGTATCCATTGCCGCCTCGTAATCCGTGGCTTGGGTCAAACCCTAACTCGGAGGGTGAAATTTCACTAAGTCCTTTTATCCCTGTTATGTTTATGCATCCTTCATCATGTCGTATCTCCATGCTCGGTGATCCAAATCATGCATATGATATATCAAAATGTTCATCATGATGTGCTCTTCATTGTGTTCCATTGTGCCATGCTTTTTTGAGTCCATCTTGATGCCCAAATCACTGATGCAAGAGTGCTATACAATGTTGACTCATGTTACTTAGCAGCTTATGTTGATTTGTCATTTTTGTCACATTTGTTGTGTGCATCATATGGGCATGAGCTCTACATGTATTTTGATCTATGCCATGCCATATTTACAGGGGTGTATGCCATGTATTTTTGTGATCTTTGTGGTGACTAGCACAAGCATGCAAAGTAGCTCTCGTGATATTGCTGATTTCAGGGACTTAGAATTTCACTAAGTCTTTGCTCTGCTGTTATTTTTATGCCATGTATTCATGTTGCTACAGTGAGATCCATGCTTTGTTTGAGTATCTCCAGTAATGATGATTTGGCCTTATGTTTGTGCTCTATCCATACATGACACTGTTTGCATTTATGGAGTGCCCTAGCATGACTTAATCTTGCTCTACTTTTGCTACAAAATGTTCCTGGCAGATTGTTTACATGTTAATCAAATTTGCCATGGATGTTGTAGTTGATCCATGCATGATATGAACTTGTTCTTGCCATGGTTAGCCTTAAGATCATGTCATGGATGTTGTAGTATGATTATATTGTCATGCAATGCCTTGTGTTCACAGAATCGAGCTCGCAAAGATGCCTTCATAACTCTGTTTATGCCATGCTCAGTTTTCTGCTAAGTCTGAATCTGTTAACGAAACTTGCTATGTTTACATGGGTGCCATCATATCTTCTGTGCCTTTTTGGCTTATGGTCAGTAAGGGACTTTTGTTCTATGCTTTAAGTAGATTCATGCCATTCCTTGTCTTGCTATGATATTTTCCTGTAGCATGTCGTTATCTTGCTCTAAACATGTCTTCCTAATGTTAATTCCTGGCATGTTAGTATTTTCACTAAGTCTGTGATGCTGATATCTTTTGCACTTTTTCCATGCTTATTTCAAACTGCTCTTGTGTGATTTAGCTCAGTGTTCATATTTTGTCAAGCATCTTGAGTAGATCACTACTATGTGCCTTGTTGCTATGTTGGAGTACAGTAGCTTAGATTCTTGTTGCATTCTAGATGGCATCATGCTGTTAATCGCAGAATTGTGCCATTATTGTTTTGCTTGCCATTGGCAAACCGTGCATCCAATTCCGGTGATCTTTATATCAATTTCGACCGAAATCATCTCATCTTTCCACCAGTACACTTGGTTTGCCAAGTCGATGCCTTGATAAATCTTTCCCTTCCGAAGCATGCATATGCATTACATATCCCATCCAGCATGTCATGGCATGTTTTGCATCATGTTGCTTGCGCAATGAACCGTGGTTGATTGTGGTTTCCTTTCCTTGTGTTCTTGCTTTGGGTAGAGCCGGGAGACGAGTACTTGATCGAGGAACCCGTTGAGTATGCTAACAAGGATCAAGCTTTCGTCAACTCTGAGAACTTTTCAGGCAAGATGACCATACCCTCGAAATCACTTCTATCTTTTCTTGGTAGTTGCTCGCTCTATTGCTATGCCGCGATACCTACCACTTGCTATATCATGCCTCCCATATTGCCATGTCAAGCCTCTAACCCACCTTTCCTAGCAAACCGTTGTTTGGCTATGTTACCGCTTTGCTCAGCCCTCTTATAGGGTTGCTAGTTGCAGGTGAAGTTGGAGTTTGTTCCATGTTGGAACATGGATATTGTTGGGATATCATTATTATCTCTTATTTACTTTAATGCATCTATATACTTGGTAAAGGGTGGAAGGCTCGGCCTTATGCCTGGTGTTTTGTTCCACTCTTGCCGCCCTAGTTTCCGTCATACCGGTGTTATGTTCCTTGATTTTGCGTCCCTTACGCGGTTGGGTGTTATGGGAACCCCTTGACAGTTTGCTTTGAATAAAACTCCTCCAGCAAGGCCCAACCTTGGTTTTACATTTTCCTAACAACCTATCACCTTCCCTTGGGTTCTGCAGACTCAAGGGTCATCTTTATTTTAATCCCCCCGGGCCAGTGCTTCTATAAGTGTTGGTCCGAACTAGAGCCCCTTGCAGCGCCACCTCGGGGAAACTTGAGGGCTGGTTTTAGTTATACGGATTGCTCATCCGGTGGTGCCCTGAGAACAAGATATGTGCAGCTCCTATCGGGATGTCGGCGCATCGGGCGGTCTTGCTGGTCTTGTTTTACCATTGTTGAAATGTCTTGTAACCGGGATTCCGTGTCTGATCGGGTCTTCCTGGGAGAAGGAATATCCTTTGTTGACCGTGATAGCTTGTGATGGGCTAAGCTAGGACACCCCTGCAGGGTTTTGAACTTTTGAAAGCCGTGCCCGCAGTTATGGGTAGATGGGAATTTGTTAATGTACGGTTGTAGTGAACTTGACACTTAACTTAATTAAAATGCATCAACCGCGTGTGTAGCCGTGATGGTCTCTTTCCGGCGGAGTCCGGGAAGTGAACACGGTTCTTGTGTTATGCTTGAACGTAAGTAGTTTCAGGATCACTTCTTGATCACTTCAAGTTCACGACCGTGCATTCCTTCTCTTCTCGCTCTTATTTGCATATGTTAGCCACCATATATGCTAGTGCTTGCTGCAGCTCCACCTCACTACCCTTTCCTACCCATAAGCTTAAATAGTCTTAATCTCGCGGGTGTGAGATTGCTGAGTCCTCGTGGCTCACAGATACTTCCAAACAGTTGCAGGTGCCAATGATACCAGTCCAGGTGACACAACTAAGCTCAAGTGGGAGCTCAATGAAGATCGTGTTCGCTGTGTTGTTTCGTTTCCTGTTGATTAGTAGTGGAGCCCGGTTGGGACGATCAGGGATCTAGCATTTGGGGTTGTCTTATTTTATTTTGGTTCCATAGACGGACCTTGATTGTATTCTGGATGATGTATGCTATATTTATGAATTGTGTGAAGTGGCGATTGTAAGCCAACTCTTTATCCCTTTCTTATTCAGTACATGGGATTGTGAAGATTGCCCCTCTTGCGACAAGCCTACCATGCGGCTATGCCTCGAAGTCGTGCCCCGACACGTGGGAGATATAGCCGCATTGTGGGTGTTACAACAAAGTAAAAAAAATCACTAGCCTTAGGTCCATCCCTATTGTATCAATGAATGATATTTCTACGTCTTGATTGACATGGCTATGTTATTAACCATGCTATTGAGGTAGAAGCGGATTTTTATTTATTCGCGGAGGTAGCATCAGATGGATATTCAACGAGGACTGAAATGATGGATGCTTCCTCGGTCAAACATAGAGAAAGGTGGGCCTCGTGATTTCACGACTTATTAGTCATTATTACGGCCTATACTCTTTGCCTATATAATAACCGTGTGGTAGTATAGTAGTGGGCCATACTTTTAATAACCATGCTCGAAGAGAAGAGGTGCACGCACCCACGCATGTAGTGTACTAGTAGCACTCTTTGCGTCTTTTGCGTCTTCCCTAACCATAGATGTGACATGGTGGAGCTCATTTCTGTAAGATGATGCAGCCCACGTGATAATTTGACGCGTCTAGTAGTAGTTACTCACTTATAAATAATGGAGGGTTGGGAACCACGCATCAACGATGTCGTGTCATTTATAAATAAAGTGTTTTTTCTTTACTGGGACATACGCAATATAAATAGGTTCATATGGAGAGAAAAGGAAACCGCTCCACTATATACATAGCCAGGACGAGCCTACATGATTTCTTGTTGGGGTTGCTCTCTTCCCACTCTCTCACACAAAACGACTATGGCCACATCTCTGACATCCGGGTGGATCACGTCCGCCGAGGGAAGGGGTGGATGCTTAGTGTAGATGCGGTCGCCGACGCCGACGCCGAAACCCCACTGTCGGCACATCCCGATCAGGGGTCCCCGCCGTTCTCTCTCACAAAGCCAGTGAGGTTGCCTTCGTCCCTTGCTCACTGCCATGACGTTGGTAATTGCCGCCTCCCTCTTCCCTCCTCTAGGTTGAGCTACGTCCCGACATCCCTCAGGTACAACTTCCTTTACAGCCGGCTTGCACCACTACTCCAGCTGCCCACATCACTCCATGTGGATATTTCTCTACTTCTTTGCCCTGCACATACCTCTAATAGCTTCTATGTAATGTATTTGTGATGAGTTTATGTCTCATCAACTAGTCCCAATAATCTTATTCTAATCACGCTTCTTCATTTTCTTTGCCACAGGGATGTTGTCGGTGTTCTGGGAACGGGGGTCCCCAGACATGCCTGCCTGCAGCCCACGGCGTGGGTCCACTAACGGCCTGGTATGACCCATCTTCATGAGCAAACACTCAAGACCCTCACGAGGGGCCAAGCCTCGCGAGGCGGACGACACAAGACCTCCTCAGGGGAAGCCTCACTAGGCTGGCTCACAAGGAGCGGAGAGATCAAGGCGAGGGGCACCTCGCGAGGTTCTCGTGACGTGAGCCGTGACGACCAAGGCCAGGGGCGCAAAGTACCAGTTGCCTCTCTGGTGCCAAAGAGGCAGGTGTAGGCGAGGAGTCCTGAGGCATCAGGCAAAGGTTTCCATATCGGTGCAACGAGACCAAGACCAGCTGGATTGTGATGGCGTGGCTTATTAGGGATGATAGACTACTCATATCAATAAGGAATTCCTTCTTTTCCGAGAGCCCATTCGGATAGAACTCCAAAGTTAAGCATGCCCAGCTTGGAGTAGTGTCAGGATGGGTGACCGACTGGGAAGTTGCTCCCGGGTGCGCATGAGTGAGGACAAAGTGCATAGAAAAGACTAGTATTGATCTGTGGGGCCAGTCTAGATCCCGCCAGGAGTAACGACCACCGGCGGGTGTCTCCAGGGCGTTACAAGTTGGTATCAGAGCCGACCCTCGCAGTTACACGGATGGTTGCGGACAGGTGCGTGGTCATGTTGTTCATGACGTTTGTGACCCGTCGTGGCACACGGCATGGCACATGTACTGGACTGGAAGCACAGACGTACGTGCCAAGAGGGAACGTTCATGTGGCCCGACGAGGACGTCGGTTCCTCTAAATGGGGGTGTATGTGATGGCCTGGCTTATTAGGGATGAGAGACTACTCATTTCAATAAGGAATTCCTTCTTTTCCGAGAGCCCATTCGGACAGAACTCCAAAGTTAAGCGTGCTCAGCTTGGAGTAGTGTCAGGATGGGTGACCGACCGGGAAATTGCTCCCGGGTGCGCATGAGTGAGGACAAAGTGCGCAGAAAAGACTAGTATTGATCTGTGGGGCCAGTCTAGATCCCGCCAGGAGTAACGACCACTGGCGGGTGTGTCCGGGGCGTTACAAGGACAGAGGTCATAGCGGAGCCCATGACGGCGTCACCACTAGAGCCTTTGGCAGGGGAAGACCACCTTTTGTCAGGATAGCATGTACTAGCTGTCCCCCCTTCAAATTGGCCATTGTGGGATCCCATCCCGCGTAAACATTTGGGAAGAGGACCAGGGCCTCTATAAATAGGACTAGCCACTACCATAGGCAGGGATGAATCATCCAGATCATCCCCAACCACACAAGCTCATCGAGCTCGAGAACGCATCTCCTTAGGAGGTTGTTCTTCCCTTGTACTTGTTCACTCCCATCCTACAAGGCAATCCACCACACCACACTGGAGTAGGGTATTGCACCACATCGGTGGCCCGAACTAATATAAACTCTTTTGTCCCTTGTTTCGTGGGTTAGGCAAGCTTGGCCTTGAGATCGTGGTTAGAGTGTGAGCTAGGGGAGAGAGATCTTCGTGCGCACCCAGAGTTCGAACCTCAAGGGTTTTGTCGGAACCCATAATCCGACATTTGGTGCACTAGGTAGGGGTGCGATGAAGTTCCACTCCTCCGTCGGCTCCGCCTCTTCGTCCGGTCCCCATGGCCAGCGCTGCTCCTCCGGCTGGATCGGCGAGCAACCACGGTGGCACTAGGGGGCTTAAGGCCTTCACCACCACCTTGCGGTGGGTGCAGTGGCCACACAAGTTCAAGCCAGAGATGTCGCCTCGCTAGGACGGTGCGATGGATCCGTCGGGCTTCCTGCTGGCATATGAGGAGGCCGTCCTAGAACCTGCAGGCGACGACAAGGTCATGGCCAACTGGTTCCTCATGGCCCTCACTGGCGCGCCACACGCCTAGCTACTCAACCTGCCAGGATCCTCTGTTGCTTCTTGGGAGGAGCTACGCGATCTTTTCGTTGCACGCTTTGCGGCATTGGCGCCTGTCACCGTCGCGGCCCTCCTCGGCGGCTTGCAAGCTCCACCCTCAGACCGCCACACCAAGCAGTTCTTCCGCCAGATCGGCGCCACCTCTGTGCAGCGAGGATCCCCTCCAGGATGGGCGGCGCCCAAGGATGACCTCACCTTCGAATCAGGGGATCACCCCGCTACCACTGCTGGCTCGGGTGCACTCCCAATGCTCTGCACACCCACCATCTGCAACATCGTCATGACCAAGACTCTCATCGACGGTGGAGCAGGCCTCAACGTCCTCTCCGTGGAAGCTTTTGCCTTGCTTCACGTGCCATACGGCCGGCTCCGCCACACCATGCCTTTCTTCGGAGTCGGTAGCGGGTCCACCAGCCCGTTGGGGCAAATACGCCTCCCGGTCACCTTCGGTACCCAGGACAACTACCGCACAGAGCTCACCGACTTCGACATCGCCCACATCGGTGTCTCGTACAATGCCATTCTCACGTACAGTGCTTTGGCTCAGTTCATGGCAGCGACCCATCCGGCCTACAACCTCATGAAGATGCAGGGCAGCAGCCATGTCCTCACCATGGCCGGAGACACCAAGGAAGCTCTGGCGGCCCTCAAGCTTACCTTCAGGGCCGCAGTGGCAGCGTGCCCGGCTGGCAAAGCCACCCTAGGGGCTATGGAGGTCGCATCGGCGAAGAAGAAGTAGTTGTTCACTCAAGACCGGGACGAAACGAAGCAAGTGCCGGTCGAGGAAGGTGGACCCTCGGGAGCCACCTTCACTATAGGCGCCAAACTCGACCGAGATCAAGAGGAGGCATTGGTGAAGTTCTTGCACGCGAACAAGGAGGTATTCGCTAGGGAACCCAAGCAGCTGGTTGGGGTCCTAAGGGGGTAATCGAGCATCACTTAAGGGTGCGCCACAATGTGCGCCCTGTGAAGTAGAAGGCGCGGCGAAAGTCCATGGAGAAGCAGTCCTTCATCGTCCAGGAAACTCGCAAGCTGGAGGCGGTAGGTGTCACTCGCAAGGTCCAATACACGGAGTAGCTGGCTAACCCCATCGTCGTGCCAAAGAAAGGCAGGAAAGAATGCATGTGTGTCGACTTCACCAACCTCAACAAGGCAGGTCCCAAGACCCGTTCCCACTTTCGCGCATCGACAAGATCGTCGACTCCACCGCCGAGTGCGACCTGCTATGTTTCCTAGACGCGTTCTCGGCTACCACCAGATCAAGATGGCAGTGGAGGATGTGGACAATACCGCCTTCTTGACCTCGTGCGGGGTGTACTGCTACACCTGCATGCCGTTCGAACTGCTCAATGCTGGGGCGACCATCCAATGGCTGATGCACATCGCCCTGGGTCAGCAGCTCGGGAGAAACGTTGAAGCCTACGTCGATGACATCGTGGGAAAATTTGGGAGACGAGAACCCTGATTCAGGACTGTCGGCGTCCTGGGAACGGGGGTCCCCAAACTTGCCTGCCTGCGGCCCGCGGCGTGGCCAAGCAGCAGGCCGTACGGCCCATCTTCACCAACATGGCACGCAAGACCCTCGTGAGGGGCCAAGCCTCGTGAGGCGGACGACGCAAGACCTCCTCTGGAGTGGCCTAGCTAGGCAGGCTCACGAGGAGCGGAGATATCAAGGCAGGGCAAACCTCACGAGGCTCTCGTGACGTAAGCCATGACGATCGACACCAGGCGGGCGCCAGCGCGCGCAGCGTCCTTGTTTCCCCTTTGGTGCAAAGGAGGCAAGCGCAACCGCGGAGTACCGAGGCCTCAGGCAAAGGTTGCCATTTCGGTGCAACAAGACCAAGACTAGGCGGACGGCAAGGCGGAGCTCATCGTGGAGCCCAAGATGGCGTCACCCCAGAGCCTTTCACAGGCGCAGACTACCTTTTGTCAGGATAGCTTGTACTAGCTGTCCCCCTTCAAATTAGCCCGCCATTGTTGGCTCCCTTCCCGCTCAATATTTGGGAAGAGGACCGGGGCCTATATAAGTAGAGGTAGCCACCATAGTACGGGGAGAGAGAGGATTTGGCCCAGAGATACACACAAGTCCGAAAGCATAAGAACACCTCAACCTCAGGAGGCTGTTCTTCCCTTGTACTGTTCATCATCAGCCCGTGAGGCAATCCACCACCACCATACCGGAGAAGGGTATTACACCACAACGGTGGCCCGAACCATTATAAACCCCGTGTCTTTCTGTGTTGTGAGTTCGTCGAGTTCGTCCGCAAGATCTTATCGAGCTAGAGCGTAGATCAGTAGGAGGGAAATACTTCGCGCGCACCCAGTGCTCGAACCTTAAGAGTTTGCCGGAACCCCACATCCGATATTTGGCGTGCCAGGTAGGGGTGTGCCAGAGCTCCTCTCCACCAACCTGCACCCCACGCCAACGCACTTCGCTCCCAGGGCAGGTGCCCCGCCACCCACCTCTGCGGTCGACACCAGCAACAGGGAGTCTGGGTACCGAACCCTGGCCCCCACCCTGCGGCGAGTGCAGTGGCCAACCAAGTTCAAGCCGGAGATGCCGCTGCGTTACGACGGCGTGGTAGACCCGGCGCCATTCCTGCTGGCGTACGAGGAGGTCGTCCTCGAAGCCGGGGGCAACGACAAGATCATGGCCAACTGGTTCCCCATGGCCCTTGCCGGTGAGCCGCGTGCCTGGCTGCTCAACCTCCCAGGATCCACAGTGGCATCCTAGGGGGAACTCCGCGACATCTTCACCACGCGCTATGTGGTGCCGGCACACCCCGTAGTCGCGACACCGCTGGGTGGCTCTCAAGCACCACCTTTAGATCTCCGCGTCAAACCATTCTTCTGTAAGATTGGTGCAGCCACTAGGCGCCCGGGGGCTCCACCGGGTTGGGCCGCGCTGGAGGCCGACCTCACCTTCGGCTCGGAAGACCACCCCGACTCCACTGCCGGCTCCGGGGTGCTCCCGACTCTGCACGCCCACCATCTACAATGTGGCCATTACCAAGACCCTCGTCGACGGCGGCACCGGCCTCAACTTGCTCTCCGTAGAAGCCTTCAACCTTCTTCATGTGCCGCTCGAGCGGCTCGGCCTCAGCAAGCCCTTCGTGGGCGTGGGTGGTGGAGCTACCCACTCTCTGGGGCAGATCCGCCTCCCTGTCACCTTTGGCATGCGAGACAACTATCGCACCGAGCTGGTGGACTTTGACATCGCCCGCATCGGTCTCCCGTACAACTCCATCCTTGGGTACCCGGCTCTCGCTCAGTTCATGGCGGCGACTCACCCGGCCTACAACCTCATGAAGATGCTAGGGAGCAAGGAAGTCCTCACCATCATGGGGGACACAAAGGAGGCCGTGACTACGCTCAGGCTCGCCTTCAAGACCGCGGCAGCGGCACAGCCAGCCGGCGCCGGTGCACCCGAGGCCAAGGAGACCACGCCCACCAAGAAGAAGCAGTTGTTCACCCAAGACAAGGAGGAGACCAAGCAGGTGCCGGTCAACAAGGACGGGTCTTCAGGAGCCACCTTCACCATAGGAACCGGCCTTGACCCGGGACAAGAAGAAGATTTGGTGAGGTTTTTGCGCGCGAACAAGGCGATATTCGCGTGGGAGCCCAATCAACTAGTAGGGGTCCCGAGAGAGGTAATCCAGCATCATCTAAGGGTTTGCCCCAACGTACGCCCCGTGAAGCAGCGAGCAAGACGGTAGTCCACTGAGAAGCAGGCCTTCATCATCCAAGAGACACGCAAGCTAGAGGCGGCAGGTACCATCCGAGAAGTTCGATACCCCGAATGGCTGGCGAACCCCGTTGTAGTACCACAGAAAGGTGGGAAGGAACGGATGTGCGTCGACTTCACCAACCTCAACAAAGCCTGCCCCCAAGGTTCGTTCCCCCTTCCGCGCATCGATCAAATCGTCGACTCCACCACCGAGTGCGATTTGTTGTGTTTCCTGGATGCGTTATCTGGATACCATCAGATCAAGATGGCGGTGGAGGATGTGGATAAGACGACCTTCTTGACACCATGTGGGGTGTACTGCTACACCTGCATGCCTTGGGGCGGCAGCTCGGCAGGAACACAGAGGCCTACGTTGATGACATAGTGGTCAAATCTCGTGAGGCGAGGACGTTGATTCAAGACTTGGAGGAGACCTTTGAGAGTTTGCGCCGGGTGAACTTGAGGCTTAACCCGGAGAAGTGCGTGTTTGGCGTCCCCTATGGAAAGCTGCTAGGGTTTCTCGTATCCCACAAAGGGATCGAGGCGAACCCGGAGAAGATCAAGGCCATCGAAGACATGAGCCCACCATAGACCCTCAAGGAGATGCAAAAGCTGGCAGGACGGGTGACCGCGTTAGGGCGTTTCATCTCTAAGCTAGGCGAGCGCGCCTTACCCTTCTTTAAGCTCATGAAGAAGAAAGTCCCCTTTGAGTGGACCCCAGAGGCCGACCGGGCCTTCCAAGACCTCAAGAAATACCTCACCAGCCCCCGGGTGATGGTGGCGCCACGACCTCTCGAGCCTCTGGTACTCTACCTCGCCGCCACCCCGTACTCCGCCAGCGCGGCGCTGGTGGCGGTTCGGGAGGAGCGCAAAGACAAGGGTGTGCCGCGCCAAGCCAGAGCTGATGCAGCGCAGGGTCAGGAAGGCACACCGGAGCAATCATCGGCGGAAGATCAAGCTCGGCAGGGCAACGTCACGGAAACTCCTGAGGATGGCCAAGTCTCAGGAAACCCTCCACCTCAGGATACGCCACAATCTCCGCAAGACCCAAGCCTCAACAGTGTGCCAGCCTTCGCCGAGCACCCAGTGTACTTCGTCAGCACCGTACTGCAGGACGCAAGGGCACGCTACCCCATGCCGCAAAAGCTCCTGCTTGCACTCTTGCCTCGCGCAAGCTACGGCACTACTTCCAGGGGCCCGCCATCAAGGTCGTCTCATCTTATCCATTGGAGAGGGTACTCAGGAGCCCAAACTCAGCCAGAAGGGAGCCGCACTTGCCAGGGTCAGCACCACCAGGGTCATCAAGGGAGCCGCACTTGCCGATTTTGTGGCAGAATGGGCAGATGCCCCGGCTCTTGAGGAAGGAGAAGACTGGTCCATCTCCCCAGGAAGTGAGGCACCAGACGGCTGGGTCATGTATTTTGATGGCGCCTTTGCGCACCAGGGCGCGGGGGCTGGAGCAGTGCTCATCTCGCCCACTCAGGACAAGCTATACTATGTCGTGCAACTCTGCTTCTGGCACGGCGAGAAGGTCTCCAACAATATTGCAGAATACGAAGGCCTCATAGTCGGCCTAAAGGCTGCAGCGGCTCTGGGGGTGAGGCACCTTACCGTCAAGGGCGACTCGCGGCTCCTCGTCAACTTCTCCAACAAAGTGTACGAGCCAAAGGACGAGCACATGGAGGCCTACCTTGCGGAGGTGCGCAAAATGGAAAAGCAGTTCTCAGGCTTGTAGCTGCAGCACGTGCCCCGGGACACCAACAGGGAAGCCGACGGCATCGCCAAGGGAGCATCCAAGCGGCAACCATAAGAGCCCGGCGTCTTCGAAGAGTGGCTCTTTAAGCCGTCAGCTACGCCACCTCTTTCAAGCACGACTCAGCCCCGGGAGGAGCTCCCACCGCCCCCGGCCACGGGAGCCCCAGCTTGCGGCCCAACCTCAGGAGCTCAGCCACTCTTGGCGCCCGAGCCCCAGGAGGAGTGCTGGACCAAGGAGTTCAAGGAGTACCTGATGCACGGGACACTGCCGGAGAACGAAGAAGATGCGGAGTGCGTGGCCCGACAGGCCATGACATACTGCATTCAAGACGACAAGTTGTACAGGAAACGGCCGAACGATGTCACGCTGTGCTGCATCTCCAGCGATCAAGGGAGGGAGCTGCTGATTGACATACATGGCGGGGACTGTGGACATCACTCATTATCACGGACCCTCGTCGGCAAGGCCTTCTGCAGCGGATGCTATTGGCCCACATCACTCAATGATGCAGCCGAGATGGTGAAGTCCTGTGAAGCTTGCCAATTCCACGCCAAGAAAATCCATCAGCCTGCTCAGGGCCTCCAAACCATCCCGCTGACGTGGCTGTTCGCGGTCTGGGGGCTAGACATCCTAGGTCCGTTCCCACGAGCGCCAGGGGGCTACCATTACCTCTACGTCGCCATCGACAAGTTCACCAAGTGGGCGGAAGTGGAAGCCGTCCGAACCATTCCAACCGGCTCTGCTGTCAAGTTCATCAATGATCTCGTGAGCCGCTTCGGGGTCCCCAACCGCATCATCACAGATAAATGCTCGTAGTTTACTAGTAACCTCTTTAAAACCTACTGTGCTAACCTTGGAACGCAAATCTGCTACGCTTCGGTGGCCCACCCCAGGAGCAATGGTCAGGCTGAGTGTGCCAACGCTGAGGTACCGAGGGGCCTCAAGACCAGGACCTTCAAGAAGAAGCTGGAGGCCTGTGGCAGGGGCTAGCACGACGAGCTCCAGTCCGTGATGTGGTCCATCCGCACCACCGCTACCAAGCCAATAGGCGAGACTCCGTTCTTCCTCGTCTACGGAGCTGAAGCAGTCCTCCCTCATGAGGTCAAGCATCACTCCGTGCGGGTTCTGACATTCGACGAAATGCAGCAGGACACCATGCGGGGGATGAATCTCGTGCTGGGGGAGGAACGTCATCGCGAAGCTACATTAAGGGCGGCAAGGTAATAGCAAGCGCTGCAGCGTTACCACTTCTGCAACATTTGCTCCAGGACGCTCGAGACGGGTGACCTGGTCTTGAGGCGGGTCCTCTCCAGGGAAGGGATGCACAAGCTTTCACCCATGTGGGAGGGCGCGTTCAGGGTCGTCCACATCTCCAGGCCTGGCGCCATGTGCCTGGAGACGCAAGAGGGGACACCTATCCAAAACACCTGGAACATCCTGCACCTCCGGAAGTTCTACCCATGAAGCAAGGCCCAGAGCCTGTGAAGCAAGGCCCAGAGCCTGTGAAGAAAGGCCCAGAGCCTGTGAAGCAAGGCCCAGAGCCTGTGAAGAAAGGCCCAGAGCCTGTAAAGCAAGGCCCAGAGCCTGTGAAGAAAGGCCCAGAGCCTGTGAAGCAAGGCCCAGAGCCTGTGAAGAAAGGCCCAGAGCCTGTGAAGAAAGGCCAGAGCCTGTGAAGAAGGCCTGGTGCCTATGAAGAATCGCCGCCCGTGACACTCTCACGTAATAATGAGTTGGGGCTGTAACGCCCCGGAGTCTCAGGAGCGCCGGCCTCAGGCCCTGGGGCTCCCTCCCACGCCTAGGGGACAACACTTAGCTCCGCGCTGGTGAGAAGACTTGAAGACTAGATTAGGTGCCGGACACGGTTTTTCATTTGCTTTCGTCAATTGGCTCGCTTCTCCTTAATCAAGTTTGCCTTTGGCGTTCCTTGCTGATTTGGTTCCTTCGCCTTTTACCGCGATTTTCAGCTCTAGTTTTCTCATGATCTCTCTCTCGCATACCTCGCGAGGGGGCTAGGCAGGTGCCCTCGCGAGCATTTTTCTTCTCTCTGCCTTCTCGCGAGTCACCCTCGTTTGAGCCTGAAAGCTGGCACATCTCTCCTAATATGTGCCCCTCGGGTACCATGATACAAAGCGCCAAGTCAAGGTTTGGGTGAACGGCAAATCCTCTAGTGCACCACCTAACAAATTTTTTGCAGTTTCTGAGCAAACGCAGACATCTCGTGAAGGAAAGGGTGTCCCAAACACGCCAGGTTAGGTTATCTTTGCGCAAAATAACAACACGGCATGGGAATAACACGCACGTTGCACTAACCAAGAACCATAGTTCGATACACGCCCCTCTGGGCCCATACTGGTTTCATTTTCTGATGTAGGAAAAAAGGAAAAAACTAAACAAAGTGGTGTTTCAGCAATCCGCGGAGGCAGGCCCTTAGCAACGCCCCGAGCCTATCCAGACCCCTCCTCGCGCTTCACGGGGCGCGGCAATGAGATGACCCGTTGCCTCCTTCGAAGCGGGCGCGAAGGTGCGGCGGCTGGTCGTAGCCACCGCTACTGGAGCTGTCACTAGAGGAATAGCCACCGTAGCTGGAAGAGACGCAGTCGCCGCCGAGGGCAGGCTCGCCCTCATCCTCGTCGTGACCGTCACCAAGGCCGAGCACCTCCTCACCGTCGTTCTTCTCGGGGCAGCACCCGGCACAGCGACCATCTTCTCCGAACACCCTCAAATAGAGGGTCGACCCACCGTCATGCTTGAAGTGGAGCATGCACCGCCTGCACAGGCCGCGCGCGGGCGAACGTCTGCCAGCCGCGGGCCAGGGCTATGTTGCCCGCGGCGGAAGTCTCGACCGCGACCAAGGAGGCCTTGCTGCATCAACCATCCGCCTGCAACCAGAGCCCACCTGGACCAGGGGCCAACAGTTCATCAACAAGGAAGCGCGGAAGCTGGAGCCAGTTGATGGCCGGGTTCTCTGACCAGACAACGAACTCCGGCGACACCTCCGCTAAATGGAAGCGCGGGCGGGGAGGCTGCGCCACCATCGCGTGCCTCCCCTCGTCAGTTGGACCGCCATGGTTGGGACGGTCCCCTCCGCGTGCCGCGGCGCCGCCTCGACGGTGGGCCATGGCGGGGGTCGCAGCGTGCTTGCACGGACGACCGCGACCGCGCTTGGGCACCGGGGAACTGGGGCCATCGCGAGGGGCCTTCCCCTTCTCGGCGGCAGAGAACTTGCTTCGTGGCGCCATCGGAGGCACTGCAAGCAATGAAGCAAAGAAGAAGCGAGCAAGCAAGGAAGAGATGGGCAACGGGGGCTCCGCCCCCTCCCCATTTATAGCAAGAGAAGGCCAACCGACGCCTCCCACGATCGTAGGTAATGATGGTTTCCCTTGCATGTCGCAGGGACTTGTCAGGTTTGGCAGTCGTCGAGGCAGTGTGGGGAAGCGGAGACGCCCATGACCTACGGACCGCCACGCGTCAACCGAGGCTGCAGGCTTTTGGGGCCCACGGTGCTCCGAACTTGACCCTTGGCCTCGCCGTGAAGCCAAGCCCGAGCGCACCTTGGGCCCCGGGGCTACTATCGGTGTTCTGGGAACGGGGGTCCCCAGATATGCCTGCCTGCGGCCAGCGGCATGGCCAAGCAGCAGGTCGTACGGCCCATCTTCACCAACAAGGCACCCAAGACCCTCGCGAGGCGGACGATGCAAGACCTCCTCTGGAGTGGCCTAGCTAGGAAGGCTCACGGGGAGCGGAGATATCAAGGCAGGGCAAACCTCACGAGGCTCTTGTGAGGTAAGCCATGACGATCGACACCAGGCGGGCGCCAGCGCGCGCATCATCCTTGTTTCCCCTTTGGTGCAAAGGAGGCAAGCGCAGCCACGGAGTACTGAGGCCTCAGGCAAAGGTTGCCATTTCGGTGCAACAAGACAAAGACCAGGTGGACGGCAAGGCGGAGGTCATCGTGGAGCCCAAGATGGTGTCAACCCAGAGCCTTTCATAGGCGCAGACTACCTTTTGTCAGGATAGCTTGTACTAGTTGTTCCCCTTCAAATTAGCCCGCCATTGTTGGCTCCCTTCCCGCTCAATATTTGGGAAGAGGACCGGGGCCTATATAAGTAGAGCTAGCCACCATAGTAGGGGGAGAGAGAGGATTGGGCCCAGAGATACACACAAGTCCGAAAGCACAAGAACACCTCAACATCAGGAAGCTGTTCTTCCCTTGTACTGTTCATCATCAGCCCGTGAGGCAATCCAGCACCACCACACTGGAGTAGGGTATTACACCACAACGGTGGCCCGAACTAGTATAAACCCCATGCCTTTCTATGTTGTGAGTTTGTCGAGTTCGTCTGTAAGATCTTATCGAGATAGAGCATAGATCGGTAGGAGGGAAAGACTTCGCACACACCTAGTGTTCGAACCTTAAGGGTTTGCCGGAACCCCCCATCCGACAAGGACCTGAGGGAGACCTTCGCTAGCCTGCGCCAGGTGGATTTGCGGCTCAACCCGGAGAATTGCGTGTTCGGTGTCCCCTCCGCAAGCTACTGGGTTTCCTCGTGTCTCATAGGGGGATCGAGGCTAACCCCAAGAAGGTCAAGGCAATAAAAGACATGAGCCCACTGCAAACTCTCAAGGAAATGCAGAAGCTTGTAGGCTGCGTGACCTCATTGGGGCACTTCATCTCCAAGCTGGGGGAGCGCGCCCTACCGTTCTTCAAGTTGATGATGAAGAAGGGCCCATTCGAATGGACCCCAGAGGCAGATCTGGCGTTTCAAGACCTCAAGAGATACCTAACCAGCCCACCGGTGATGGTGTCACCTCACCCCCTCGAGCCTCTAGAGCTCTATCTGGCCGCTACGCCTCACTCCACTAGCGCGGCATTGGTGGAAGTTTGGGAGGAGCGCTGGGCCAAGAACCCGCAACGGAATGCCGCGCCCTCAGCTGGAATGGTTCGGTCACAAGATGACGCCGCTAAGGCCAAGATGATACCCACAGATGATCACGCCCCACAAGACGGCATTCAAGGGCCGGCAGAGGTCCTGAAGGGTGACCATGCTCCGGGGGTCACCCCACCTTCGGAGGTGTCACAACCTCCAATAGCTGCGGACTCCATCGACGCTCCTGCCTTCATCGAGCACCTAGTGTACTTCGTCAGCGTGGTATTGCGGGACGCAAGGCCGCGGTACCCCATACCCCAGAAGCTTCTGCTCGCGCTCCTGGTGGCCTCACACAAGCTGCACCATTACTTCCAAGGCCACCTGATCAAGGTCGTCTCTGCTTACCCACTAGAGAGGGTGCTCCGGAGCCCTAATGCCGCGGGAAGGGTCGCCGAGTGGAACATCAAACTTCAGGCACTTCAGGCATTTCAGCTCGAGTTCAGAACAACCAGGGTCATCAAGGGGGCCGCCCTAGCCGGCTTCATTGCCGAATGGACTGACACCCCGAAACCTGAAGTTGGCAAGATCATATCTCTCTCGCCAGGAACTGAAGCACCAGATGGTTTGGTCATGTACTTCGACGGCGCCTTCGCACACCAAGGTGCGGGGGCTGGCGCTGTGCTCATCTCGCCCACCCACGACAAGCTATACTACACCGTGCAGCTCTGCTTCCAGCGGGTGAGAAGGTCTCCAACAACATTGTGGAATACAAGGGGTTGATCGTCGGCCTCAAGGCAGCGGCGGCCTTGGGGTGAAGTGTCTCACCATCAAGGGCGACTCCCAGCTCCCCGTCAACTTCTCTAACAAGGTGTACAAACCAAGGGACGAGCATATGGAGGCCTACCTCATAGAGGTGCGCATGATGGAGAAGCAATTCTTCGTCCTAGAGCTACAGCAAGTGCCAGGCGGCACCAATAAGGGGGCCAACGAGATCGCCAAGAGGGCATCAAGACGTCTACCCAAAGAACCTGGTGTTTTCGAAGAATGACTCTTCAAGCCTTCGGTGACCCCCGCGGCCATGGAGACTACATCACCTCGAGAGGAACTCCCCCAGCCACCAGCCTCGGGAGCCCCCGCTTGCGGTCCGACCTTAGGAGCACGTCTGCTCCTGGCGCTCGAGCCTCAAAGGGATGCTGGACCAAGGAATTCAAGGCGTACCTGAGGGATACTGCCGGAGAAAGAGGAGGACGTGGAGCGCGTGGCCCGGCAGGCTACGGCATAATGCATACAGGATGGTGAGTTATACAGAAAGTGACCAAATGATGTTTCCTTGCGATGCATATCTAGGGAGTAGGGGAACGAGCTGCTAGCTGACATACACGGTGGAGAGTGCAGGCACCAATCGTTGTCATGCACCCTGGTCGGCAAGGCGTTCCGCAGCGTGTTCTACTGGCCCACGGCACTCAACAACGCGACCGAGTTGGTGAGGTCCTACGAGGCCTGCAAATTCCATGCCAAGCAAATCCACCAGCCTTCCCAGGGCCTCCAGACTATCCCATTTCTGTGGCCATTTGTGGTCTGGGGGTTGGATATCCTGGGTCCGTTCGCACAAGCGCCTGGGGGCTACCGCTACCTCTACGTCGCCATCGACAAGTTCACCAAATGGGCAGAGGTGGAAGCCGTCTGCACCATCCCAGCCGGGTCAGCAGTTAAGTTCATCAAGGGCCTCGTGAGCCGGTTCGAGATCTCTAACCGCATCATCACCGACAACGGCTCGCAGTTCACTACCAATCTCTTCAAGACCTATTGTGCTAACCAGGGAACACAGATTTGCTATGCTTCGGTGGCACACCCTAGGAGCAATGGCCAAGCTGAGCGCGCCAAAGCCAAGGTCTTGAGAGCCCTCAAGACCCGGACCTTGAAGAAGAAGCTCAAAGCCTGTGGCAGAGGCTAGCACGACGAGCTCCAATCTATGTTGTGGTCCATCTGCACCACTATCACCAAGCCAACAGGCGAGACCCTATTCTTTCTCGTCTACGGAGAAGAAGCGGTTCTTCCTCACGAGGTCAGGCATCACTCCGCGCGGGTCCTGGCGTTTGATGAGACGCAGTAGGACGCCATATGGGGGATGGACGTTGTGCTGGGGTAGGAAAGCCGCTGTGAAGCCTCACACCGAGCGGCAAGATACCAGCAGGCGTTGCGATGGTACCACTGTCGCAGCGTCTGCTCCAAGACGCTCAAGGTGGGCGATCTCGTCCTGAGGCGGGTGCTCTCTAGTGAAGGGCTGCATAAGCTCTCACCCACTTGGGAGGGACCATTTAGGATTGTCCGCGTCTCCAGGCCTGGTGTCGCGTGCCTAGAGATGCGGGACGGGATCCCGTCCAGAACACCTGGAACATCCAGCACCTCCGGAAGTTTTACCCATAAAGCAAGGCCCAGTGCCTGTGAAGGTCTCCGCTCGTGACACTCTCACGTAATAATGAGTGGGGATGTACATGAACCGGAGTCTCCGGAGTTCCGCCCTCGGGCCTCGGGGCTCCCTCCCATGTCCTAGTGGAAGCACTTAGCTCTGCGCTGGTGAGAAGACAAGACTAGGTGCAGGACTCGGCTGTTCATTTGCTTTCTGTAGTTGGCTTTCCCCTTTTCCTTTAATGAAATTTGGAGTTCTGGCGTTTCTCGACGGTTTCGTCGAAACCCCTCTTCTTTCTGATTCTTCCCTTGATTCTTTGTTTTTCGCGAGGGAGGGCGGCAGTTGCTGACGCTCTCCCTCGCACGCCTCGCGAGGGGGGCTGGACAGGTAGTATGCGCGTGCGCACTCCCCTGGTCTCCGTGAGGCGTTCTCGTCTGAGCTTGTGATCGGTGCATCCCCTTTTAGTCCGTGCCCCATGGGTACCATGATGCAATGCGTTTAGCCATAACCAGCCCATACCTGAGGCCTCGCGCAAGAAGGGTAAGGATTTCTTAACAAATTTTTGCAGCTTCGCGATATCGCCCGAATCAACAGTGGGGAAGCCCCACCAGGTGCCCAGAGACATGCGCCCTCATGAGGTCAAAGGTACCCCGGATGCATCGAGCTAAGTTACCCCTCTACACCCGTATAGGGCATAGATCTCACAACACAACTAGGAGGCAATAAACACACAACCAAAGCAACTTAAACATCATGGTTCATGACACGCCCCCGCAGGGCTCCATACTCGTTTCTCACAATGCAGGAGGAAAGGGAAGGAGAGGGCAAGCAAAAGCGGCTCCTGCGACGCGGCTGCTCACGAGGATCGGCCCCCGAGTTCAGGCGGAGCCCTCCTCGCGCTTCATCGGGGTGCGACGAAGGGACGACTCACCACCGTCCTCAAAGCGTGCCCGACAACGTGGTGGCTGGTCGTAGGCGCCGCTGCTGGAGCTCTTGCCGGAGGAGGAGCTGCCATAGCTGGGCGAACCGCGGCCGCCACCAAGGGCGAGTTCACCCTCGTGCTTGTCACGACCATCGCCAAGGCCGAGCGCCTCGCCATCATCGTCGTCTTTAGGGCAGCATCCGGTGCGGCGGCCGTCTTCCCTGAACACCCTCTGAACTTGAAGTGGAGGGTGCACCACCTACCCAGGCCACGTGCATGGGCGAACCTCTGCTAGCTACGGGCCAGGGCTACGTCGCCCGCATCAGAGATCTCCACCGCGACCCACGAAGCCTTGCTGCAGCAGCCATCGGCCTGCAGCCAGAGGCCGCCGGGACCTGGGGCTGGCAGTTCGCCGAGAAAGGAGCGCGGAAGTTGAAGCCAAGTCCGACCGGGTTCTCCAACCACACGACAAATTCCGGCAGCACCTCCGCCGAGTGGAAGCACGGCCGGGGAGGCTGAGCGACCATGGCGTGCCTCCCCTCATTGATGGGGCTGCCCCGACCTAGGCAACTCCTGCCGCGCAAATAAGCGCCGACACCGCAACCAAGGACGATATCAGACCCCAAGGGAGTTTGCCCATGCCCACAAGGACCCGCAGCGGGGGTTGCGGCATGCTTGCACAGGCGACCGCGCTCCCTCTTAGGCAGTGGCGAGCCAGGCCCCTCCTCGCGAGCTTTCCCCTTCTCGGTGGCCGAGAACCTCTTCACTAGCGCCATGGGTGTCTCGGCAAGGAAGAATAAGTGGGTGGAATGGAGGAAGAGATGAGCAATGGGGCCTTGCTCCTCCCCTCATTTATAGCCATGGGGAGGCCAACCGCCGGCCTCCATGATCTAAGGTAATGATGACCTTTTTCTGCATACAACAGTGACTCGTCAAGTCGGGCAGTTGCCGAAGTAGTGCGGGGAAGCGGAGACGCCCACGTCCTGTCAATTGCCACACGTCAATCAAGCCCATAGGCTGCTGGGGCCCGCGGCGCTCCGCACTTGACCTTGGCTATGCCTCGAAGCCAAGTCCGAGTGTGCCTTGGGCCCGGGGGCTACTGTCGGTGTTCCGGGAACAGGGGTCCCCAGACATGCCTGCCTGCGGCCCACAGCAGGGCTCCACTAACAGTATGGTATGGCCCATCTTCATGAGCAACACTCAAGACCCTCGCGAGGCGGACGACACAAGACCTACTCAAAGGCAGCCTCACTAGGTTGGCTCGCGAGGAGCGGAGATATCAAGGCGAGGGGCACCTCTCAAGGTTCCCGTGATGTGAGCCGTGACAACCAAGGCTAGGCAGGCGCCAGCGGGCGCAAAGTACTAGTTGCCTCTTTGGTGCTAAAGAGGAAGGTGCAGGCGAGGAGTCTCGAGGCATCAGGCAAAGGTTTCCATATCGGTGCAACGAGACCAAGACCAGCAGGACGGCAGGACGGAGGTCATCATGGAGCCCATGACGGCATCACCACCAGAGCCTTTGGCAGGCTAAGACCACCTTTTGTCAGGATAGCTTGTACTAGTTGTCCCCCATCAACTTGGCTGTTGTGGGATCCTTTCTCGCTTAAACATTTGGGAAGAGGACCAGGGCCTCTATAAATAGGACTACCACCACCATAGGCAGGGACGGATCATTCAGATCATCCCCAACCACACAAGCTCATCGAGCTCGAGAATGCATCTCCTCAGGAGGTTGTTCTTCGCTTGTACTTGTTCACTCCCAGCCTACAAAGCAATCCACCACACCACACTAGAGTAGGGTATTACGCCACATCGGTGGCCCGAACCAGTATAAACTCTTGTGTCCCTTGTTCCATGGGTTAGGCGAGCTAGCCCTTGTGATCGTGGTGAGAGTGTGAGCTAGGGGGAGAGAGATCTTCATGTGCACCCCAGAGTTCGAACCTCAAGGGTTTTGCCGGAACCCGTAATCCGACAGATGCTCATCTCGATTTTGGTGAAACTGCACAAAATGATCCGTTGGTCAAAGGGTTGCAAACTTCATTTCTTCGGAAGCTCCAACGTTGGCAGCAAATTAAAGCCTGGTTAGGGTTTACGGTTGCTGGGCTAGGGACTACATCGATCGTTTCTATCTTTAGTAGTCTCTATTCCAAAATAAGTGTCAACTTTAGTAGTAGTACAACTCTGTACTAAAGTTTGCATAAAGTTGAGACACTTATTTTGGAACGGAGGGAGTACATATTGGCTATGATTTGTCAATCATTGAGATACAATAGCATGCATGTTAGTCTCCTTTGTATTTGATGAAATGTTGCAACGGGCAACCTTGGACGCAAGATACATGACAGAAGCTAGAAGCTTCATAGCATTGTACAAATTTATCTCCTTGAGAAATTATAGTATGTACTATCCTAGTACTATGTAAAGAGCTAGCTGTCGCACGATGTCCAGAAAATATGGTGATAGTGTGAGGTGGGCCATGTAATCACTGATCCTGCATGTTTTCACTGCTTTCACACTCCTCCACTGCAATAATGGAGAAAATTGTAATCTAGTAGTACCTCCTTTCACCCAAAGCGTGGGGCATCCAGTACTCACACCACCTCAGTAATAATGACCAATGAGCCATCTAATCACATAGACCCAGCAGTAAGTAGGACGGACGAAGCAACCATCACTCTAGAATCTGCTTCTCCCTTCAACGCAGGCGCCAGTGAGAGGCCACGCCCGCTCTGCCCGGTCATAAATGCGGCATCGATTCTTTGGAGTCACGCTAACTGTTTCAGGCGGGAAGCGCGCGCGGGCGATGGAGGGCCTTTGGGTGGGACAGGCTAGTCAGGAGCGAGCGTGGCCGCTGTCCGCCTGTCCCGACCGGACGCCCGGAACGAGAGGATGCACCGACTCTCCCGGCTAAATCGTACACTACACACCATCTCTCTGTAGGAGTAGGTCGATGTGTCGCTCTCTCTAACACATAAATGTTGTTAAACACACACACACACACACACACAGACACATACATAGGTTCATAGAATAGGAATATCGTGTGAGTGCGAAGCCACATGGACTGAGTACAAATGGAGTATGTACAAGAAGAGAAGAGGTGACGAATATTCCATCAAACCTGGACGGAGGAGTAGTACTCCCTTCGTCTAGGTATTAAGTCATCTTACGAAGATTAGATATTCCCAAAATGTTTAGGCGTCGTCCATTAACTTCGCATCTCAATCCCCTACTGGCCTCGTTGCTAGTGAGAGTTGTTACTTAGGGAGCGTTTGGATCCTTAGCAAGAACAGTTTATAGCCTAGCCGGGCAAGGTTAGGTGTTTGGAACTGTTAAAATATGTTAGCTTTTGTGGGCCAGCTAGCTTGGGTGGGCTAGAAAAACCTTGCTAGCTCAGGAGAGCCAGATCGGCTCGCTTCCGACGGCAAACTTCGCGCACAGAAAAGTTGGCGACCCACTCATGACAACGATTTTCACGGGGCAAGGCTAGTTAGAAAAAAACTAAACTGTTTGACCTAGCAAGGTTGGGAAAGCAAAAGTTGGCTAGTTGGGCTAGCCGAGCAATTTCCTTACTAAGGCTAGCCATAGTGGGAGTAACTTAGGTAGTAACATCGCACATCCCAAGAAAAAATTGCTTATGTGGCATGGAGTTAATGAGGAAAGAGATGCTTGTGGTAACATAATATGGCTAGTGTTCATGTTATAATAAGGATTCACTTAAAATAGTATGTGAGCGAACAGAGGGATCAATTGGACAGTGTTCACGAGCAGTAGCGAGATGTGTGAGGTAAGATAAACTGATGGCGCTTTTAATTTTACTTATAAATTTGTTTGTTTCACCCTCTGACTGGTGGGACCCAACATACTACGTGGAGAGAGATAAGGTGACTAAGGCTGCATTATTTATGTACTACGAACACTGCTTTAAATCCCAAAAGACCTTACCACCAAAGCCACATGACACGATTATGATTTAAATCCCAATGCCTCCCACGCAAAAAGCACGGCATGCTTGTCACACGAATGCAGGAATGTATAAAAGGTTATGTTCCTCTCCTTAAACATAATGTGAGGGTGCTATAGCTGGTTAGCCTGTTCGCTCATCAAACTTGAGGTCTCGGGTTCGATAACCACAATTGAGCATAATTTTGTTTTTGTTCGACTTCTTTCTTCCACCCAATGACAGGTAGGCCCCGCATGATAGAGAGAGAAAGTGATCTGGGGCGGTGCTAGGAGGATTCTTTGACTGGTCAAAATAGATGGATATGGATCTATACGATCTCGTAGTGCCCATATAATCACCTCATCACGTATACGCTGCAGCCTCCGTGCTTGTTTTCTAGGGTTTGCACTCTTCACACTCTCTCTCCACTATATATATACACACACTCAAGCATCAATGCTTGTAGTTGCTCTCTTCACACTCTCTCACCCTCTCCATATCTAAACAAGACTTCGTTGGCATATCTCTCTCTCTCCTCACTGCTGGTCAAAGAGCCGGCAGGATCTATCCACCGAGAAGGGAGGGAGGCTTAACGCTATCGTCGTCGGCGAGGGAGGGAATCCACTACCGGCGCATTTGTTCTCTTTCACCTAGTGATGGCGCAGGAGGGCCTCCGACCCCTTCTTCCTCGCCACCGTACATAGTGTGGGCAGAATGGCCTCCGGTCGCCCACCAAACCACACCCCAAGAACCTTAAGGTATAATTTACTTATTCCACATGCATTGCTCTAGCTGCATGTGGGCTTTTTCCATTTCTTGCACTCGAATCAAACAGGAAAGTAGTGGGGAAATTTGTATAGCATGAATCTAGGATGTGGTGCAAAGAGGAAAGGAATAGGATAAAGTTGTGGGGAAAGTTGTATAGCATGAATCTAGGACGTGGTTCAAAAAGGAAAGGAAGGGGGGAGTAGTGAGGAAAGTTGTATAGCATGAATCTAGGACGTGGTTCAAAGAGGAAAGGAATGGGGGAAAGTAGTGAGGAAAGTTGTATAGCATGAATCTAGGATGTGGTTCAAAGAGGAAAGGAAGGGGAAAGTACTAGTACAAACTGGCTATCCAGCACCTATGTTGGTCGAAAAGGGAAAACAATGACAAACGTAGTACGCACATCTGTAATGAACTAACCTTTTGTTTTGGGGGACAAGGCTGTAGAGTTTGAGCAGAAATAGATTTGATGCCCTCACATGGGAAAAGGTGTCTAAATATAACAAAATTGGGACCAACACAAATATGCTCCTTGGTTGTTTGTTCTTTTTTGCAACAGACTATGCATCACCCCTTCATACAACAGTAGATGCACATGGTGCTGGTGAGTCCACTGTCCCATGCAACTCTTTAGCTGTTGTTAATCTAAGGCCTTGTTTGGTTAAAAAGTCCTAGGACTTTTTTTAGTCCCAACTAAAAAGTCCCTAGTCCCTACTTGCTTGGTTCCAGGGACTAAACATGGACTAGAGGTTATTAAATGACATGCTAAAAGACCATGTTACCCCTAGTAATGCACAAATAGAGATAAGGTGCGATGCGGGGCAGGGCAACTGTTGGAAAAAGTACCAAAAAGACTCTCCCTCGAGGTCTTTTTTCTTTAGTCCCAAATGGCCACGTTTAGTCCTAAAAGTCCCTCCTGTTTGGTTTAGTTGGGACTAAAAGGAACTTTCTTAGTCCCTATACCAAAAATCCCTATAAACAAACACTCTCTAGTAATGCGGCTGGAAAATTGATGCAATGCCACAGTTAAAAGCAAATTACATGTTTAATTAATTTTATTGTTAATATAATCTCTCTGTTAATATGAATCAATGACATCGTTTGAGAAATGCTACTGTTTTGCTTTCTTTCCCATTTAGATAAGTTAGATGCTTCTTTTTGTTGGCTTCTGTGTCATCTACCGTTATTGACCACTAGTTGTTTCCTCTACACCTCTGTGTAAACAGGGTTATCTACTTCACCTTGTTGCTATTGTGACCTTTTGTTGCACTACACAAAACTATTTTGTTTTAAGAGTGTTTTGTGTAGTTCAACCAAAAAGTCACACCGGCAACATTGCTTGATTGCTTGATCTTAGTGGAACTGCACAAGACGAGATCTTACTTCCTATCCGTGTTGGCAAATTTGGTTCAGATCTTCTTCTTGTGAGTTATTTGAATTCCGCGTCATGAGAGGTCAGTACTAGCCTTCTTTCACATGATTGTGCAGTGTGCTTTCATATGTTGTGCTAATTGTATAGTAATGTTGCTTGATTTTAGTGAACTGCACAAATGGAGACAAGACTTCCAATCTGTATGTGCCCCGTAATATCCCATTGAGGTAAGAAGGATATTTCACAATTGTCAGCCTATATTTTGCCACTTTGATCAGAAAATTAATGTCGTTGTTTAGTACTATACTTGTGCTCCCTAATTGACATGCCAAATCTTACATTGAAGGTGAAGCTTGTTTGTTATTGAACCAAGTGATGAAGGGAAGAACAAGCGGAAGAAAAACAAAAATCAACTCCCGGTGCTGTAATGAAGCACTGGAACTTTGATGACACAAGTAATGATATAGTTTTGCATCTTAATTTATTGCTATGGCTGGAACGAGCAATTGTTTTGCCACTGATTTGATGCCACTCTTAATGTAATATGTAATTATCTCTACGTGTGCAAACATGGATCTTCTTTGAAGATACCATATATTTGAGTGGAACTGCACAAGAAGATGTTGGAAATATTAAACTAATCAAGGAGTATATAGTAAGCATGGCAACCACAGTAGATAACAACAGATGGTTCTGGAGAAGTGCTTGATCTGTATGCTCTACACAATAAGCCTCCTGACAAAGGTTGGTACTCGCCCACGGATTTCATCCATATGATTGAGCTTTGTCATCTCTATTGGTCTTGTGCTACTATTTAGATAGTGTCATGGGAAAGTGGTATTGTCCTTGAGAAGTGCTTCATCTATGCTATTTTAAATATTTCCTTTCCTTTTTTCGAGCAAACAGGGATGCTAGCATTTAGTTGCCCTCTTGTCTTTGCACAACATGATCATCCTCCTCTAAAGAAGAATATGGAGTACGTGAAGTGACTAGTTCCGATTATGCCAGGATGAAGAAGCCCCGTCTATCTACTCATTAGAGGGAGCAACTGAACGATGGTTACATTACTCCCCACAAGACCAAACTAACTTCAGGTTAGAAGGACTAACATATCTCCATCTTTTTTGCTGTGATGCACAAGTACAATGTTGTTCTAGGATTCTTTCCGATGAGTTCCATTTTTTAAAAGTGTGCTCTACATGGACCATGTAGGTGCCTGTTTAAACTGTCAATTCATAGTACAGTTTGCTTAATACTAATCACTTTTTTTGTATTTGTGCAAACAGGGTGCTCAACTTGATTTCAATGGGAACTACACAAAATGTTCATGAATACATTGAATCATTCATTTCCATCACAAGAAAGGAGGTGCCGATATGTTCAAGGCGTTGCAACATATAAAGGCGAAATCATACAAGCTATGCGCGAATTTGGTTGATTTTGGTGGAACTGCACAAAAAGAACAGCTGGTTTATTTAGCACGAGGTGCCATGCCAATGTCTGAACTAATGGCAAACCCTGCCCATTCCACAATCATAGGCATTTGATATTATGGAATGGGAAAACCTTGTCAAAGTTCTCTCATTGATGTATGCAAAACAACACGCATTTGAAATTTTTGAATGGGACAACCTTGTCAAATTTTGCTCATTGACGTTAGCAAGAAGACATGTGTTTGATATTTTCAAATGGGATGCCCTTAGCTGTTAGCAGCATCGGTCGATTTTTCTTTATTCTTTAGTTGTGAAGTAAATCTTGGCTCTGACATGTGAATCGCTTAGATGCATAATAATTGATTGTTTTGAATGTTCTCTATGAATTGCCAGGCCTATGTGTTTGACTGCAATGTACAGGAACGCTAAAAAGCTTCTCAAACTCTTTGCACTCCCTCTATTCCTTTTTACTTCACATATTAGATTTCTTTCAAGTCAGTTGATTTTACATTGTGAATGTTTATACTTTTTTCTATAAGATTGGACAAAGTAGAGATACTTTTACTGCAGACAAAGCTTGTATCTCTCCCTAATAATAAAGCACGGATGAGTCTCCGGGTTCACCGTCACGACGTTTTTGCAAAAAGATCCCTGTGGTTTTTGCTATTCAGCCTGCAGTCATTCTTTTAAGTGGGCATCTCAGAAAACGTTTGGTTCTCCTGTGCTTGTACGTTTCAATTGCTAACCTCCAGCTCCCGTGTACCAGGGAAAAGGGGATCCATGGAGATGAGGAACTAAGGTGGAGATGCGGCAAGGCGGAGAAGGAGTGCGGAGGAAGGGCGGCTTCGGGCTCGTGGCGGACCGGATCCAGCGAGGGGGAGGCCGGATCCGTCGGCTAGCGACGCGAGGAGCTCACGGCGGAGCTCGAGCGCCATGGGAGTTAAGTAGGAAAAGGAGAGAGCGGCGGTGTCGCGGGTACATGCGCACACTCGCGGACGCAGGCAAACGGCTCCGGCAGGAGACGTGGCGCACGACAGCGACAACGGCTCTCCTCAGGAGGACCTTGGGCATTGAGAGGTTGAGCTGTGCGCTGCACCAAGGACAGAGCCCACTGACTGCTCGTCATGGGCCACCGCCACCACGCCTTCGACGGGATCGGACCTCCACCACTCCAGCAAGCAGGAGCATCGTGGTGGTTGCGGTCAATTGAAATCTTAGTTTCTTCATCTTCTTTGAGATTATGTTTTGTCTGCATCTGATAATTAGGATGGCCTCCTTTCTTTCAGGTTTGTACTGTTAATTAAGATGAACTTGGGTGTCGAGGATGATTTGGAAGATTATATATCCTGACCAGATAAAATCAGTGCTGCCGATCTGAGTTGATTTTCTTTTGATAAAGGGAGCTTTAATATGTTAGTTGATTTGGAAGATTATTTCTCTAGACCAGATAAAATCAATGCTGCTGATTTGAGTTGATTCGGAAGATTATGTCTTCAGACCAGATAAAATCAGTGTTGCTGATGTGAGTGCCTTTCCATTATGCTGAACATTCTTTATCATTTGTTCTACTTAAGCAGAAGAAATTTCATTGCGTCAACTTAATTAGAAAATGATAATGATTCTTTAAATCCTTTACTCTTAAAAGTTTATCATAGTAAATGTACCTTCAGCTCACCATACATTTGTTTCATATATATTGACAACTATAATAGCAGTAGCAATGCGTGATTATGACATATGAAAAAGATTGTTTTACTGTCAATTTTCAGTATATTGTTAGTGACTAATTATTTCCTAATTTTGTTTAGTTTTGTTGGAGAGAATATGTAAGGCTAATGTTTGAGCAGGAGAGTGACAAGATGCAAGAGTGATACATCCAAGCACTTGATTTGAGTCAAACTTGGTTTGCTGTACAGAATTCCACCGTATTTGTCCACACAAATAGTTCTTCATATTTAGTCAAAATTGTTTTTCTCCATAGTTCAGTGTCTACATCTTTATTCTCCGAATATAGTCATACTCTCCATTTTATAAAGTGCAAATGTACTTCGGCCAATTGATTTTAGTAGTCCTCCTGTTTGTACAGTATGGATGAAATTTGACCTACCAGTATACCTATAAAGATATTAAGATTGGATACTTAAAAATCCTATACGAACTTTTGTCTTCAACATGATTTCACAATATATAGTTTTATGACATTTCGGTAAATATATTCAAGTAAAATATTGGTGGTTAAAGCCGGATTATGGAGATCTTACCAAAACAAACAACTACTAGGAACTAGATCAATGTGTATTTGCAAGTCAAGCTCAGCTTATAGTGATTGTGAAGTGAGATTGAATGCATTTTGGCGATGAAATCACGTAGGATCAAAGCGGAGGTGCCTACTTTCTACCAAGAAATTGCATCTTCATCAAATGTTTATGTCTTCCTTTCTTCCTTGACAATATGAATCTGAATACTACTTTCTTTTCCTGGATGTAG
Organism: Triticum aestivum; assembly: GCF_018294505.1. Taxonomy (NCBI): domain Eukaryota; kingdom Viridiplantae; phylum Streptophyta; class Magnoliopsida; order Poales; family Poaceae; genus Triticum; species Triticum aestivum. The sequence continues at coordinate 223,842,202 of NC_057803.1, forward strand.
TTTCCACTATAGTATATAGCTACCTTCCATGTCTTTTGTGAACCCAGTTTGTAGTGTGCCACTCTGAAGCTGAATTCTTCTTGTGTACCCAGTTTGTAGTGTGCCACTCTGAAGCTGAATTCTTCCTGGGTGTATCATGCACCTGTGTCTTCTTGTTGTATATTCTCAAGTCTCAACTGCAGATTCTCAAAGGCTTTGGACACCACTTGGACCTACAACAAAGATTTGGACTATTTAATTTAGTGACATTGATCATAGCCGCCTGCTGGTTTTCTTCACTCCCCAGCTCTAGATTTTGGCGTACACGGTACACCGTGACAATTCTATCTTGGTTCTAGACAAATAGGTTGCATGTTCTTCTATTATCATGAGTATCATGTTCCCACTTGCAGCTCGGTTATTAAGTTAAAGCTAAAGTCCTGATTGTACTGTCTAGAGGTGGAATGGCTAAGCTCTCTTTATGATCCTTTCTGCCGAATATCTTGCAAATGCCACACTAAAGTGCAGGAAATTATTAGGTGTGTGGGTATCAGTCCACTATGTTCTTATGTCGATGGATCCGGGAAATGTTGACACTTTTTGGTTTTGGTCACAAAAATGTTTGTATAGGATATCATCTTGAATATATGTATTTCTAAAGTAATACTACTTCCTAGTTAGTTAATTGAAGTATTGATACAATCAATTGGATGTTTTTCTATAGTTATGGATCTAGCGGAAAAATTGTTGTTTTCACATCATTGTTTTTCTCCATAGTTCATTGTCAGAATCTTTATTCTCCTAATACATTCATATTGTCCATATAAGTGCATCTTTTAGTTCATAAAAGTACTTTGTACTTTGACCAATTAATTTCACTAGAACCCCTGTGTACAGTATGGATGAAGCACCTTGCAATTATTGGTACTCTTGTGCTAAATGTAGTTTATAAAGAAAAAGAATTCCATCTTTTTGTTTCTTCCATGGCGATAAAACTGAATATTTTCACACATGAGTGTCACACAAGGCATGACGAGCTAATGTCAAGCACCTAGAACAAAGTCGTCAACAAGTTGACAACATTGCATACTAGTTTTTTTTACTAATTGAAGTAACAAGCAGATACCATTCCACAGTTACACCATAAGGGAGCATCTTGGTGTTGCAGGGTGAGAGGCTGTGGTGGATCGGAATTGCTGGGAGTAGGTTTCGTCGTGTCAGGTGTGGGCTTGCGGCAAGCCTCTCCGGCCTCCTGCCGTGGCATTGGGGTCGGTACATGAAAGAAGGGTAACTGAAGTACTAAACAAAGAATATATGAAACAGTAAAATCAAGTGCTTTTTCCTTCCATTGCAAAATCATTTTGTACTTATTCATTTTGCGACGTTGTGGGGCGTGGAGCGTCAACGAGGGCGCTGATTTCTACTACCAAAGCCGACGTGTTACTTCTAAAAAAACAGCCCACGTGTTAGCTAGCGTGCACACGTGTTGAGTTTTCAACACTTATTAGATGTGTTAGCTAGCGAGGGGTCACCAAATCTCTCCGAGACGTGTTAGCGCACATATGTGTTTATTCTCTTACCGAATTTGATTCTATGCTACATGTTTTTATTTTAAGGTTTAAATTAACTTTGTTTATGTCTTATTCGTGAAAAAAATATCCTAGTTTCTCCCTCACGGACTCATACCGACTATGTGGACGCGAAAACTAAGAAGGAAACAAACATCATATATACATGGATAAGGATTAGACAATGTTTGACAAAGGCTTAGAGGACACATGGCAAAGGCTTATATGCTTGCACTTTCAGTAAAGCTAGAAAATAGGAAATTATGATTAGTCCTTAATTGAGGTACAATAGACTAAGTAAAACAAGAAGTTAGAATGTCCATACGACAGGACATCGCGGTTAACACACCATGCATGCCTGGGCGTCGGACGAAGTATACTATATTTTTATTATCCGATGTATCTCAAAAGAAGCATTGCGTGTTTGGTATTTTTGTTACCATTACGGTAATCTAAAGATAAGGTTGTTCATCCCATTAGTTGACTAGGATCCACTTCCCAAGTTTCGAACTAGCGCCCAAGGATTCCTATTGCTAATTGATTCGTCATTTTTGTTATCATCAAACTTATCATCCATCTGTCTGGCCTGATTAATGATAATTGACATTTGCTTTACAGCGAAGCACATCAACCTTTTTTTCTCCTGTTGCAACGCACGGGCATGTTTGCTAGTGTAGACTAAAAAGGACAAGAGGGAGTACATGTGAAACTGCTGCAAACGAGGTGATCACCGTGGGAATAATGCTAGTACGTATTTTTTTGCATGTTCATCCAATGCCAGTGATACAAGAATTCGCACTAATTGAACTAAATTCATTCATACACGGTAGGATTTCATATAAAAATGTCGGATTTCATTACATTTCATACATTCTTCAAATAAAAGGGGTGCGTTGGAGGTATAATTAATTAACCGAAGCTAACCACCTGTGTCCGGCTAGCCAAACACAAGCTTCTTCTCCAGCGGACTGAGCTTCAATGACTTAACTGCAGGTACAGTTGTGTAACTGACAGGTGGCCCAGATGCCTGTTGGGCCCACATGTGAGTGATCCAACTACACCTGCAGTTAGGTAACTAAAGCAGCGTCCTTCTCCAACATAGCTCTCCGACTCCACATCACCGCCAAGAAGCTAATCGGCCGTCAATGGTCAAACTTCCTAGCTTGGCTTCAGCCGTAGGGTAGCAGCGGTGGCCTTACTTGGACCGAGCGACGGTGACCTACCGTGTTTTACTCTTCCTCATTTTCTGTGTGGCGCGGCCTCATTGGCAGTGGGGCGGGGCCTCAACGGAGCCGACGATGTCCTCTGTCTCATCGCCGGTGGGGCAGCACCTCAGTGGAGCTGGGGAAATCCTCCCCCTCGTTGACAGAAGGGTGGGGCCTCGGCTGAGCCGGCGATGTCCTCTGTCTCGTTGTTGGCGTGGCGGGGCCTTGGCGGAGTAGGGCTAGGCCCTCATCGAAGCCGGCGAGGTCCTCCGCCTCGGTGCCGGCGAGGCGAGGCTTCGGCGGAGCCAGCGATGTCCTCTACCTCGCTGTTGGCGCGGCGGGTCTCGGCGGAGAAGGGCCTTCCGAAGCCGGCAAAATCCTTCTCCTCGGTGCTGGTGGGGCGGGGCATCGACGGAGCCGGCGGTGTCCTCTGCCTCATTGTTGGTGCCGCAGGGCCTCGATGGAGTAGGGCTTCAATGACGCCAGCGGAGTGGGGACTCGTCAGAGCTGACATTGTCCTCTGCCTCATCCTCTATCTCGCCAAACAGTGCTTCGCCCGCTTCATCACCCTCTTTGTAGGCAGCCGCAGCCTCTGCGACCCACATGCGGTACCGCCAGCGCTCGAGGCGGCCCTTGCGAGCGTGTAACGCCCGAGACCGATGTGCCAGGTGTCGTTCAGTTATTCGCTGGCGTTGCCTTGTCATTGCTTGCGTGTCATGCATTGCATATCATGTCATCATGCGCATTTCATTGCATACGTGTTCGTCTCGCGCATCCGAGCATTTTCCCCGTTATCCGTTTTGCATTCCGGCGCTTCGTTCTCCTCCGGTGGTCATTTCTACCTTCCTTTCGTGTGTGGGCATTAAACATTTCCGGATTGGACCGAGACTTGTCTTGCGGCCTTGGTTTACTACCGGTAGACCGCCTGTCAAGTTTCGTATCATTTGGACTTCGTTTGATACTCCAACGGTTAACCGAGGGACCGAAAAGGCCTAGTGTGTGTTGCAGCCCAACACCCCTCCAATTTGGTCCAAAACCCACCAAACTCTGCTCCACGTCCTAGAGCGTTCGATCACGATCGCGTGGCCGAAAACCGCACCTCATTTGGACTCTCCTAGCTCCACTTATGCCTATATATACACCCCTCCATTTTCGGATCTCTCCCTCTCCCCGAAACCCTAGCTAAAAAAACAGATCCGCGCCGACGGACATGTCCGGAGCCTAGCCGGACACGTCCGCCGCCGCCCCGCAGCCACCCGCGTCGCAACACATGGCACCGGCCACACCCATCGCCGCCGAGCCCGCCTGGCCCACGCCCGGCCCCCGTGCGCCGCCACCGGGCCCGAGCGCCCCCGCTCCTCTCCGCCTCCAGCGCCGCCGCCCCTTCCGGCTCTGGTGGCCGGAGCAGCCGCCGCGCCGCCTCTCCATCCACCGGCGCGCGCCCCCGTCCGAGCTGGCCCCGCGCCGCCGCCGCCGGCCTCGGGAAGCGCGCCGCCACCGCCGCCCCGTCGTCCTCTAAACTGACCTGCCGGATCCCGCGTCTCTGGCGACCTCGACCTCAACTCCGGCGAGCTTCAAGTCCAACTCCGGCGTGCATCGGTTCCCGTGCCCGATCTGGATCTCAGATCCGAAATATCTCGGTTGACTTTCGCTCCCGAACCCTAATTTTTTCGAGCATACTTTGACGAGTGATATCTCCGCATCCGTAGCTCCATTTTGGACATATATCATATCAAAATGTTGGTCTCAATGAGTACATCATTTCATTCCATTGCATCATTTTCATTTGAGCTTATCTTGATGCCCAAAATGCTGTTAGAAGGAGGCTTCATGAGTTAATTGTCAGATCTGCTAGTTCGTCTTAGACTTTTGTCATTTTTGCCATGATTATTGTGTGCATGCTATGCCTGTGAGTCCTTTATATGTTTTGTTAAGAATTTTGTCTTCTTTCTAGAGGTGCAACCCATGAATTTTTAGGATGTGTGTGGTGACTTATGCAAGCTTGCAAAGAGAGGCACCCGGGAAAGCTGTTTTCAGAGACTTAGTTGTTTTCACTAAGTCTGGGATTATTTAGTTCATGATGCCATATGTTCAGCTTGTTTCCTAGTGATCCGTGCCTCTTTTGAGGATGATCAGTAAAGGAGTTTTGTTAATCATGTTATGCTCTATCCATCCATATCTTTTTTTGCAATTATGGAGCAAACTAGCTTGAGTCAATCGAGCTCTACTTTTGCTTTGTGGTGAATCTGGGCAGATCGTCAACTCGTTTGCGATTTTGCCGGCGTTGTTGTAGTTGATCCGTGCATGCTATGCCATTGTTCTTGCCATGTCTAGCTAGTATTTTGTGCCTTCTTAATGGATGTATGCCTGCCTTGCCATGACTTGCACCGTGGTGAGTGCATCGAGCTCGTTTACATGCCTTCCTGAGTTATATTTCAGCATGTCTCAGTTTTCACTAAATCTGAAAACTGATTGTGTTTTAGCTATGTTCGTGTGCCAGTTAGTATATTTTGTGAACCCTTTTGGCCCCAGGTCACTTTGGGTCTTTTGTTAAGCTTGTTGAGTAGCTCCATGCCATGTTCTTACTTCTCTTAATCAGGTCATGTATCATGTTGTTTTGCTGCTCCGAAGAGGGCTTCGTGATCTGAAATTTCAGACAAGTGTTAATTTCACTAAGTCTGGAATCTGTTTTGCATTTGCGTTTTTGCCATGCTTGTTTGAACCTCTTAATGGATGAATTGGCCGTAGCTCAGTGCTAGTCTTTTGTTAAGCATCTTGTGTGCATCCCTGCCATGTATTTTATTGTCATGTTTGGTGGCTGTAGCATGTTCATCTCATTGCATTTAGATGCCTACTTGCTGTAAATCGCAGACCGGTGTCATTCTTAAAACGCTTGCCATTTCCAAACCGTAACTCCGATTCCGGCGTTCTTTATGTCGTTTTCAAGCGATTTCATCTCATCTTTCCAGTGGCACCCTTGGAATTCCAAGTTGAGGCCAGGTTCATGCATTTCCTATCATATCTTGCATTTTGCATCCCGCATCGCATCCCGCATAACATATCATCATTTCATCTTATTGCTTGGTCTTGCACGTGTTTGATTGTATCCTTGTTGCTTGTTTGTCTTGTTGGGTAGATCCGGGAGACGAGTTCTCTACCGAGGAGCCCGTTGAGTTTGCTTGTGAGGATCCAGTCAACTCTGACAACTGTGCAGGCAAGATGATCATACCCTCGAAATCACTACTATCTTTGCTATGCTAGTTTGCTCGCTCTTTCCATGCCAATGCTACGATGCCTACCTTTTGCTTGTCAGCCTCCCAATTGCCATGTCAAACCTCTAACCCACCATGTCCTAGCAAACCGTTGATTGGCTATGTTACCGCTTTGCTCAGCCCCTCTTATAGTGTTGCTAGTTGCAGGTGAAGATTGGAGGCCATTCCTTGTTGGAACGTCATTTATTTACTTTATGGGATATCATTATATTGCTATGTTATCTTAATGCATCTATATACTTGGTAAAGGGTGGAAGGCTCGGCCTCTCGCCTAGTGTTTTGTTCCACTCTTGCCGCCCTAGTTTCCGTCATATCGGTGTTATGTTCCCGGATTTTGCGTTCCTTACGCGGTTGGGTTATAATGGGAACCCCTTGATATTTCGCCTTGATTAAAGCTTTTCCAGCAATGCCCAACATTGGTTTTACCATTCGCCACCTAGCCCCTTTTCTTTCCCTTGGGTTCTGGAGACTCAAGGGTCATCTTATTTTACCCCCCCCCCCCGGGCCAGTGCTCCTCTGAGTGTTGGTCCCACTGAGCGATGTCCGAGGCTACCAGGGGCAACTCTGGGCTGGCTTACCCGACGTCTGGCTCATCTGAGTGTGCCCTAAGAAAGAGATATGTGCAGCTCCTATCGAGATTTGTCGGCACATTCGGGCGGTGTTGCTGGTCTTGTTTTAACCTGTCGAAGTGTCTTGAGTTACCGAGATACCGAGTCTGATCGGAACATCTTGGGAGGAGGTCTATTCCTTCGTTGACCGTGAGAGCTTGTCATGGGCTAAGTTGGGACTCCCCTGCAGGGATTGAACTTTCGAAAGCCGTGCCCGTGGTTATGGGCAGATGGGAATTTGTTAATGTCCGGTTGTAGATAACTTGAACTAAACTTAATTAAAATGAATCAACTGTGTGTGTTACCGTGATGGCCCCTTCTCGGCGGAGTCCGGGAAGTGGACACGGTGTTGGAGTTATGCTTGCGCAGGCTGTTCCTCTAGATTCTCGCTCGCGCTTTGCCTCCTCTTCTCGCTCTCTTTTGCGTATAAGTTAGCCACCACATATGCTAGTCGCTTGCTGCAGCTCCACATATACTTGCCTTATCCTTCCTATAAGCTTAAATAGTTTTGATCGCGAGGGTGCGAGATTGCTGAGTCCCTGTGGCTCACAGATACTATAACTCCAGATGCAGGTCTAGGTGATTCCGCTCCAGGTGACGAGTACGAGCTCAAGTGGGAGTTCGACGGGGACTCTCAGCGTTACTACGTGTCTTTTCCTGATGATCAGTAGTGGTGCCTAGTTGGGGTTCGATTCAGGGCCTTGTCGCATGTTGGGTTCTTTTCTATTTTGGCGCCGTAGTCGGGCCATGAGTGTTTGTCTGATGGATGTTATTTATGTACTCTGATGTGACGTGGCGAGTGTAAGCCAACTATGTATCTCCCCTTTTATTCTATATATTACATGGGATGTTGTGATGATTTCCTAATTTGCGACATTGCTTTCAATGTGGTTATGTCTCTAAGTCGTGCCTCGACACGTGGGAGCTATAGCCGCATCGAGGGCGTTACAGGGCGGAGCGGTACGAGTCGAGCAACGCCTACTGCTCCGCCCGCTCCATGATGATCTGTCCTCCACCTGCAGGTGCTCCTAGAGGAGATGGTGGTTGTAGGCGGCATCGGCCTGCGCCTCCCGGAACCGCTCCTGAAGATTCTGCCTCACCGTGTCCATGTATTGGCCACGGGCCTCACAGATGGTCATGGTGCAATGCACCAGCGAGGATGGCGCGGAGGAGGGGGTTGGCGCCGGATCATCGACCACCATGTTCTCCATTGGGACGTCGTCAACCCCTGGCTACCTAAGGGCTTGGTCCGTCATACGCCTGTCCCGAAGAGCGCCGGAGCACGAGGAAGCAATGGCGGGCAGTAGTGGTGTGGATATGACAAAGAGAAGGGAGGCATATGACTGCGACTATGGCCGGCGCAGCAGTTTATATAGCAATGATGGGCAGCGGAGGGACGGACGTGTGGCACCGAAGTAGCCGCCTCGACAACCACGCATCATTAATGTGGGTGGCAGACGGATGGACGACACTTGTGTTGTTTGAAGGCGGAGCAATCACCTGCACCGGGAAGCGGGGCGGGCGGCGCTGACCGTTTTGGGCGAAAAGCATGCGCGGGCAAAGGGAGGTGGTCTGGGTGGGCCAAGGCAGTCAGACTCATGCTAGGCAACGGGTTAGTCTAGTAGCCGGACATGCTGGCTCGCCAGCGAGCTCGCCGAGTTGAGCAACGACAATCAGACGATGGACGTAGCTTCCGACCAGGAGCCGGCACCACTGTCCATGTTGGTTCATGTCGTGTTCATCATAGAGTAGGTGCGATTGCACTTCGACGCCCTAATGGCGGAAGAGATACTAGCGCAGGAGGACCTATGATGCAACCTCCGTCTCCTCAACGAGCACCAGCGAACAAGCGAACGACAATGCCATCACGGACATGTGGCCCTATGATCCTGGCTTCCCGAATGAGCAGCGAGCGCTGTATCAGACCATCCATAGGGCCCGCGAGGCCCTCTAAATCATCCTTTGAGTTGTTGCGCTCGTCGTGGCGCCGCCGTCTCGTGTTGTCAATATGGTCAACAGACATGAGGAATGAGGAGATGACTTTACTTGGAGAGGATGACAGTGGGGACCCACTAGGGCCATAGCCGCACATACGCAACTGCCTCCTTATTATATACAACTATATTTTTTTTGCTTCCTCCTGTTCTGATGACATCACGGTCCCACACCATTGTCAACCTATGTAGTCAATAAACAAGAGAATTGCACAAGGAGCAGCTGACAGCTGGGACCAAGCAGCTTGAGCAGTATTTGTGTTTTTGAGGTGTGAGCACTGCAGAGTTTTTCTTAAGCGATGTTTTCGTTGTTGTTCAGAGGAGAGCAGGGTATTAACTGGGCGGGTTGTGGCCCGTCTAGGCCAGGCCAGATATCCAGCCTAGATATTAATTTTTTTCAAGCCAAAAATGGCTAGCCCAGCTATCCCATTTTTCAGGAATGCCCACGCAAGGTCAACTTGTTATTCTCCACCCCGCTGGGCTGCAAATCTTTCCTAGGAGGGATGCATTTGGCTTAACCAAAAAATGGGCTTTAAGAAATAATAAATGAGATGTAATTATAAAAATTGGGCAGTAACTATAAAAAATTGCACCAAACACGTAATTAGTTCATAAAATATTATTTTTTTGATTTTGATAATTTTAATTTCATTAATTGTTGTGCGCACAATATTTCATTAGATTTTTACTAATACAAATTTATATTGAAATTGTATTTAATCTGACTAGAAATTTCGGGATAAACATATTTCGGATCCCATCAAAATGTGTGAAATTTTATTGAATTCTATTTTGAGTGGTTAGTTGAAATTATTAATCATTGTCCTAGCTAGAAATGGGATGTACTTTTAACAAACTGTAAATGGCTGTAGTAAATTCCATTAGAATTCAAAAATGGGCTGCACATTCTTACAAATTGCAAATGGGCTATAAGTTCTCTACCACACACTTGTGGGCCTACTAAGTTGACGTGTCCCTAACAAAAGTATGTTGACGCGTATGCAAAGCTTTGTCAACTTATAGTCAACACACGGTTCTAGCAGCAGTGGCTGTTGGATGTCCATCCAACGGATGTCGTGCTTCTTCTTCAATCTCGGATATTCTAGCTTCAGCCGCCCAAAAAATGGTTCCTACCCCTGATATCTGGGGCGCACCGTTTCAGAGGCTGACCTGTGGGCTTACTAAGTTGAAGTGTACCAAGGGCTTTGTCAACTTAGTCAATATAAACGATTCTAGCTGTAGTGACCGTACGATGTCCATCCAACGACTGTCGTGCTTCTTCAACCTCTGGTCTTCTTGCTCCAGCCGCCCAAACCAGCATCGGCCGTGCTGCCTGCTCTTGCCGCCCTTGTCCAGCTGTGCTGCCACGTTGGCCATGCCATCCCTCTATACTTACCCACACCTCCTGTTATTCTCCGGCGACGACAGCCTCACACCGCGGCCGAAGCAGTTAACCCACGTATTCCCCTCCGCAAGGGCATCCACTCCAGCGTCTTCCCCGACTTCGTGTCGTTCCCTTCCTGGGCCTCGTCGTCGTCCACCACCTTGGTGCTCTCGGTGCGGTGTGGTCAATGTGGTCAACGAAGTAGAGCCATCGGAAGAGGACTTTAGGTGGTGATGCTGACAACTAGACCCACCAGCTACATCTTCGAACACAAGGAAATGCCTCCTTATTACTCGCAAAAAAAACGATTCCTGCCCCTGACAGCTGGAACGAGCAGCTATATCTTCGCACGCAAGGAAGTGCGTCCTTATCCTCCCTGACCGCTGGGACCCACCCGGTTAAAGCATACGTAGCGTTGTCTGTCTGGTCACGAACGTGTACGTACATACTCGTCGATCGGTCTATCTTCAGGCTGCAACGATGAACCATGGCCGTGTAAGGAAGGGCACGTGTCGTAGTAGAGGCGCGCACGTAGCATGTCATGTAGTCCCATTAATATTGTGTACACGTGCGTACAGCGGCCACGGTGCAAGAAAGCAAATATGACCACGTACGTACATATGGGCGGGGTCTCAAACGCCTACTCGCGCATACATACGGCCAGGGCTCATGTACATGGCTAGGTCGGAACGGAGAAACTGCGTCGTCGTGGTCATCGGGAGGCAACAGAATGCATCGTGTTCATCGGGAGGCAACGGAATACGTCGTGTTCATCGGGAGCCAACCGGCTTGGACGGAACAACCAATCGAAACGAGGCCTGGCATACGGCAGAACAGAGGAAACGACCTTGTGTTTGACCAGCCATAGTCAAAACAGGATCATGTTCATCGGGAGGGGTCTGGCGTACTGCAAAACGGAGGAAATGGACTTCTCTTGGACCTCCTACGGTCGAAATGGGGTCCTGTTGATCGGGAGTGTGGCGTACCGCAAAACAGAGGAAACGGACTTGTGTTGGAGCACTACAGTCGAAATGGGGGTCCTGTTCATCGGGAGGGGTGTGGCGTACCGCAAAACGGGACTCCACGGGATACTGTTCATCTCCACCGTTCACCTCCTCCAGCCTCCACAGGCTACTTTTCATCCACCGTCAACCTCCTCCAGCCTCCACCTGCGACTGTTCATGCAGGGGCTCTTGTTCATCCAACCTCCACCGCTCCCCCACCCGCTACTATTCAACCAGCCCTTTCCACGGGGTCCTGTTCCACCACCCCTCCACGGGCTACTGTTCATCCATCCCTCCACCGGCTACTGTTCCACCAGCCCTCCATGTGGTCCTGTTCATCCAACCCTCCATGGGGTCCTGTTCATCCACCCCCAACCGGCTCGATTGGGGTCCTGTTCATCCAACCCCCCCCCGGGAACTGTTCATCTAACCCCCCCCCCCCCCCAACAACGCTCACTGTTACTGAGGTAGCATCGATCGGCTTCAGTTAGAAGCAGTAGCGAAGGAATCGCTCGATCGAGTTTAGTTAATAGCCACCGATCGATCGCTTTGGTTCAGTAACACATAGCCTACAGTGCAATCGCTCGGGCTCAGTTAGGCGAACGCCTCGCTCGGGTTCAGTTAGAGCCCCACGCCTCGCACCCATGCGCGTACGTGTACGAGAGAAACGTGCATCGCTCGGCCCCCGACCACCCACCGTAACCGGGAACTCCCTGATATTTTCCTCGCCCTCGCTTCTACCACAGGTTTTTCCGTCATGGACGGCCCAAACAATATCATGCAGCTGTGTCTCCGGCCTGCCCTGGACGAAAAGCCCATTTCCTGTCATGATTTTTTGTCATAGAAGTAGGAGCCCACCACATCTATGATGATACCGTGTTTTGTCACAATTATCATCATAGAAGTGTCATAACCATGCCAGAAAAAATCGTTCAGCCCAAAATGTCACGGATGTGTCTTCTTTTTGTAGTGCAACTCCGTTTTTTCTCTACTCCTATACTCCTATAAAAGACTCAGTTGGTGATGCTGGTGTGTCTGCCATCCGCCATTTCTGACCATTAGATCTACATCTAACGGTTGTGATGTAAGTTGTGGCCTTTTGCAACAATTCCCACTTCTCTGCTCCAGTTTACACAAAACCCCTTTGTATCTTCAAACCAACCACATTCCTCCCTCACCTCATCAAAACAGTCCAAAGAATATATTTGGAGTGAAACATAAGATATTTTTAGTCATATGTATATCAAAACTAAAATGTTTTCTTTAAAATTTGTGAATATGTATTATTCTACATTGGATCTGTTGCAACGGACGGGCTCATTGCTATAAAGGTTTATCTCTTGCATCATCCGCAACGAACACCTGGTGTACTGGTCCGGGCCTGATGCTCGCAGCGCGATGACCTGAGTTCAAATTCTGTCCTAAACTTTAGCTTTTTATATTTTTTATATATACTTCTTTCGCTACTGCACTGACAGTGAAACCCACAGATTAGTTAGAATACAAGATTAAGGAATCATACATGCAATTAACTCAAATGGATTGGACGTGACTCTATTATTCTCCAACGGCAACTCGCAAATTTCCTCCCACGGGTCAGAGTAGGTTTCTCGGTTTGCATGCGGGTTTAACAGAGGCGTTTGATGGAGGCGAGGAGGCGTGTTCAGCCGAGCATGCAGCGGGCAGCGCGGTACTATTCGATTTGACAACTACTAGTATCTATACCTACTAATAAAGCAAGGTGTGTTTCGCCAATTTTTTCATCCGTTCACCACCAATTTCGCCATGCGTTGTGGCCCAGATAAGCCAGCCTACTTATTTTTCTGCAGACCACCTGTAAAAGTTCTATTTTCAGCACGGGGCGATAAAAGGTCGGTGCTTCGCACATGACAGCCAATAATGGGCTAGCCCAATTGTCTTTGTTTCTGTGTTTCATTTTTGTTTTTATTCTCCTTCCACTATCTCCATTTTCACTTCCAAGTTTATTTTTCTTATAGAATTTATTTCATAAATTCAAGTTCTCAAAAAAGTTTAGAATTTCAGAAAAATCAAATTGTAGAAAATGTTCGGAATTCCAAAATTTTGTTCCTATTTTGAAAAATATCCGGAACTTGAAAAAAGTTTCCCATTTTTTTGAAAATATGTATTATTTTTTGAATTGTTCGAGATTTCTAAAAAGAAAATGGAAATTTAAAAAAAGCTCCAAATTAGAAAAATGCCCTTGTTTTACTGAAATTTGCACAATTCAAAATAATGTTAAAAGTTACACATTTTCAAAAAATGTTACGAATTTTTAACACATGTTCCCATTCTAAATTTATTTTAACAAATTAAAATAATGTTTGTGAATTTCAAAAGATGTTCCTACTTAAAATTTTGTTCACGTTTTGCTGAAAGTGTACATAATTTTTGTTTCAAAAAAATCAGTATTAAAAAATGTTCATGTTTCCTACAATATGCAAAAACTTCATACCGGAAAATCTTATCGATTGAAAGGAAAAGTAGATTGAATAATTCATGGGCCTTCTCTAACGTATGATGACATAACAAATTTTTAAATGACCTTGATCAATCAATGGAAAAATAACGGATTGATTACTTCACACCCGGCTAAACCGAGAAGCTAAATGTTCCTTTTTCACATGCGCACAGGGTTTTCCTTGCACATATAATTCTCACTAACTTTAAATGCATACTAATTTTTCACCCATTGCAATGGACGGGCATATGTGCTCGTATTATTAAAAAGAAAGAAGAGTAGTAGAGATAGAGATAAGAGTAGAGATAGAGACTTGGGAGGAGCACCATCTACTGCTTCATGTGCTACTCCTGCGCTCCATTCGGTGGCCGCAATGTCCCCTACATCCTCTCCCTCCTGTGCTCCATTCGGCGGGCGTTGCTGAAATTTGGGGAGCGCACTCGCGTGACTGCTGGTAGCGACAACTTCACCGACAACGACTTCTTCCCTGACCTCGGCAACCTCTTCCTCAACGACATGCGCGACAACCTCAACACCAACGGTGCTGCTCCCGTTGCACCGTATGCATTTTTGTCCTTCTGTTCCAAATCATGGTCGAATTCATGTTTCTAGTCTATGTCCTATATTCGATCTGTTTATCTACTATGCTAGGCCACATGATTAGTTTAACCTCTGTTATAGCCATCATGATTTATTTTGTGCTTATTTGACTAAATCTCGTAGTAACTTGCTCATTTATTCAATTGGCACAACGTCCCCTAGAGCCACTCCCGTTTCATGGACGACCTGGTCGATGCCTCCAAGGATCCCTTCATCTACTGCTATGAGTGCCCGATGCCATTCTGGGGCTCACCGGCGGACCTTGTGCATCACCTCACGCAGGCATCCGTCTATCGCTACTGGCTTGCGGCGAAGAACATCAAGTACGAGACGTGCTACCCGTTCGCCGTACTGGAGTCTTTGGAGGATCATTGCTGCCTACTAGTCTTGGAGGAGGACGGCACCGTCTTCCTCTTGATCATGGGCACCGGCGAGGCCCGCGCAGGCCGCCGCCCCGTCTCTGTAATATGCGTCAAGGGCGACGCCACTGACGCTGACACTGACACTGACACGAGGACGATGTATGGGTGTGTGCTCACTATTACTACCCCTCAGAGGTACGTGGGCGCTCACACCTGCTCCATGACACTGACTAGGACTGTGCCGAGCTGGGACCTTCTTGCCGATGTGGACATGGAAGACGCATGGTAGTATTTTCCCCCAACATGCTGCACGGGGACTCCAAGGAGGTTCACCTGAACATATGCATTACCAAGTTAAATGATGATCATTAGTCTTCGCTCAATGTAATCCGCTGTCTAAGCATGTGGAGATCTCTTATTTATATATTATAGAACCTTCCATGCATGATCTTGCTCTATTAGAGTATCGTGCTTGAATAAAAGTTTATCCATTTATGGTTTAGTCTAGAATCTTCCATGTATGTGTTTGCTCCATTAGAGTTCTCACTTGCCATTTATGAGATTAACTGAGAATTTTTACTGTAGTACCAGTGAAAGACTTACGATGAACCATTTCTTACATCTACTCTGCCCCCTTCCAAGTCATCCCGATTTAATCCCTTCGTCTAGTTGTATAAGAGCATGGTTAATACTTAATAGTATAGCCAACTGTTGACTATAAGAAAGTGCCATGTCATATGTACCCAACATGTATAACAATCGATACTCAAAAACTAATTCTTAAAGATCACTTCTTGCAAAGCACAATATAAGTGTTATTTCTTCACAAGTTTTTGATGCAGGTTGAACAGTTGAACACTTTTGTTTGCAGAAGATACTTTTTATCTATTTTACCCGGATGTTTGTGAGCTCTAGATATGAAATAATATCTGAAGAAACCTATCGATACCCGTTACACATGAGATAACCCCCACATCCTTTGTCAAAATAAGCAATTCCCCGATCAATGCATTTCACTGTTCCGTGCAACGCACGGGCACCTTACCATAGATTTAACTAATATTATATATAGTACGATAAATTCTCATGCATGTCACCTAAAATTATATCATCAAAAACTATGTTCAAATACGAATTCAACGATATAGTTTTTGTTGACATGCACTAACATTTTGTCAGTTAAATATTCAGTCAAATTCAAAGGGGGACTAATAAACCACGGCTGATGTAGTACTAGTGCAGAGGGCGGCGCTGCACGGGAGTCTCAACCTGCTCGTGGCGCGGCAGTAAAGCCGTCATATCACAAAACCCCACCACTCCCAGTAATAAGTGGCCTGGTAAAATAAACAAACAAGCAACCATCACATCCCTCCGTCTTTTTGCATTTCATCTCTTTGCATTTACTTTCTCTGGTTCATCTCGCACACTGGATCCCTAGCTACTACTCCTAGTATCCCTAGCTACTACTCCTAGGGCCAGTTCTTTTGGCGGCTTAAAAAATAAGCCATCTCTTCCCCATCTTTCCCCATAAGACTAGTCACAGTGGAGAGTAACATTAAGGCGCCTCACTCATTTATTTGGGCTTCTAAACTACTAGTACCTCCATCCTGGTTTATTCATCACCATTGTAATTTGTGCTAGATTTTGACCAAAGATTTAACTGATAAAATGTTAGTGCATGTGACATGCACAAACATTTCATTAGTTAAATTTATGGTCAAAATTTGACACAGATTACAATGGGGATCAATAAACCAGGACGGAGGTACTAGTAGTGGGGAGTACTAATCTAGAAGCCTAAAAGAACTGGACCCAGGTACTCCTAGTAGTAGTACTCAAGTTGGAATTCCAATTGCGTGGCACAACTTGTCAGGCAAAAAATTCAATACATGGTGTAGGAAGCGGTTTGGGAATTTGCATGCCTTCCCAACCAGTGAGATACTTCGTACAAAGTACGATAGAGAAATAACCACATAGAACGAAGCTAAAAGTAAACAACCAAGCGAGCATTTTTGCATTTGTTTTGCATTGAATTGTTTCACAAGCTTAACTAGTGCTATTTTTCTACTTTTACAAAAACCGCATCGTAATGTTAAAACATGCATTTGCACGTACATAAGTAATAGTAGTACTCCCTCTGTCTAGGTGTATAAGTATTCCTTCCTTCTTGTTCACGGTGCACAACCCAAGATGAGTTATTCACCTAGATGGAGGGAGTAGCACAGTCTGCAAGCATATATAGAGAGAGACGTGTAGTGTGATAGTATATAGTAAAGTTTGTGCTATATGCACATACTTACAAAATGCGTACGGATACACAAGGTTTCCAAACTTTTCCTTTTACATAATTAAGGATGGTAATAATTCATGAACGTTCGGGATTTATCATTTGCGTCCCAAAACTAATGAGATCACCTTATGAACCTAAATCATATTCCTAATAAAAGTCACGGCGCTCGCAGGAGTGCTTGCGGCACGCCACGAGTGCCCTGGTGCGTGGCCGTTTCCTAGCGCACCGACACAACGCCTCTTCCTCGGCCTCGCAACACATGAGGTGCTGATTGGCAGGTTGTCGGCGGCCGAGCGCGATCTCACCGGTGTGGTGATCCGGCGCCAACAGGTACTCCTCCTCGCTGGAAGCGTGCACCCGGTCCATGTACCGCCAAGCGTAGATGAGGCGCTTGGGCCCGACTGCACTTAGGACTTTGGCATGGGCGTCCTCCGCCACCCTCACGGCCCTCGCACGAGCCTTCTGCCAAAGAACCAATTGCCTGACTCTCTCAATCGCGACATAGGCCTGCCAGGCAGCTTGCCCCATGGCGCGCTTCTCTTCCTTGGCCTTCTTCTCTGCCTCTATTTTGGTGCGCTCTGCTGGAGGCAAAGCCTCCCACAAGGCAACATTTATTTCTTTTCAAAGCTCCTCAAGGCTGGGGGGGCTCGGCGGGCGGCGCGACCTTCTCCTTGTAGCGGGGAGCCGACACATCCTCCTATGTGCGTCCTAGAGAGATTGGGAACACCGACACGTCAACCTCGATGCATCGTGGCAAGGAGTGGAACGCCGACGCGTCCTCCTTGACTAGTGGCGGAGGGGAACGGAACATCGTGGCGTGACCGTCCGCGCGATGTAGCGAGGGGCGATGCCATGGTGGTCGACTTGAGAGGGAGTAGGAGGAGATAGCGATGAATGTGAGCGTTCTTCTGAATGTTGTGGGAGGCACAGTATTTATAGCGAGCAATGGCACACCTACGGAAGATATGGACTGAGCTTTACTGACTTAACTGCAGGTCCAGTTGCATCACTGACACGTGAGCCAGATGCCTGTTGGACCCACATGTCAGTGACCCAATGCACCTGCAGTTAAGTAACTGAAGTAGCTACGTGGGCATATTTGTTGGAGTAAATTACGAGTGAGGGAAGGGGTCAAAATATTCCTAGTCACAACGGATTGGAAGAGCGTGGGGGGGGAGGAGAGTCATGCATGCAGATTTTTTTCCACACGGGGTGGAGTGGTGGGACTTCCGGAGGGAGAAGGAGAGTCAAGCAGGCGTTCAGATTTCAAGGTGCAGTAAATTATTGCATGCGATGATTAAGGCTCGCCATAGTGGTGGTAATGTGGTACTCCCTCCTTTCCGGTTTATAGGGCTTAATTTGAAAATCTCTTCAACCAAGGTAGATGATGAATGGTGGAATTAATTCCGTAGTTGGCAAAAGTACTTAATTAGTACTCTCATTTTTCTCAAAAAATTGTGTAAACAGATGCACTAATTACATCACATGCATGCATGACCAGTCCTATAAAAATCTTAGTTGGTGGTGATGGTGTGTTCTGGACAACATGAGTCGTTCGATCTACTTGGAACCAACGGCTGAGATGTGTGTGCATAGAGACATGGCCTTGCCACCGGAGGTAGCAGATCTATACCCACCTCCTGCCACTTTATAAAATATGGAACTACTAATTCCAACCTCATTTCCTTTCTGGTTCATCTCCTTGCATTCTTGCTGGCGGCGGCGAAGGTTCCTGAAGATGGAGTCCAGACTCTAGAAACCACTACAAAAACTATTCCACCGCCTCTATCTGGGCAAGAGTAGGTGAAATTTTTGCATCGAGCCCTTTAAACTAGAAGGGAGGTAGTATTACTCTAATAGCTAACCTTGTTGTGATGACTAGATAGGACATGGCATGCACCTGGACAGAGGAACTAGTCTGCATTGTGCATATAAGTTTTGTCTGAAGTCAATGTACCTCTACATTGACCAAACTCATAGAAAAATATATCAACATTCACAATGTCAAATCAATATTTTTATACTCATTATAAAACATAGTTTCATAAAATATATATTTGGTATTGTAGATATTGATATTTTTAGTACAAATTTGGTCAAAAACATTGCAAATTTTGACTTGACACAAATCTTACGCGGAGTAAAAAGGACCAGAGGGAGTATCATGCATGCGGATTGTCCTGGGTCGGATAGGCCTCGTTGTAGGCAAGCCCTCCGATCTTCAGAAGGCAAGCCTGGTGCCCTCGTCTCAGCCTTCAATGCTGATCTTGGCAGCAGCCACGATTGATCCTTCGTATGCTCAAAAGAAGAAACCTCACCACAAGTATCATCATGCATGGGAGTCGAAGACAATAGATGAAGATCACATCCTATACACAGCAATAGATGCCTACCTTTGTTTAAATATCTACAAGGGTTGGATGAAGAAGCAAAGCCCAGTGTCCAGTTCAAGCAAAGAAGCGTCGGCAAAGAGGAAGAGGAAGATGGACAAGGACGAAGTCGAGGACGTCGACTCGGACTCCGAGTAAGGTGGTAGTGCTGTCGCTCGTGCTGGTTCTACTACAGTGTCAAGCGGACTATTGCTTAGTTCTATTTTAGGGGTGTGTTGTGTTGAGCCCCTAGTAGAACTATGTTTATGTTCTTTCTTGTTATTTAAACTCTTTAGTATGTACAATAGTACTAGTATGTCTTACTACTATTCTTCTTGTAGTTGGTACTATTGCTCGGATCTTTGTGTTCCTACTTCACTTAATACGTTCGTACTAGTAGTATAATTTGGGTCAGTCGATTTGTGAAAGAAGTTCGACGGAGTGAAGGAAGAAGACAGAAGAGAAGCTACCCCAATATCTATATTAGGGCGGCAGGGTGCCCATGATCTATCTGATGAGTGTTGAGTGTGGAATGCAGTTCACCAGAAAAAATGGATCGTGCCCGGGGTTAAACGGATGGCAAGAGTGGGTGGAGCATGGCGGTGGTAGGTGGTTCAGGGGAGGGAGGGGCGGCGGCGGCAAGCGGTTAGCCATGTGGCGGGCTGGCGGCTCGATGCCTAAGAGAGAAGATGAACAGTGCATCAATTTTGGAGGTTGAAGAAGCCCTTCTGGCCATCCATGTTGCATCCAACTGCTCACAAGAGTCAACTGACCCAAATTGCTCCTTCAGATTGCAGGATCCACGTGGCATTCAAGGTTTCAAAGGTAGATTCTGCGTCTGCACCCGGTTTGCGTGCTCGGCGTGGGCGCGATCGGCATCCTCCGTGACAGCCACCATGCGCGCCTCCTCTGCACGAGCAGAGATGACAATGACACGCTAGCTCCTCCTCACCGGTGTGCTGGAGCACGTGCTCATCCTCCTCTTCGTATGGTGCGTGCATAGATGCGTCTCCACCAGCTGCTCGCACTCTTGGTAGCACGATGGCATCGAGAGGAGGGACTGCAGACGATGTGAGCGGGTGAGCCTTCGGCTTCATGGCAAAGGGATGGCGGCGACACGGCGGTGATGGACGAGAAATGGTTGGCCGGAGCAGGCGGGCACCGGCATGCACAATGGCGACAGCGGCATATTGATGAGTGCGCGTATGGGAGCATAGTTTAGTCTTATATAGGGTTGGTCAAACTTAAAAGAAAACCGTACTAGTAGACGTAAACATTAGACTAAGGCAGTGCTTATATTAGTTACCACAGCCATAATACGAAATCCTATGCAAGCGCGTGAACCGCGGCCGCTCGGTCGATCGAATGGTGCATCACCGTGTCGTGCTCGAAGGACATCCACCGAACCTTTTTGTGTGTGTGAAAACAATCCGCGAATATTACTCAAAATTTTTTCTGGAGAAGTTCCTCATGCTACAGTATTTCCTTATATTTGAATTTAGCTTCAGTTCGTGTTTACTTGGATTTGGACGTTTTAGGTGCGCCCTAGTTTTTTTAATACTGATTTTGTGCATGTGACTAAGAGAGAACGTGTGTATGTGTCCATATGTGTGTTGTGGCAGAAGGTCAATGTGGAGACGGTGTGCGTGTGATAGATACATAGAGTGGTGTGAATGTGCAAATGATCATGCATGAGTGAGACATAGAGACATGTCGATACGTTGTGTATACATGAGAGAACAGCCTTCTATTTGTACTTGTGTGCGCAAGAGAGAGAGAGAGAGAGAGAGAGAGGAGCATCCGTAACACAACAACCATATCTCTCGATTCGTCCGTCCCTCGCATGATCGCATGTAACACATGCATAAACGCACACATTTTTTCACCCTCACCCGGCCCCTACCCACCTCAAGGCCCGCGCATCGCTCTCTATCTCGCACGCACAATCTCTTCGTCAAAACCCTATTTAGCATGTAGCTTTCCGTCACATACACACACATTTCTCTCAATATCTGACACACATACACACACACACACACAAACCGCACACACACTCCCCCTCCCCAGAGCAAACAATTCATCCCCATCCAAGGTTATATGGCGACCACTCTCGCTTGTGCTTCTCTGCACCCTAGCATGCACACCACCTCAATTTTCAAAGAGGGCATCGAGGAGATCGAAGATGGCGACCACACTGCACTAGAGAATGTGGGGCCATTCGGAAGCAGGATGATGTGACGATGGCTGACTGACTCCTCTCCCCCTCTCTCCCCCGCACAAAATTACAAATCCCTCTCTCTCCCGCACAAAATTATCAATCCCTCAACCCACGAGATCCTTCCCCTCTCGTCCATGTTTTTCCAACTCTCTCATCAGACCTGTTGTCTATTCTCCTTCCATGTGTACAGAATCTGGATGCACACGCATCTCACGTATATTACATGTCTCAATCTTTCTCACAGACCTAACTTCTTCCTCTCACTTTCTCTCTCTATCTCTCTCTTGTTAGATTTCTCTCCTACTCCCTCACCCACATACATACAATCTTTCCCGCCCTATTTGCTCCATCTTCACAAGCTCTCTCTACACGTTTCATTCACACGTTGGGATGTGTTCAAAATGTTGCTTTTATAATGGATGATGTAGAGTTATGGTTGGTTTTGTTGCATCCTACAAAGTAATAACTAGGAAATGCATTTAGATTCTCATTTGACTGGGATTATGTGAGTTTGATCATATTATGAAGTACTATAGACCTCTTATACATCTTGGAATTCAACAATGATTGTAACTATTGAATTGTATAGACCATTACATTCAAAGTCAGTAGCCTAATATATTTATTTCACAATTACAACAAATGATTAATTCACTACAAACTAAGAAAACAAATGTGTACTCCCTCTTGTAAACTCTCAGAAATTTTATAACAAAAATATTAATATATACAATAACAAATAAATACCATTAGATTCATTATTGAATGTACTTTCACATCATACATATTTGTTATGGTAAATCTTTATATTTTCTATAAACTTGGTCAAACTTTAGGAAGTTTGACTTCGGTCAAACCTAATATGCAGAGTTAATAAAAACCGAGGGAGTACTAGTAGTTACTAGTACTAGTAACTACTAGTACTACTCCCTACTTGCTTAGCCCAATCACCAAACACACCACACAGGGAGTTCAGCGTCACAAAATTTTGAGGTCGGCGGGAAAATCTCCCGCAACCCTGATTCGAGCAGTGCGAAGTTACCTCCATAGCCTTCGGAACAGACCTATGGATGACGATAGGTAGAGGGCTGTTTTGGTAACTTCAGGTTCACCCTACCCAGCCAACCCCACCCCGACACCCAGAGTAGTACACCTGAATACTCCCCATTTTCTATCCCCACGGCAAAATAGACTTCTCCACGACACCGCAACCTTCGTGCTCCTCCCCTTCTACCTTAGCGAACGTCAACTGCAGCGCATATGCCTTATTGATGACCTCGTATGCCGCACTGGAGCCGGTCCACCGTCGTCGTCATACACGGAGCCTCTTCCCCGGCGCTGTCTTCCACGGTCTCGGATCTGCTTCCTGGAAGTCAACGCCAAGCGTAGAAGCACCACCATCATGGACAATGAACCGACTCCTGTTGCCAACCATGATGCACAGAGGCTGCCACAACCATCGTACTCCTCCTCTATTGGTAATGTGTGTATTGAATATCTTAGCAGTACATGTGCAGTTCCAATTTTGTTCATACCTACCCTTCAAATTTCCTAGTTTCTATTGTTCCCGTCAAAGTAATTGGTTATAGCCTCCATTTTCCAACAGAATATCAGCTTGTAATTGTGCGTCGCTCCTGTATCGCACTGTGCTTGGGTAGGTTCTTAATCTGCAACCAGTAGTGTGGCAAATGATGGAAAGTTTTTCAGAACTAGCAAGATGCCCATGTGTTGCACGGAACATCAAGATGCATTTGTATGAGTAGTTTATCTTGTGGGAGAAAAGGATGAACGAGGAAAGGCCTTATTTGCAAATCTGGAGAGGGGTGTGGGTATCTTTCTGCAAAATTGCCATAGTTTCCTTCATATCCGTCGGATATAAAATCAGACGACCTATAGTAGGATGGCAGGCACACCATCATCACCAACTCTATTTTTTAAAAGAGTAGAGAAGTAGAGATAAATATTAAATATAAAGTAATATAACAGTAGAGAAGAGAGTAGAGAGAGCAGTGACATCGGGAAAGGATCGCGCGCGCGGGGGATAAAGCGGTCGGGCACGCGCTAGTTTTGGCGCGCGGCGTTCGGCGCGCTTTATAAAATCCAACACCCTCCGACCGCTCTGTGCCTTGCCACCGCTCTCTCCCAGCTCTGTGCCTCACCACCACTCTCTCCCTACTCTCTGCCTTGCCACTGCTCTCTCCCTGCTCTGTGCTTCACCACCGCTCTCTCCCTCCTCTGCGCATCACCACTGCTCTCTCCCCGCTCTTTCTTGCCTCGCTGCCGCCGCGTTGCCGGGAAACTTGGGGATACCGCGGCATTCGTGCGCGCCCCTCCGTCAGCTTCTCCCCTGAGATCCCGTTCCGTGGGATGCACCTCAGCCTTGGAAATTTTGACACGACCCATGAGGCCGCCTGCGCGTATGATGCGGCAGCGTGACACCTTTGATGGCCTCATAGAATATTGAACTTCCCCAATGTGCTGACGCGGGAGCGGGTGCAGGAGCTCGTGCCTCTGCCGTGACTTATCACTGACGAGGATCTTCGTGACAACCGAAGGCGGGAGCACCATCTCGGCATCACCGAGATAGACAATGAAGCCATGGCGCTGTGGCACCAACGCTTCCTGCAGGATATCATCAACGAGCGCGAGTTCTACGCGCAAAGGAGGGCGGAGAGGGAGAAGAGGAGGGGGAGCGAGCCGCCTATCACAAGGACAAGCGTACGCGAAAAGCGGCCGCTCAATTCAACATGAGGCTAGGAGCAGCGTCGCCATGGGAATCCGATGACAATCGGTATCTTCACGTGTACATTGAGACGTCGGTGGAGGACATCACCGAGGAGGAGTCGGACGACAAGGAGTAGTTGAACTATCTATTTTTTATCTATCTATGCTATATCTATGCTGAGAACTATCTACGTCTCTACTCTCTAGTCTCTACTCTCTATCTCTACATCTCGATCTCAGCAGTCCGGGCCAGCAAAAACTGGCTATTCCGGCGCTGTAAATGATTTTTTAAAGCGCCACACGTGCGCTTCTGTTGGAGATGCTCTAACATGGCAGACGAGTGCTTTAATGTTGCCCACAAGATGCGTGAGTATTACTAGTATATTTTCTTGCCATGTTGAGATTTTAAAACCACGAGTGCGAACATGCAGAGGAGGAATGAAGACCAAACACAGGATATTGGGGACATCTTCAAGGAGCATGGCAAGTTAAAGAGGAGCTGCACCGAACCTGTAAAACGAGCTTTGGTTAGTAACACCCTTTCAATTACATTCGTTTAGCCTCATGTTCTTCGACGTGTATATGTTGTAGTTTTTGTTTCTCTTAGCCTCGTGTTCTTCGATGTGTAATAAGAAGAGTCTTAATCATCCTAATGCTTTCATTTTTAGCTTGACGTAGGTGAAAGTGCAACTATCCCTGGGTGGTTTTGGTAATTCCTAACAACATATAGCTCATTGAACTAATGCTATTTCAAGATGATCATTTCAGAAAGTTCAATGATTGGCATGGCATGGATTAGGAATGTGGACCCATCAAAATGCTAAGGACACAAATTGGCTCAAGCTCAAGACTCTACATTTTCATTTTAGTGATCCAAGATCACATTAAGTCCATAGGAAAAGCCAATACTATTAAAAGGGGATGAGGTGTTGCTTAATTGCTTGCTTGCTCAGAATGCTTAGTGATATGCTCCAAAAGCCCTCAATCACTTTCTCATATCCACATATGTCCCAAACCAAAAGTCAAACTTGGCCCCACCTAAATTATCTATCCGGTGCCACCGATTTCATTTGACATAGCCACTGCCAGAAACCCTAGTCATTCCGGTCCCACTGATAGGGATATCGGTCTCACAGAGATGGGATTGCAAACTCTCTGTTTCCCTTCGCAATATTTTGGTCCAACTGAGATGAGTGATCGGGCCCACCGAGTTCGCAATGCAAACCCTCTGTTTCCATTTTGTAACATTTCGGTCTCACTGAAATAAGCGAATCGGTCCCACCGAGTTTGCCTGACCAACTCTCTGTTTGCCTATTACACAAATCGGTCCTACCGTGTTTATGTGATCGGTCTCACTGAGAATACATTATGCCCTAAACCTAATGAAATCGGTCTTACCGAGTTGACATGTCGGTCTCACCAAAAATCCTAACGTTCACATTTTGAACTAAATCGGTCTGACCGAGTTTCATGATTCGGTCTCACTGATTTTGGTAAATTGTGTGTAATGGTTAGATTTTGTGTGGAAGCTATGTATACCCCTCCACCCACTCTTCATTCGTGGAGAGAGCCATCAGAACATGCCTACACTTCTACCATTCGTTTTCTAAGAGAGAACCACCTACTCATGTGTTGAGACCAAGATATTCCAATCCAACCATAAGAATCTTGATGTCTAGCCTTCCCCAAGTTGCTTTCCACTCAAATCATCTTTCCAACAAATCCAAATCTTTGAGAGAGAGTTGAGTGTTGGGGAGACTATCATTTGAATCACAAGAGCACGGAGTTCATCATCAACACACCATCTATTACCTTTTGGAGAGTGGTGTCTCCTAGATTGGTTAGGTGTCACTAGGGAGCCTTCGACAAGATTGTGGAGTTGAACCAAGGAGTTTGTACGGGCAAGGAGATCTCCTACTTCATGAAGATCTACCCTAGGGAGGCAAGTCCTTTGTGGGCGATGGCCATGATGTGATAGACAAGGTTGCTTCTTCGTGGACCCTTCATGGGTGGAGCCCTCCGTGGACTCGCGCAACCGTTACCCTTCGTGGGTTGAAGTCTCCATCAATGTGGATGTACGATAGCACCACCTATCGGAACCACGCCAAAAATCTCCGTGTCTACATTGCGTTTGCTCCCTCCAAACTCCTCCCTTTACCTTCATATGAAAATGTTTTACTTTCCGCTGCTATACTCTTAGACTTGCATGTGTAGGTTGATTGCTTGACTTATCCTAAGCTGCTAAAATCTGCCAAGACATAAAATTGGGAAAAGGCTACATTTTTATTTGGTCAAGTAGTCTAATCACCCCCCCTTCTAGACATATTTTCGATCCTACAAGTGGTATCAAAGCTTTGGTCTCCATTTTCCTTGATTTCCATAGCTTTTGGTGATCATAGCCTTGGTTTCACAACCTAGGAGTGTATGGCGTCTAGCAAGGGAAATTACCACCGTAGAGGTCCTTCCTTTGATGGTACTAATTTTTCTAGTCGGAAGCATAAGATGAAAATGCATATTCTTGGACATAACCCCGCCGTTTGGGCTATTGTGTGTATTGGCTTGCAAGGTGAATTCTTTGATGGTAGAGAACCGAACTGTGAAGCTAGCACAGAAGAGTTGAAGATGCTGCAATACAATGCTCAATCTTGCAATATCCTCTTCAACGGATTGTGCCCCGAAGAATTCAACAAAATCAGCCGTCTTGAGAATGCAAAGGAAATTCGGGATACTTTGATTGATATGCATGAGGGTACCAACTCCATCAAGGAATCCAAATTGGATGTGCTTCAAAGTCAACCTGACAAGTTCAAAATAAAGGATCGTGAAGGTGTCGCTGAAATGTACTCTAGGATTGCTCTCATCACAAATGAGATTGCCGGCTTAGGAAGTGAAGAGACGATCGATAGATTCATCATCAAGAAGATCCTAGGAGCCTTGGATGAAAAATATGATACCGTGTGCACATTAATCCAAATGATGCCCAACTACAAAGATCTCAAACCAAAGGAAGTAATTGGAAGAATTGTTGCTCATGAGATGTCACTCAAGGATAAGGAAGAGCTTCACAACAAGAAAAGTGGTGCTTACAAAGCCTCATGTGACGCTCCTACATCATCAAGTGAGAAACAGGCCTTCAATGAAGAATTGAGCATAATGGCGAAGAACTTCAACAAGCTCTACAAGAGTAGAAGCAAAGAAAGAAGTTCCAAGTCAAGGTCCGACAATGACAAAAGATCTTCGAGTCATGGGCGTAATTACTACAATTGTGGAAGGCCCGGACACTACTCCAATGAGTGTATGGACCCCTACAAAAGAAGAGAAGATTCACCCAAAAGGAGAAGTAGAAGAAAAGAATCACCACCAAGAGAGAGGAGGAGGAGTAGAGATGATCGTTATGAACGAAGAACATCTCAAAGAAGCAAAGATTCGGAAAGGAAGGAGCAACACAAAACGAAGAAAAAGTCATCAAGGAGCTACACAAAATGAAGACATCAAGCTCATGTTGGTGAATGGGTATCTGGATCCGACTCCGACAATCACTCCGAGAGAAGTTATTACTCCGACTCTGAATATACTCAAGATGAAGGTGTTGCTGGTCTAGCACTTGTGCCAACCAACTGCTATGACATATTTGACTCACCAAATGAAGGAATTAGAATATGCTTCATGGCTAAAGGCCCAAAGGTATCACACCCCGAGTATGTTGATTTCAATAGTGATGAAGATGATTTGCTAGGTGATGATGATTTACTTGTTGACAACTATAGTAATGAAAACTATGATGAAATTGCTATTAATCATGCTAATCAAGATAAAACGAATGATGATGATAATAAGGAGATTGGGCGTCTAGCTAAAGAACTAAACACTCTTAAGTTAGCTCATGAAACTACCTTGGAAGATCATCGAGAGATTTTCTAGACTCATGAGAAGCTACACCTTGAAAAGCTCAATCTTGAGCAAGAGCATGGGTTCTTAAAAGCAATCAATGATGATCTTCGCAAGAAAAGTTCTTACATTTCCAAGCGTTTACTCTTTTCTACTTACATGCCACAAGTAAAATCTAGCAACAAGAGTAAGAAAGATTCTTCTTCTAGTAGTAACAATAATCATGTTAAAACCAATGATGTTGCTTCTAGTAGTTCTGTTGATTCCACTAATGATTCTCTTAGCCAAGTTACACTTGAGCAAGAAAATAGCTTATTGAAGGGAGTCATAGAGAAAAGTGTTTACAAGAGCCTTGCCGGGAGTAAGCAATTTGAGGAATTTGTACGCAAGCAAGGAAGGCACTAGAAGAATAAAGGTGTTGGTTTCAAATGAAAGTTCAATGCCAATGGAGTTGAGTGGTATGAAGATCAATACCCCAAGACGAAGGTTGTTCCTCAACAAGAGATGTATGATCGTACTTCTTTCCAAGGGACACAAGCTCAAGATGATCTCCCACCACAAAACCACAAGCACAAAGGCGGGGACAAGCTTCAAGAGGAGATTGGTGCATTTGAATAAGCTCCTAAGGCCTTGGTCAAGTGGGTTCCCAAGACTACATCAAGTTCTACTTCATCAAGTACGACTACAACTCCAAGGATTCCCATCAAGATGATGTGGATCCCAAAGAAGAAGAACTAGAAAGTTCTTGAGGGTGACTCCACCAACATACTTCACTCATATCATTTTGGCGAGGATAAGTGCAAACAACTTCCATATCTTGCACTAGTTCAAGGAGTCACAAGCCATCTTGTTAGTAAGACAAGGGACAAGGTAACCTAATGCTTTCGTGCACATCATCTTATGTGAACTTCACTCTATGTCTATGGATATCCTTGTTTGTTCCTTGTGGGACTAACACATGTAGGTATTGAAAGTGCAATTCACTCCAATGGATTTCTCCAAATGATCTACATCAACATTGAGCATCCACATCTTCAACATCTACATGAAGTCATCATCGACAAAACCCAAGGTTAGTTCATCCCTCTTAGGAGGGATATCACATCTAGGGGGAGCTTTACTCTAAAAATTGAGCTAAAGCAAATCTAATGGTGTGAACACAACAATGCTTTATGTAAAAGTGGTAACCCCACTTGTGCTTAAATGATGAGTATGACCTATGATCAAATGTTCTCATTTGACTCCTAAGTCAATATAGTCATATATAGATGACCTAGTCATCACCAATTACTTGATACATGCTAGAGTGATTGTGCATGCTTGGCCTCATATTTCATTTGCCATTTTATTATGTGAGCATGTTGCTTGCATATTTTTACTCATTCAAGGACATCCATTTGTTGCTTTGATTGTTTGGCTCTTTCTCTTTAGCCAAATGGATGGACAAGAATGCCTAAGAACTACCTCTAGCTATCTATGCTTTTCTCGTCTCAAACTCTATTCATGCTACATCACAAAGTTTGATCAAGTCAGGTTTGAACCACTCTGTGTGAGGAGCACTCGGAGTCCCGAATTCGTCATAGACTTAAACTTTCAAAACTTCTATATGCATTTTGGTCTGACCGATCCATCCACTTCGGTCACACCGAGTTCAGTGAGTTGATCTAGGTTTTCAATCTCAGTGCAACCCATTTGAACTTTTCTGTCACATCGAGTTGCAGTACCCACTTGCAATTCTGCATCTCGGTGCCATCGAGTTGTTCCACTCGGTCACACTGACAGGGTCAGGATATATGTACCGACGAGTGAGATTTTGGAAATTTCTTCAAAACCCCTCATCTCGCGCGTGTCTTGCTCTGCCATCTCAGGTCTCCGGATCGTCTCCTCGTCGCCAGCGACCTCCCACCGCTGGTTTCCATCGCCATCAACGGATTTCAACACCGCCATTGCCGCCATAGCAAACTCACCGCCAAAATAGGGCATGAGTTTGACATTTTGTGCTAATTCCTTACTCCGATTATTAGCACAATGCAATGCCATTTTGTTTACCAAGTATGAGATAAATCTACCCAGAGAAAACATCCATTAGATTAGGTTTGTTTCCAAAATTTAGGGTTAGGTTTCCGCCAAACCCATCTCGGACCGACCAAGTTGTGGAAATCAGTCTCATTGATTTGGCCTAGGCCATAGCACTTGCACTTTTCGGTCTGACGGAAAGTTACAAATCGGTGCGACCAAGTTCATCTCTGTGTGAAACCCTAGAAATCTTGGAGTCACCAAACTGTGACTTGGTCTGACCGAGTTCACTAGTTTAGACTCCAAAAGTTGCTTCGGTGTCACCGAGTTTAAAAAATCAGTAGCTCCGAGATGCTTTCTAGGGAAAACTAAAACTAAGTTTTTGACTCATCTGTTTTGCAAAAACTTTGCACTTTGGGATGCTCATCCAATCTACTATTCTATATCTACTCACAGGGTTTGCTGTCAATTTGCCTTGCCAATATGTCTGACCAAAGTGATAGCC
Organism: Triticum aestivum; assembly: GCF_018294505.1. Taxonomy (NCBI): domain Eukaryota; kingdom Viridiplantae; phylum Streptophyta; class Magnoliopsida; order Poales; family Poaceae; genus Triticum; species Triticum aestivum. The sequence goes on from NC_057803.1 coordinate 223,872,667, forward strand.
ATAACAAATCAGAAGAGCAAGTGAACTTGAGTGAGGCACTAGTCCTTCTAGCAGCTATAATGATGGCAGCGGGAGCACTCCAAGCAATTTGCCCAAGGCAACTACTAGACAGAGGAAGAAGAGAACCTCAGACTCAGAGGATGAGGACTATGTTGCTACTAAGGAGGTAGTAAGTTCCAAGAAGAAAGTGCTGAAGAAAGAATATGGAACTGCTGCTGCAACGAAACCTGGTATGCACAAGAAGGCCCTTGCCAAGAGGCTGCCAACCTTAAAGGCCAGGGTATCAACTGTTGGAACTTCTAAGCCAACTGAAGAGGCTGCTGGAGAGAGTAAGAAAAGGAAAGAGAGGGTCAAGAAGACCGTTGCCAAAGTCATTGGTAGATCCTCTATGATGAGAGATCTAGCTGAGGAAGAGGAAGAGGATGCTTCACCAGCACTCAAGTCCCAAAAGCTGATGGGGGTGCAATTAATTCTGGTGCTGCACCTTCTAAGCCCAAGACTGCCTCCAAAGCTTCTGCTCCAGCTCCAAATCCCAAGAGGAGCATTAGGAACATTCCAGCTGCAAAAAAGAACAAGGCCCAAGTGCCTGAAGTTGAGGAAGAAGATGTTGAAGCCCAAGTGCTCAGAAAGCTTAAGCCAAAGATTCCAGATCATAACGACATCCATCCAGTGGCATAAGACATGAACATCAGGAAGGATAGCTCCCACCCCACCTCCACCCATTTTGATAGGCTCTTCGGCGATCTCCCTCCCTAGCCACTAATCTCCCAAACCAATCCATTCATCCTCTCCGGCATCTCCTCCTCTATACGAGGATCACCTTCTTCGATGGATTAGGGTTCTGGTTCTACCCTTGGCTTGGATTTCTCTAAGGGGCTAGCTTTTGCAAATGAGATATATAGATATTGTGGTGTCTCGGTTCATCCTTCGGATGGCACGGATCCTTTCATCGTGTTGGTCTCGTTTAGTAGGCATGATTTCCGCCTTTCAGAGGATTCAGTGGCAGCAGCTCTTGAGGCCGCTATTGGTGGGTCGGCGATTGAGTTCATGGTTTCCAATATACGTGACAAGGTATTCTCCTTTCATGTTTCATGCAAAAAAGTTGGTCTCTACGTTCTTGCTCTTCGATCTTTCGCTTTGGAGCATTTTAAGTGTTTCTTCCACCTTTGGGGCCATGGTGGTCCTAATTGGAGACGTGAGGTCTTGATTTGGAGAAAAGAGTGTGATGTTGAATGGATTTTGTTGGTCCTACCAAACGTCGTGCCACAATGGGTATGATGGCCATCCATAAACCCCCTGTCAAATCTTCTTTGAAGTCTGCCCCTAGTTGCAGGAAGAAACTTTCTTTTGCCACGTTTCAGAACTATCCTGCTTGCAAAGGTTATCAATACCCTGCCACGCAAACATGCATTGACACTGTTCAGGATGCAGGTTATGTTCTTAACTCGCGTGAGCGCGTCATTATTCATTCTCCTCCGGCGCCGGATCTCCGGTGGACGGTGGCTACTCCACCGATCTGTTTTGGTACGGTTCCTCCGCCACCCGCTCGATCTACATCAATCTTGCTTGAGCTGGTTCCTCAATCTTCGGAGCACCTGTTGGGCGGGTCTGGGATTTTTTCAAATCACCACCTTCCTAACTCACCTACAATTGATGGGCCCATTATGCCATCTAGGGTCGTACCTGTCCAGCCCAGCAGCCCACCTTCTGAGACACGCGCAATCTCTTCGAGCCCAGTCAATGCCGAATCTCCCAATGCATGGCAAGTCAATTAGAATCGTAACTTATCGCCCACCCGGATTTTGGGCCAGTCAGTTGATGATTTGGATGGATTTTCGTCTATGGTTGATGAAATTGTGTTTAATGTCTGGAAATGCCACAACTGCTTTTCTATGGCACATATCACCTCCAATTGCACCAATCGAACGCGTTGTCGCCGTTGTTTTTGGCCAGGCCACGGAGCAAAATCTTGCACAGGATCTGCACCGGCAGGAGGTATTAGGTGGGTCCCACACGTCATTGAGATTCCATCTGACAGCCCACCACCGGTTTTACGACTTGACGCCTCGGGTTCCCTCCAACCTATTGTTGTAGCCTACCCATTGATACATCTCGTCGACGAGTTACATCTAGCTTCGTCATCAGAGCATACTTCGCCTCCACCTCCGCCACCCTCATTACCACCATCCCCTGCAGCTCCGCCTCCGCCATCACCATTACCACCATCCCCCCAGCTCCTCCGTCCGCCCCGTGACCGGATACGCCACCACCTCCAATCACAACACCTCCATCATTGCCGCGCACGCCATAAGCAACTTCGCCGGAGATGGCCAACTTTGAGCTGGACCCTGTGCCATATGTGCCGTCGGGCTTTGATATCATCGATGGAGGGCCGCTCCATCTGCCTCGCACCTTCTTCGCTCCAGTTGCTACGCCTGACAAAAGGCATGAGGAGTAAGCGATTGGAATCGTCGAGCCAGCGCCGCTGCCTGAGGAGATTCAACTCTACTGTAACAAGGTTAGTGACTTTGTTGTCAATCAGTTGGGGAGAGACGTTCTTGATGCTCAGCCATGGATTCAGGGAGTTGGATTGTTCCGATTCCGTAGTGCAGTCTCTAGGAAAGTTATGGTGGATCATCCACCCTTTGATTTGGGCAACGATCGCTTTGTTCGTTTTATTCCGCATGACGAGGGGACCAATTACAGCGCTGTTCAGAGTTTTCACCGTGGTTGGGTGATGCTTTTGGGTGTTCCTCTAGATTATCGTAGGCCGCAATATATTGCTGATGTGATTAGCACTTCTGGGTGTTTTCACTCTTGGCATCAGGCTGATCCTCTGCTGGTGCGGACTCTGGCATATGTGTCTTTCCCTGCCCCCTCTATGGTTCCTCGAGGTGTGGTTTATTGGGAGTTCAGAGATTTTGGTGGTACTAGGGTTTCTTGGTCTGCTCCAGTTTATGTTCTGTCTGCCGATTTTGCGGATGTGTTACCTGCAGATGAAGACCTAATGCCTTCCGATGGGAATCCGCATGCCCTTCTTGGCTAGATGCACGTCAATAACCACAACTGGGTAATGCCGGAGTTTCCTGAGCTAGGATGGAATGATGTGCCTCCTCCTGCTGTTGGCAATGACAATGTGCAGCATGATGCCGTCCGTGACAATATTACAGCACCTGAGGAACCTGTCCAACCTGTTTAGTCTCAGGAGTCGATGGTCTTGCAAGTTTCTGATGGTTCAGTCAATAATGGCAATGGCCCTGCTGCTTTGCACAATGCTGATATTGTTCCCCTTCAACCTCATGAAGCTCAACTTCCAGCTCAACAGATTCTCCATATTGGGCAGGTTCTAACTGTTTTTGGCCCAGTTCTGCCCCCACAGATGTAGTGGACTCGTTCCTTCTGTAAGTTCATGCAACAATTTGATTTGGCAGTCCTCCTGCGGCCATTGCAGCTGCCTCTGTTTAACTTCATCAAGCAATCTTGGAGTCATAGCCTCTCTATTGGAAGTCTGGATTTCAGTTTGTTGCCTCCTTCAACTGCTTCTGAAGTTGTCTGTCAGCTTTCACATGTCAAGTGCCCAGTTGCTCGTGCACTCTGCTTCGATGAGCCCCTTGAACTGTCTGAACCTGTTTCTAAGAAGTTTCAGTTCTCCGCTATGCCTGTTATCAGCAACAAGAGAACTCGTAAATCTGCCTCAGCTAGGCCGGCACTTCTTGATTCCCAAGTGCGTCGCAGTGCTCGGCTTAGCGCCTTGTGAGATGGATTCCGTCAGGTGCCCCCAAGATCAATCAGCCCACAGTCAATCAAGTGCACTAAGATGTGTAAAACTAGTGCCAGGCCTACCCAGACTGCACCCTCTCCTGATGAACTAGTTGTGCCTCCACCAACTGTAATTTCTAATCTCCAACGCATTGGTGCACGCCTACGTATTGCCCCTGCGAAGATCACGGCGGAGAAGTGTAGCTGATCCTTCTGAAGCCAACCCTACCAAGAGTTTTGATGATGAGTGAAGTCTGCCACAACATGGGTCGCTGGCGAACCTGTTTAATCACTACTTATCTTTGCTTTTCTATCCTTGTTGATCTTTATGATGTTGTTTGGTGGATGTTGTAGGTCATTGCGTGACCTAATTTTGCTTTTATCCTCTTTAGTTTGTAATGAATAAGACAATCTTTAAAGACTGGAAGATATTGTGTTGGAATGTGTGTGGTCTTAACTCTGAAGCGCGGCAACTTGCAGTTAAGTAGAAGATAGATGAAAGTGGGTGCTCAATCATCTATTTGCAAGAAACTAAATGCATCCATATCGATCAGCGTTTTCTTAGGAAATTTTGTCCTCGACGCTTTGATAATTTTGTGTATATGCCATCGTCTGGTGCTTCTGGTGGTCTTTTGATTTTTTGGAATTCTGCTTTCTTCTATGGGAAATTAATTGAAGCTCATTCCTATGACATCATTGTGGATTTTACATCCGCGCACACTTCTGAAGTTTGGACTTTGGTATCAGTTTATGGCCCCTGTCAGAATCCTGCTAGCGATGACTTTGCTAAGTGGTTATATAACCTGAACATACAATTTGATGAGAAATGGCTACTTCTTGGTGATTTTAACTTCATGCGTTCTTTGGAAAACCGTAATCTACCAGGGGGTAATGTTAATGATATATTTCTCTTCAACGAAATTATTGGACACCTAGGATTGGTGGAATTACCAATAAAAGGAAGACAGTTTACCTGGTCCAACATGCAAACAAATCCTCTTCTTGAGCAGATTGATTGGTTCTTCACCACAGTATCTTGGACTTCAGATCACCCTAATACTATGGTCATGCCCCTTTGCACGGACAACATCGGATCATGTACCCTGTGTGGTTTCTGTTGCCACTTCTATTCCAAAAGCCAAAGTCTTCCATTTTGAAAAATATTGGGTCAATCTTCTAGGTTTTGCTGAATGTGTTTCTGAAGTTTGGAACATGCCTGTTCGGAAGTCTTCTGCTGCTGGTACAATTTCGGCCAAGTTTAAAGCTCTGCGTTATGCTCTTAAGAGGTGGCATGTAAGCCTTTCAAAAGTTAAAGCTGTAATTGCTGATTGCAACGAGGTGATTTTGCACTTTGATGGTTTGGAGGAACTTCGGGCACTCACTTGGCCAGAGAAAATTTTCGAAAAATTGTTAAACTCCATCTTGAAGACATTCTTCGTTTGCAATTAATTTATTGGAAACAGTGTTGTACCATCAGGTTCATCAAAGTGGGCGAGGAAAACACCAAATTTTTTCATGCCATGGCTAGAGAACGATACCGAAGAAATACCATCACCTCCATTAAAAATGCTGCAGGTGATGTGGTGACTGATCACCATCAGTTAGCTTCCATGTTTTGGTCTGATTTCAAGCAGTGCATGGGCCAAGCCAGGGGCATTCACATGAATTTTGACCTTAATAACCTCCTGACTAGAGTTGATGGGCTTGAGGTTTTATCCAGACCATTCACTGAGGATGAAGTGGAGGAGGTCATTAAGCATTTGCCGTCAGATCGTGCCCCTGGCCCGGATGGATTTACAGGCCTCTTTTTGAGGATATGTTAGAGTGTTCTCAAGGAAGATTTTCTGAAGTTGGTTGCGGAATTTTATGGAGGAAAATGCAGCCTCGAGTGTCTTAACACCTCTCTCATTATCCTCATACCTAAGAAGTTAAACCCTGAGTTTGTTGGTGACTTTCGGCCAATCTCATTAACCAATACATGCCTTAAGTTCTTAACCAAGCTTTTGGCGAATCGATTGCATAAAGTAATTCTCCAATGCATCCACCGAAACCAATATGGCTTCCTCAAGTGTCGTTCTATCCAGGACTTCCTTGTGTGGTGTTTTGAATACATACACCAATGCAAAGCGTCAAAGAGGCCCATTGTTTTATTGAAGCTAGATTTCACTAAAGCGTTTGACACGATTGAGCAAGATGCCATTCTTAGAATTCTTTAGTGTAAGGGCTTTGATGATCCTTGGAATGGTTGGGTCAGCAACCTTCTTTCATCAGGTTCTTCCGCGGTCCTGTTAAATGGAGTCCCTGGCCAACATTTTTAGTGCAAATGTGGAGTTTGTCAAGGTGATCCTTTATCGCCTCTTCTCTTTGTCATTGTGGTGGATCTTCTACAATCTGTGGTGAATGACATGTGTAGCCGTAATATCCTCCGCTTGCTAATCCCAACTAGGTCTAATGACTATTCCATTGTTCAGTATGCGAATGACACACTGATAGTTTTGCCTGCTATTGACAGCCAATTGATTTCCCTCAAGGATATGTTACACAATTTTGCTGAGTCCATGGGTTTGCATGTCAACTTCAGTAAATCCTCCCTCATCCCAATGAACATGTCTGAGGAAGAAGGAATTCATATTGCTACTTTACTTGGATGCTCTGTTGGCTCAATGCCCTTCACGTATATTGGCTTACCCATGGGCACCTCTAGGCCGACCATTTATGATCTGTTGCCTCTTGTTGATCGCATTGAGAGAAGGTTATCAGCAACTTCTTGTCTCCTCAATCAAGGTAGTAGGCTTCAACTTCTACAGTCTGCCCTCACATCCATGCCCATTTACTTCCTCTGCTCCTTATCTATACCGCAAGGTATCCTCAAGCAGATTGAAAGGATTGAAAGACAGTGTCTTTGGAGAGGGAATACTGAAACTCCTAGACAATATCTAGCTGCATGGGATTTGGTTTGTAGGCCAAAGAAGTATGGCGGGCTGGGAGTAACTCATTTGGGACTACAAAATGAAGCTCTTATGATCAAGCTTATGTTCAAGTTCTTCAATAAGAAAGATGTTCCATGGGTTAGTCTTATTTGGGATTCCTATTATCACTCGTCAGCTCCACAAGTTACTCAGCTTTGTGGCTCTTTTTTGGTGGCGTGATGTGCTCAAGTTGTATGACAAGTTTTATTTGCTTGCCACGCCACAAGTGCATGCAGGGGACACCGTGGTATTGTGGCTTGATTGCTGGCAAATTGACAACAGAATGATTGCCCTTAAGGATCGATTCCCTAGACTTCATTCATTTGCCATTGATGATATGATAACAGTCAAAGACTTTTTTCTTACCAGTCGGCTGTTGAAGCTTTTCATCTACCATTTTCTTCGGAGGCATATCTGGAACTATCTTAGCTTCAGACTTTGTTGCAACCCATCAGCTTGCATCCAGATGAGAAGGATGTTTGGAAATGGCCATCCAAATCTGGGGACTATCAATCTAAGCTCTACTATGAGTTCACCTTCTCTCATTTGGGGATTGACCCAATCTTCAAGTACATCTGGAAATGCTCTTGTACCCTCAAAATCAAGGTTTTTGGATGGCTTTTATTGGTGGATCGCCTTAACACACGGGACATGATGGAGAGGAGGCATTGGAATATCCAGGATGATACTTGTGTTCTTTGCTAGTCTTCCTTCCATGAAGATAGAGTCCACCCCTTTTTCTCTTGTAATTTTAGTCAAAGAGTTTGGAATTATCTTGGGATTTCTTGGCCGGCCTCGGCAAACCAGTCTACTATCATGATGGCCTTGGCTTGTAGGAAGTATTTCAATAGGCCTTTCTATTCTGAGGTGGTTTTTATTGCAGCATGGAACATTTGGATGTAGAGGAATGGCAAGATTTTTAGAAATGAGACTCCTAGCTTTAGAGCTTGGAGGAGGAACTTTGTGCATGACCTTTCATTATTAGCACACAGAATCAAATGTAAATATAGGGACAGTCTGTTAGATTGGATAGCTTCTCTCCCCTAGCTCACTTTGTAAGTATGGTAGCTCACTTTGTAAGTATTGTATTTTCTTTTCTTTTACCATTTGCTGTACAGAGAACCTTTTGCTTTTATTATTTGAATAAAGAGCTGTGAGCCTGTTGCCTTGCAGTATATAGTCAAAAACAACTTTGTGGGACAAGAGCTTACCAAATGCTATGATGAGCTCATTATGTAGTTTTAATCTACAACTCATTTTTATCCAGATGGTAGAATTGTATGGATGTCTGAGGGTACAAGGTACCAGTCAACTGTTGGTGAGTGGGCAACGTTGATAAATGCCCCTAAAGAGCATGAAGATGACTTTGATGTCTATGCCAAGAATAAGAAAGACCACAACTCTATGGCAAATATGTACAAGGAGATCCCAGATAAGGCATTGGAGACACATAAGCTTGGGTATGTACATTACTTGTTGTCTGGTCTAGCTACTATCAACAAAATCTGGAGGCATACATTTTTTCCCAAGTCTGGAGATCACAAGATGATCAGAGGCCATTCAATCTGTCGGTGTCCTGGGAATGGGGGTCCCCAGACTTGCCTGCCTGTGGTCCGCTGCGTGGCTGAGCCAGCAGGCCGTATGGCCCATCTTCACCAACAAGGCACCCAAGACCATCGCGAGGGGCCAAGCCTCGCGAGGCAGACGACATGAGACCTCCTTTGGAATGGCCTAGTTAGGCAGGCTCACAAGGAGCGGAGATATCAAGGCGAGGTAAACCTCGCGAGGCTCTCGTGACGTGAGCCATGATGATCGACACCAGGCGGGCGCCAGCGCGCGCAGCGTCTTTATTTCCTCTTTCATGCAAAGGAAACTAGCGCAGGCGAGGAGTACCGAGGCATCAGGCAAAGGTTGCCATTTTGGTGCAACAATACCAAGACCAGAAGGACGACAAGATGGAGGTCATCGTGGAGCCCGAGATGGCGTCACCGCTAGAGCCTTCCGTAGGCGCAGACCACCTTTTGTTAGGATGGCTTGTACTAGATGTCCCCATTCAAATTAGCCCGCCGTTGTTGGCTCCCTTCCTACTCAATATTTGGGAAGAGGACCAGGGCCTCTATAAGTAGGGCTATCCACCACCATAGAAAAAGAGGCGAGGAGGCGAGGACAAGAGGACGACATCTTAGATCACTATCTCACCCACACAAGTTAGCCACGCACAAGAACACCTCAACCTCAGGAAGCTGTTCTTCCCCTTGTATTGTTCATCATCAGCCCAAGAGGCAATCCACCACCACCACACTGGAGTAGGGTGTTACACCACAACGGTGGCCCAAACCAGTATAAATCATGTGTCTTTCTATGTTGCGAGTTCGTCCAGTTCGTCCGCGAGGTCCTAGCGAGCTAGGGTGTAGATCGGCAGGAGGGAAAGACTTCGCGCGCACCCCAGTGTTCGAACCTTAAGGGTTTGCCCGAACCCCACATCCGACATTTGGCGCGCCAGGTAGGGGTGCACCGAAGCTTTCCTCCATCAGTTCGTCACTCCACCGCTCCATCATCTCCATGGCGGATGCTCGCCGCGCTTGAGCTGAGCGTCGGGCTGCTCTCACCGCCCGTGTTGCTCAAACAGCTCACATTGGCGGGCCACCACGTCGTTCGCCGTCCCCCGCCGCCAATTCTGCCACTAGCCCGGTGGGGAACGAGCAGCAAGCATCTTCGCTGCATCCTTCGGTGTGGCAGGACGGCCGCACCGCCACTCCATCGCTGGCCCCAGCCGGTTCTTCGTCTCACGCACACCGCGCCCCCATGGAGGCGCGGGCCGCAATCCTCGCCGAAAATGAGCTCCTGCGCTACCGCCCAGTCGACGACCTCCACGAGGAGTAGCTCGACCGCGTTGCCGAGCTCGTCCGCGCCGCAGGGGGCTCCTCGGCACCATCCCTCTCTCGGCCTCACCCTCAGCCAGCCACAGGCGACGAGGCCTGAGGCGTGCCTCCACCACTCCAGCCCAATGACAGCGCCTTGGCACCATGGCGCGCGGCCCCGCGATGCGATCCGCCATGACCGGTGCCCGTGCGCAAAGAGAGAAGCTGCCAAGAAATCCCACGGCCGCGAGAAGCTGTACCCGCGCTTCCCGCACTGCCTCGTCAAGACCATGCGCCGCTTGCGGCGGCGCCGCGCGCACCTCAACAAGACCAAGGTCCACCTTCGAGGCGGGCCCTAGTAACCACGGCCGGATGCCGCACCTTCACCCCCGAGCTCTGCAGCGTCGCCTAGCCAGGAAAGTTCAAGCCGGATCTGCCTCCTCGCTACGATGGCACCGCCGACCCCGCAGAGTTCCTGCAGCTCTACGGGTTGAGCATCGAAGCAGACAATGACGACGAGAAAGTCATGGCGAACTGGTTTCCCATGGCTCTCAAGGATAGGGCCCGCACCTGGCTCCTGAACTTGCAGCACGGCTCGATCTCCTCTTGGGACGAGATGCGCGACCACTTCGTCACCAACTTCCAAGGCACTCGCGACCGCCCGCCGGTCGCGACCTATCTGCACCGCATCAAGCAACAACCAAGGGAGACCCTCCAGAAGTACATCCAGCGCTTGAACAACACCCGCCTCAAGTTCCCCAAGGCCACGGATGAGGCCATCATCTCCGTGTTCTCCGATGGCGTCCGTGATGTCAAGATGAAGGAAGAGCTCGCCATACACGAGGAGCTCTGCACGTCACAAGAGTTGTTCAACCTGGCGACCAAGTGTGCAAGAGCTGAGGAGGGGCGTCTTTCCCTCCTTGAGCTGCCAGCCGCAGGCACAGAGGAGAAGAAAGCCAAGGCCAAGGAAGTGAAGCGCAAGGAAGCGGTGGTGCTAGCTGCGGAGCCCGACACCAAACGGGGCAGAGATCAGCCCAAGTCATCCAAGAACAGCCGACCGTTCTGCGCCTTCCACAACCTAAACACCCACAACACCAACGACTGCCAAGAGCTCCGAGCCCTACACAAGGGACACTACGGTCGACGCCTCGAGCGCGGCGACCGGAGCTACGACTATGGAGGAGCACGAGGGGGCGGACGCTAGGACGACCACGGCCCGCGCCAGGAATGGTGCGACAGGCCTCGTGAGGACCGCTGGCAGGACCATCCTCGCGAGGGGCCCTGGAGGTACCAACCTCGTGAGGATCGCCCCCAATGCAACACCGGTCTTCCCCCACTGCTACCGCCAAGAAGGAACGACGACCATCATCAGGACAAGGGGGCTGAGGGCTTCCAGGAGCCGTGTGCAATCGCCTGCATTTTAGGCAGCGCCCAGGCCCTGGCCTCTCAGCGCATCTTCAAATGATTCACTCGCGAGGTGAATGCAGCGCTTCCCAAGCTTGAGGTCGCGCACCCGCTCAAGTGGTCCCAGTGCACCATCACTTCCAACTTGGCAGATCATCTCAAGTGTGCGGCCACCGCCATTGTCCTCCCGATGTTGTGTTCCCCAGTCATCAGCAATGTGCAGGTTACTAAGACTCTCATTGACGGTGGTGCAGGACTCAACGTCCTGCCCGTCGACACTTTCGACAACCTCCAAGTGCCATATGAGCAGTTCCAACCTACCAAACCTTTCTCGGGAGTGACCGACGGCTCCACCACACCGATAGGGCAGGTCCGCCTGCCTATCACTTTCGGCACACGCAACAACTACCGCACTAAGCTCATCGACTTCGACGTCGCGCACATCCACCTGTCGTACAATGCCATCCTTGTGTATCCGGCCCTGGCGAAGTTCATGGCGGTCACCCACCACGGCTACAATGTCCTCAAGATGCCTGTAAGTGGAGGGGTCATCACGGTCCCGTGTGAGGAGAGGCATGCGGTGTGCTCCCTCGAGCGCTCCTTCAAGCTGCAGCAATCGACGACCCCGACAAAGAAGTGATGGTCCTCCGGAGGCCATCCCCATGAAGAAGCAGCCGCGCCACATAGGACCTCAGGAGGATGGTGTCGCGGCAGGAGCCTCGTCAGGATCAGCATCCATACCAGGGGCGCCTCCCTCCATCGCATAGGAAGGCGCGCCCGGCGCCCTCCTCGGGCAGGGCTCAAGGGCTCTCTTCTAGAGGGATTCAGACCTTGGGCACCACTTGGAAGCATGCTACGTGGCACATTTTCCTCAGGAGAACATCGGGCAAGGGGTGCTCTCCACTAAGGGGTTCATCGCCAAGACCACACAGGAATTGCAAGACGCAAGAGCCATGCTCAGCAATAGATGCTCGCGGGGCGCGGCGCATCACCCAGGCGAGAGTGCCGAGCTGCGTGTCTGCGTCGACATTCTAGGGCTCAACAGGGCCGCGTCTCAGGAGCGCTTCTGGCCTTCACGTGTGGGCCGTTGCGGTGGCCCCCTAGACAGCTACATTCGCATGCCCCTCGGCTTGCCGAGCACGGCATCGGCCTATCAGCGCGCCATGCGGCATGACCTGGCGGCTCAAGAGGCCAGGTATTGCATCGTCCTGCAGGGAATGCGGACGGTCTTCAGGGAGCCTCCTGAGCCCCTAGAGCCTCCCGAGGCTCTGGGCTCCGGTGGCTCATGAGGATTCGTTTCTTCGACGCACGCCTTTAGCTTCACCAACTCTACTTCGTCTACAGAACCAGGTGACATCTTCCAAGCTCATTAAGCTGGGAGCGCCCCTTGGGTTGCATCATTCCTAGGCCGTGTGAGTCCGTCCCTATGGCATGTATCCCATTTGCTTATGTCCTTAGCTTACCTTGCTGGGGGCGCCCCTGGGGCTGCATCATCCCCATGCCGCTCGGGCCGGACCCAGTGGCATGTATCTTCCTGTATTTATTCAAGCTGATTTTCCTTCACTGCTTAACCTGCCTACGGCTATTGCCTGCTCGATTGCCACCCGCCGCGGATACATTCACCCCGTGCAGTTCGCTTGCGTGTTAAAAGGGGGGCTCCTAAGCATTGCGACTCAGGAGCTCTTATCGGCTCTCCAGCCCTCACCCCCTGGCCTTGACCATGGCATCGCGACCTGGCATACACGCGGCGGCTGAGCTCGCTCGAGGGCCGGGACCTGAGGACGTAGAGTGATTGCACCTGACCGCCTTGCAGGAACACACAGTCACCAAGACTCAAGACCAGGCGAAACCCTCCTTGAGGTAGGGCCTTGTGAGTCCCGTGCTGGCTCACGAGTGCCCAGATACACCTCGCAGCCCTGCCATGCAAGCCACGTGTCAGGGCGGGGATGTACACCCCCCTGGGGCTCCTCCTGGAGGGGGGCCCCCACCCCACGCACAAGTGGAAGCACCATGCTCCGCGCTGGCCGTCGACACTGCCGAGGAGCGGCTATGCCCGTGCACAAGTGGAAGCACTATGCTCCGCGCTGGTGATAAACAACTAAGGGCGGCTGAGGGAGTCCTGGATTAGGGGGTGTTCGGGTAGCCGGACTATACCTTCAGCCGGACTCCAGGACTATGAAGATACAAGATTGAAGACTTCGTCCCGTGTCCGGATAGGACTTTCCTTGGCGTGGAAGGCAAGCTTGGCAATGCGGATATTCAAGATCTCCTACCATTGTAACCGACTTTGTGTAACCCTAACCCTCTCCGGTGTCTATATAAACCGGAGGGTTTTAGTCCGTAGGACAACTTCATCATACAACAATCATACCATAGGCTAGCTTTTAGGGTTTAGCCTCCTTGATCTCGTGGTAGATCTACTCTTGTACTACCCATATCATCAATATTAATCAAGCAGGACGTAGGGTTTTACCTCCATCAAGAGGGCCCGAACCTGGGTAAAACATCGTGTTCCTTGCCTCCTGTTACCATCCGGCCTAGACGCACAGTTCGGGACCCCCTACCCGAGATCCGCCGGTTTTGACACCGACATTGGTGCTTTCATTGAGAGTTCCTCTGTGTCGTCGCTTTTAGGCCCGATGGCTCCTTCGATCATCAACAACGATGCAGTCCAGGGTGAGACTTTTCTCCCCGGACAGATCTTCGTCTTCGGCGGCTTCGCACTGCGGGCCAATTCGCTTGGCCACCTTGAGCAGATCGAAAGCTACGCCCCTGGCCATCAGGTCAGGTTTGGAAGCCTAAACTACACGGCTGACATCCGCGGGGACTTGATCTTCGATGGATTCGAGCCACAGCCAAGCGCGCCGCACTGTCTCGATGGGCATGATATAGCTCTGCCGCCGAACAGCGCCTTGGAGGCCGCACACGCATCGGTTCCGACCATTGATTCGGAGCCTACTGCGCCGATCGAGGATCAGCGGTTGGACGCTGCCTCAGGGGCTGCGATCTCAGAGGCGATCGAGCCGAACTCTAGCCCCGCACTCCGCATGGCCCGTGACTCCGAGGAGCCGGATTCCTCTCCGAACTCCGAGCCCCCCGCGCCCCTGCCGATCGAATCCGATTGGGCGCCGATAATGGAGTTCACCGCCGCGGACATCTTTCAGCACTCGCCCTTCGGCGACATCCTGAATTCTCTAAAGTCTCTCTCTTTATCAGGAGAGCCCTGGCCGGACTACGGTCAGCAAGGTTGGGATACGGACGATGAAGAAATTCAAAACCCACCCACCACCCACTTCGTAGCCACTGTCGACGACTTAACCAACATGCTTGACTTCGACTCCGAAGACATCGACGGCATGGACGACGATGCAGGAGACGAACAAGAACCAGCACCTGTAGGGCGCTGGAAGGCCACCTCGTCATATGACATATATATGGTGGACACTCCAAAGGATGGAGATGGCGATGGAACAGCGGGGGACGATACCTCTAAGAAACAGCCCAAGCGCCGGCGTCAGCGGCGCCGCTCTAAATCCCGCCAAAGCAAAAACGGTGATTCTGGCATGGGAGATAATACTACTCGGATAGTGCCGAAGAACTCCCCCTCCAGCAAGATTCAGCACAGGAGGACAGAGAAGCCAGCCCTCACGAGAGGGCGGCGGACCAAGAGGTTGAGGACGATAATTATACGCCTCCCTCCGAAGACGAGGCAAGCCTCGACGACGACGAGTTCGTCGTGCCAGAGGATCTCGCCGAACAAGAGCGTTTTAAACGCAGGCTTATGGCCACGGCAAGCAGCCTCAAGAAAAAGCAGCAACAGCTTAGAGCTGATTAGGATTTGCTAGCTGACAGATGGACTGAAGTCCTTGCGGCCGAAGAGTATGACCTCGAACGCCCCTCCAAGAGTTACCCAAAGCGCAGGCTGCTACCCCTACTAGAGGAGGAAGCACCTACATGACCAGCGCATGACATGGCCGACCGGCCACCTCGTGGCCGCGACAGAGAGGCCTCTTGGCCCTCCACTCAAGCCATGCCCCGACGTCGCGTCAAGCATACTAAGGCACGGGAAATTGCGCCCGACCTGCGCGACATACTGGAGGACAAGGCAAGGCAAACAAGATCGATCTACGGATTGCGTAGGCGCCCCACGGCACGTGACGGTGATCGTCACTCCGGATGCAATAAATCCGGCTGGGCCGAACTCAATAGACAAAGCTCCTTCGAGCTGCGTCGTGATATAGCCCAATACAGAGGCGCCGCACACCCACTATGCTTCACAGATGAAGTAATGGATCATAAAATCCCTGAGGGCTTCAAACCCGTAAACATCGAATCGTACGATGGCACAACAGATCCTGCGGTATGGATCGAGGATTATCTCCTTCATATCCACATGGCCCGCGGTGATGATCTACACGCCATCAAATACCTCCCACTCAAACTTAAGGGACCGGCCCGGCATTGGCTTAACAGCTTGCCAGCAGACTCAATCGGTTCTTGGGAGGACCTGGAAGCCGCATTCCTTGACAACTTCCAGGGCACTTATGTGCGACCACCGGACGCCGATGACCTAAGCCACATAATTCAGCAGCCAGAGGAATCGGCCAGGCAATTCTGGACACGGTTCCTAACAAAGAAAAACCAGATAGTCGACTGTCCGGACGCAGAGGCCTTAGCGGCCTTCAAGCATAATATCCGTGACGAGTGGCTTGCCCGGCACCTGGGACAGGAAAAGCCGAAATCTATGGCAGCCCTCACGACACTCATGACCCGCTTTTGCGCGGGAGAAGACAGCTGGCTAGCTCGCAGCAACAATTTAACCAAGAACCCTGGTAATTCGAATACCAAGGACAAAAGCGACAGGTCGCGTCGGAACAAACAAAAGCGCCGCGTTAACAGCGACAACAACGAGGATACGGCAGTTAATGCCGGATTCCGAGGCTACAAATCCGGTCAACGGAAAAAGGCATTCAAAAGAAATACTCAGGGCCCGTCCAGTTTGGACCGAATACTCAACCGCTTGTGCCAGATACATGGCACCCCCGAAAAGCCAGCCAATCACACCAACAGGGATTGTTGGGTGTTCAAGCAGGCAGGCAAGTTAAGAGCCGAAAACAAAGACAAGGGGATGTATAGCGACAATGAGGAGGAGCCCAGGCCGCCGAACAACGGTGGACAGAAGGGATTTCAACCGCAAGTGCGGACGGTGAACATGATATACGCAACCCACATCCCCAAGAGGGAGCGGAAGCGTGCGTTACGGGACGTATATGCGATGGAGCCAGTCGCCCCAAAGTTCAACCCATGGTCCTCCTGCCCGATCACCTTTGATCGAAGGGACCACCCCACTAGCATCCGTCACGGCGGCTTCGCCGCATTGGTTCTAGACCCAATCATTGACGGATTTCATCTCACAAGAGTCCTCATGGACGGCGGCAGCAGCCTGAACCTGCTTTACCAGGATACAGTGCGAAAAATGGGCATAGATCCCTCGAGGATCAAGCCCACCAAAACGACCTTTAAAGGCGTCATACCAGGTGTAGAAGCCAACTGTACAGGCTCAGTCACACTGGAAGTGGTCTTCGGATCTCCGGATAACTTCCGAAGCGAGGAGTTAATCTTCGACATAGTCCCGTTCCGTAGTGGCTATCACGCACTGCTCGGGCGAACCGCATTCGCAAAATTCAACGCGGTACCGCACTATGCATACCTCAAGCTCAAGATGCCAGGCCCTAGAGGAGTAATCACGGTCAATGGGAACACCGAACGCTCCCTCCGAATGGAGGAGCACACGGCAGCGCTCGCAGCAGAAGTACAAAGCAGCCTCTCTAGGCAGTTCTCCAGTTCGGCCTTCAAAACGCCGGACACTGTCAAGCGCGCCCGGAGTACCCTACAACAAGACCGCCTGGCACGTTCTGAGCTAGCGTAGCAATGCAGCCCCAACCCTAGCCCTCGCGATATAGCGAAACCAGTGCTTCGCGTACATAACTACGCTCTTGAAATACCATGGGCACAGGGGAAGGGGCACTATCACGGCACGCCCGAAATACGGCTTAAACCGCACCAGGGGCTGTCGGATTCCTTTTTTCTTCTTCTTTTTTTCTCTTACTCTCAGGACTCCATACTTCGGATGACCCGTTCGGCAATTCAACTGCCGCACAAACGATGCAAGATCCAGGAAAGCAGACAAACCATGCCGCATTATGGAACTCCCAGGTGGTCTCTATTGCGAGCAGTATACCTGTTTTTAATACAATTCCGCGGCCTGCCCCTGGCCAGGACATGTTAAATAGTCCAATTTCTTTTGCTTATCGCACTATTTGTATCGTTCCGCTTTCATAGCAGCCTTTCTATAAATAATGCATAGCTTTTTGTCTATTTTTTGCATTATCCTCTTTTTATATATATGCTTATCAGTAACATGTTGCATCCGTACACTGTGGTATGGAAAAAATACGCCAGGGGCTTCAGTACCCATCAATATGGCGTGAGAAGTCCGTACACTTTCACAAGTGTGGCACCCCGAACTTATAGCACTATATGCATCGGCTCCGAATCATGATTTGGGTCAATAGTTGGGTTTGCCCGGCTCCTATGTTTTGGTGCCTTACGTTCCGCTATATCAGCTAGGGTAGCACTAGGAGAACTACTGCGATTGTGCCCCAGTTGAGCTGGGCTGAGCACCTCAGTAGAGAAAGCTAAAACTGACTGTCATGATGAGGCGAGAGACTGGTCGCTGTTCGAGAGGTTTTTCGAGTCCTTAAAGACTTATGCCGCTTCGGGCGAGGAACCGGCTTTGTCCGGCCAAGGCGTGGATAGCGCCTCGAACTCGGTCTTCCGAATACTAGGGGCTTTGCCGAAATTTAAAATTATAGAGTTCTATGGCTAAGTGAGAGTGTTCAAGCATTATAGTCCGATTGCCTTGTTCGTTGTGCTGAGCGCCTCCCTCGACAGACCCAATCATGGGGAAAAGAGTGCTCAGGTTTATCCCAAACACCCCAGCACTAGTGGCATGGGGGCAGAAGCCGACGACTGGCCATCTCTCAATTTTTTGATAAACGGCCGCACAGAAAGTAATATTTTAAATTCAAGCATTGCTTAGCGCATATGAACAAGTTTTCAGCGCACAGGATAACACGAGCGAGTTCATTCAAAAATTACATCCTTGGTGCATTCATTCGCCATAAGGCGGGCACCAGCCAGAACATCCTTATAATAGTTCTCGGGCTTGTGATGCTCCTTCCCCGGTGGCGGCCCGTCCCTCACAAGCTTCTCACCGTCCAGCTTACCCCAGTGCACCTTTGCACGGGCAAGGGCCCTACGGGCACCTTCGATGTAGACGGAGCGCTTGATGACCTCGAGCCTTGGACAAGCCTCCACCAGCCGCCGCACCAGTCCAAAGTAGCTCCCAGGCAGGGCCTCTCCAGGCCACAGCCGAACTATGAAGCCCTTCAGGGCCTGTTCGGCCGCCTTGTGGAGCTCGACCAGCTGCTTCAGCTGGTCGCTCAAGGGCACAGGGTGTCTGGCCTCAGCGTCCTGAGACCAGAACACCTGCTCCATCAAGCTGCCTTCCTCGGCTCGGTAGAATGCGGCGGCATCGGATACGCTGCGGGGAAGATCTGCGAATGCCCCTGGAGAGCTCCGGATTCGGGTAAGTAACAAGTAGTTTACTTTTATATGTCTGCTTTGCATAGAGAATGCCTTACCCGCCGCTATCTTTTTCACCGCATCCAATTCCTGGAGGGCCTTCTAGGCTTCAGCCTTGGCAGATTTGGCAGTTTTAAGGGCCGCAGCATGCTCGGATGCTCGCGTCTTCGAGTCGAGCTCCAAACTCTCATGTTTTTTCATGAGAGCCTGAAGCTCTTGTTGCACCTCGCTGACCTGTGCCTCAAATTTCTCCCGCTCGGTGCACTCGGTGGCCGCTTTCTTCTCGGCCTCGGACAGCGCCTACTTGAGGGTCGCCACCTCAGTTGCGGCCCCTACAATAAGCAGTATACTCCTGTCATTTTTTGCAATTGCATCTTCTTATAGGCATTTTTCTATAAGGTATCTATTACCTTCTTTCTCCTCGAGCTGCCGTTTGGCAAGGCCGAGCTCTTGCTCGGTCCGCTCGAGGCCCTGCTTCAGGGCACCCACCTCCGCAGTTAGTGCGGCGGTGGTCAGCAGCGAAGCCTGCATACGTATATTGACTCCTTTTTAGTTAGACTCCTGTGATATTTAATAGATCCTCTATTTGGCTTTTCTTTCCGAACGCCAAACAGAGTATCAGGGGCTACTGTCTATGCGCTAATATTTTTACATATTTCCACTTACCTCGAAGCCTGTTAGAAGGCTAGCACAAGCTTCAGTAAGTCCGCTTTTGGTGGACCGAACCTTCTAGACCACCGTACTCATGATGGTACGGTGCTCCTCGTCGATGGAGGCGCCCTTAAGCACCTCCAGCAGATTGTCCGGCGCCTCCGGTTGGACGGAGGATGCCGGCTCAATAGGCTTGCTCCTCTTGGCAGGAGTTCTCCTGCCGCGGTCCGGAACCGTTGATGATTCCGGCGCGGTGTCTGGCTTAAAGCCGGACTTGGAGCCCTGGGGGGTCTTGTCCCCTTTACTCCTGGAGTCCGGGAGGTCGCCTCGCGGATCCTCCTGGACCACCTCCTCTTGCCCCGGAGCTTGTCGCGACGCCACTTCGGCGTCATCCGCAGCATAGGGGGAGGCAGCGGGCGGAACTGAATTCACGTCCGATGAATCCAGGGAGCCGCTCGACGACTCATCGAGCCCGTCCTTGGGCGGGCTGCATGATTATATTCGACATTAGGGAAAGCTGTGCAGCAAAAGGAATATCATGAGTTACTCTGGTATCCGAACACTTACGATTTCGCCAGACGCCTGGCCCTGTCCGGCCACTCCTCTTCGTCCTCGTCGGCGTCGGGGGCATAGTCCGGCGGAGGGGTTTTCCTCTTCTTGGACCCTTCGGCCTCCCCTACTAGGGCGGCCTTCCTCTTCTTTCCTCTCCCCGCTGGAGGGGGAGAGGTCTCTTCTTCCTCCTCCTCGTCTTCACGGGAGGAGTGCGTCTCGGACTCATCGGACGATGAGTCTGACACCACCATATGCTGGGAACTCTTTCGAGTCCCCGTGGCCTTCTTCTTCTTGGCCTTCTTCTCCGGCACCACATAAGGTGCCGGGACCAGCAGCTTCACTAGGAGAGCAGGGGCTGGGTCTTCGGGCAAGGGAGCCGGACAGTTAATCAGTCCGGACTTCGCCTGCCAATCCTGTCAAAGGTGAGGGAGTTTAGATCCCGCATAGAGTCAAACTATAACATCCTATAAAAGATGAAAATATTTTACCTTGCCAGCAGGACGCTGCGAGCTGAATCCGCGGTCTTCGGAGGCGGATGTGGGAGCCTCGGCGCCTTTGGTTAGCCCCTTCCAGACATCTTCATACGTCGTGTCGAAGAGCCTGCTCAGAGTTCGGTGCTGCGCCGGGTTGAACTCCCACAAATTGAAGTCTCATTCTTGACACGGAAGGATCCGGCGGACGAGCATGACCTGGACTACGTGGACAAGCTTGAGCTGCTTGTTCACCAGGGACTGGATGCATTTTTGCAGTCCGGTCACCTCTTCTTCGTCGCCCCACGACAAGCCCGTCTCCTTCCAGGACGTGAGCCGCGTAGGGGTTCCGGATCGGAATTCAGGGGCTGCGATCCACTTCGGATCGCGTGGCTCGGTGATGTAAAACCACCCTGACTGCCACCCCTTCAAGGTCTCCACAAAGGAGCCCTCGAGCCATAGGACATTGGCTATTTTGCCTGCCATGGCACCTCCACACTCCGCCTGGTTGCCGCGCACCACCTTTGGCTTGACGTTGAAGGTCTTGAGCCAGAGGCCGAAATGGGGGCGGATGCAGAGGAAAGCCTCGCACACGACGATAAACGCCGAGATATTGAGGATTAAGTTCGGGGCCAGATCGTGGAAATCTAGGCCATAGTAGAACATGAGCCCGCGGACAAATGGGTGGAGAGGAAAACCCAGTCCGCGGAGGAAGTGGGGAAGAAATACTACCCTCTCATGGGGCCTTGGGGGGGGGGGAGAATCTGCCCCTCCTCAGGAAGCTGGTGCGCAATGTCTTTGGACAGGTATCCGGCCTTCCTTAGCCTTTTGACATGGCCCTCCGTGACGGAGGAAACCATCCACTTGCCTCCCGCTCCGGACATTATTGGAGAAGGTTGAGGTAGGAAGTGCGGGCTTGGGCGCTGGAGCTCGGGTGCGCAGAAGATGGATAGGCAAAGGAGGAAGAAGGCGTAGGTAAAAAGGTGGATCCTTATCCCCTTATATGAGCGGATGCGACTATGCGTCCCCACCAGCCTAGTAAAACTCGCTTGCCTCCCAAGCGCCGTGATAAATGGCGCGGTTGGGTTACCCATGTCCGTATTGATGAGAATCCCATAAATGGGGGACACGATCTCTGCTTTGACAAGACATGCCAAGGAAACCGCCTCGCAAAACACGCTGAGGTGGAAAAGTGAAAACGATTCGAATAAAGGCTTGGCCGTAGTGTGATGTCACGCTGTAGAATACGTCAGCAGATTAGATTTGTGTTAATATTATTCTCTCTGTGGCAATACGTGGAAACTTATTTTGCAGAGCCGGACACTACTCTTGGTGTTTACAAACTTTTATGAAGAATTTGGAGGAGGAACCCGCCTTGCAATGTTGAAGACAATCTATGTGCCGGACTCGTCGTCATTGAAGCCTGGTTCAGGGGCTACCGAGGGAGTCCTGGATTAGGGGGTGTTCGGGTAGCCAGACTATACCTTCAGCTAGACTCCAGGACTATGAAGATTCAAGATTGAAGACTTCGTCCCGTGTTCGGATAGGACTTTCCTTGGCGTGGAAGGCAAGCTTGGCGATGCGGATATTCAAGATCTCCTACCATTGTAACCGACTTTGTGTAACCCTAACCCTCTCCGGTGTCTATATAAATCGGAGGGTTTTAGTCCGTAGGACAACTTCATCATACAACAATCATACCATAGGCTAGCTTTTAGGGTTTAGCCTCCTTGATGTCATGGTAGATCTACTCTTGTACTACCCATATCATCAATATTAATCAAGCAGGACGTAGGGTTTTACCTCCATCAAGAGGGCCCGAACCTGGGTAAAACATCGTGTTCCTTGCCTCATGTTACCATTCGGCCTAGACGCATAGTTCGGGACCCCCTACCCGAGATCCGCCGGTTTTGACACCAACAGCGGCCCTATAGTCATACCAACTTCAGGGAGCCCAGAGCTCAGCTTCTGGCCTCACCGCAACGCCTCCCCTCGGGAGGGCCGCGCGAGGGGGCTGGGCACGGGGGCTGCGCTCGGGCCACAGCCAAGCGCACGCCACCCAACCAGGTCTCCCGGACCTGGGCATCGCGCGCCCCTCCCGAGGCCTCGGCAAGGGCAGGTATGGAAATTGTTTGCACGTCAAGGGGGACTCCTGAGCATTGCGACTCAGGAGCCTAACTGGTCACGTAGCCCCTCACTCCTTGGTCTGTCCTGGTCTTCGGTCGACCCAATGGCGGTTGAGGTATGCGCGGGGCCGGGCCCTGCCGACGTAGAACATCAGACTATCCTCGCGAACTCTCCCTATAAGTTGTTTGCGCGTCAAGGGAGACTCCTGAGCATCGCGACTTAGGAGCCTAATTGGTCTTGTAGCCCCTCACTCCTTGGTCCGTCCTAGTCTCCAGTCGGCCAAATGGCGGTTGAGGTATGCGCGGGGCCGGGCCCTGCCAACGCAGAACGCAAAGCAAATAGGAAGGAAATCGCAAAATCTTGAAGCAAATATTACAAACATATTGTCCTCACACATCGTCCTCACGATACCAAATGAAAAGTATAAACGCCTCCCCGAGGCCTAACTCATGTTGCAGGAACGAAACAGGAGAGTAGCCGCAGGTCACCCTTGGACGCTGCCATCACCTGTGGATGACGCTACCTCGTGAGCAACATCGTCTCCACCTTCACCACCAGCTGCAGGATCGGCGACATCGCCGGACAGAGGAGCGGACACAAAGCCACGGAACTTCTCCAACAAGGCCTCCACCTAACCTTGCACGGCTGCAGCGGCGGCCTCGTATTGGTCTTCAGCCACTGGCTCCAGTAGCTCGTCAAGCCAAGCGTCGGGGTCGTGAAGGTGCAGGTGGCTGAAGATGCGAGTCAATGTAGCTGAAGACAGAACATGAGCCTCCGCCTCCGCCATAGGACCAACGCCGTCAATGACTTCCTCGAGCGCCTGCACCAAGAGAGGAAGCAGCTGGGCGGGGCCGTCCTCATCGGTGGCCAGCGACCTCTCCAGGCCGTGCTCGTAAAGCGCCTTCAGTGCCTTGCAGGACCTCTTCTCGAGATCGGTAAAGGCCACACGGTCTTTGGTAAGGACTCGCACCTTGGCGTCGAGCTCAGCCTCCCTCGCCTTCACCTCCCGCTCCAGCTCCTCCAACCGGTCGCGCTCGGCGGCCTGCGTCCGCCCCAACTCCGCCAGCTTAGCATCACGGTTCTTGACAGCATCCTCCCGGGCGTTCATTTCCCCCTCCTTCGCTTGGTGGCGGCGTGATTCTTCGGCGAGCTTGGTGCGCAAGCCCTGCAATTCGTCCTCCAGCGCCTGGCAGTGGTCGCGGGCGACCTCGGCATCTTTTAACGCCATCTCACGACAAGCTGCGGCGTTGGCGGCACCCTGCTTCTCCTTCTCAGAAGCCGCAACGGCCTGGCCCGGTGTCGCGCGAACCGCCAAGTCGGAATGGAGCTAGCCTAAAGCCAGCTCCAGGCGCCCGGCCACAAGGTGTGGGTCTGTGCCCAGTAGATCCGCCTGCAGCTGGGTCATCACTGAGAGAGCACGTTCCAGAGTAGCAGCGGGAGAAGAAGAACCTAGGAGTGGGGGTGCATCAGTGGGAGGAGGTGACATCATCACCAGGGCCTGGGGGACCGCAACCTCCGGAGCAGTTGGGACCTCGTCAGCTGCGCCAGGCGCCGGCTCCTCCGGAGCTAGCGGGGCCATGGGAGCTGGTTCCATGTGGCGATGCTCCTCTTGGCCCCGCGGGGACGACCGAGCTGGGGAGATGCGGGCGCTGCTCCCACCTTTCCTTGAGGAAGGAGGCACGGGCGCCACATCTTCCTTCACCTTCTTCGCAGAAGACGTCAGCCTGACCAACCAAGGGCTAGCATCAGGAAATGAAGAGTGCAAACAGGGACAAGGCGAAGCTCGAGACACTTACTGATCCACCGAGACGTACTTCCTCTTAGGAAGCCTGAAGCCTGACAGCATCGGGGCGGAGGCGGCATCGTGAGGCACCAACGATGACTTGCTCCTCGTCCGGACAGGGGGATGCTTCCTCTCCCCTTAGCGGGCGTTGGCCTCGGCATCATTAGGAAGGGCGCGGAGGATCTCGACCTTGCTCAGAGGGGAAGTCTCCCCCACCTCTTCCAGAGTCTTCTTCGGGTCCACCTCCTCTTCCCCCTCCCCGCGGGGCTCGCCAGAAGACACCTCCACCGGTTTCGGTGCTGCGGGGGCTCCCAGGAGCGCCGGCGGCACCAGCCCATGTGCATCAAAGGACGGCCTGGAGGCGACGAATTCCTCCCAAACCTTGCGCTGGAACAGGGGGACAAAGGCGCTTGGTGGGTACTCCTGATTGTCCCCAACTATGAGGCGCAAGACAATAGCCAATTCATCATCAGGCAGGGCCCCTGGCCTCAGGCGGGTCATGTTCCCCTCTTCTTCAAGCTCCCACGGGGGGCGTGCACGCGCCTGGAGTGAAGCTACTCACAGGGTCAAGAACTCCCTCAGAAGCATGGCCCCCATCACCTTTGCCGCCCTCGCGTTGCCTGGCTTCAGGTCGGTCACCATCTGCCCCAACACCAAAGACGCCCGCTCATCAGCAAGCTCCAGCCCGTGCCATTCCCCGTGGAAAGAGGGCGCCGCCGTGGGCAACGCCAGACGCGGATTGGCGCACTTGGCATCCATCATGACCCATTTGGATCGAATGTTATCGGCCCTTTTCCCGGTGCTCGAGATCGAGTTGGCCTTGCCGGATGCAATGAAGTTAGTGCATCCGGAGATTTTACCCTCACTGACACGGAGGAAGAAGAAATGGCGCATGAGCGCCAAGAACGGCATCACGCCCAGGTACGCCTCACAATAGTAGGCAAAGATGGAAAGGAGGAGGACAAAGTTGGGATGGAGATGCAGCACCTGCAGCCCGTAGTGGTCAAGGACTTCGTAAAAGAAATCAGAGAAGGGAGGAACCAACCCGACGGCGATGCTGCTCGAGAAGAAGGGGAAGAAGGTCCTTTCCTCGGGCTCCGGCGCGTCGGAGGCAAGCTGGAGCTCGGTCTTCCCCCACTCATTTCTCTCGCCCGCCGTCAGCAGGTGCACGGAGGTGAGGCTCTTCTCCGTGACGGTGGGCGCCTCAAGAGCCGGCTTGTACCAAGCCGGCGCTGAGGAAGCCTTGTCCTTGCGCGGCGCATGGATTGCAGCTGCGGAATGAGATCGGAGTGGATCTAGAGATAGTGGTGGTGGAGAGCAAGGAAGGGGATCTGGAGCAAGGCGAGGAAGAAGCAATGAAGGTAAGTGCTCCCTACGCCAACCTTTTGTCAGGGCGAGTAGTTGCCGAGGCAGTGTGGGGAAGCGGAGACGCCCACGACCAATCAACCACCACGCGTCAACCAAGGCCGCGGGCTTTGGGGGCCCGCGGTGCTCCGTGCTTGACCCTTGGCTTCGCCGTGAAGCCAAGCCCGAGTGCACCATGGGCCCGGGGGCTACTGTCGGCGTCCTGGGAATGGGGGTCCCCAGACTTGCCTACCTGCGGCCCACTGTGTGGCTGAGCTAGCAGGCCGTACGACCCATCTTCACCAAAAAGGCACCCAAGACCCTCGCGAGGGGCCAAGCCTCGCGAGGCGGATGACACGAGACCTCCTCTGGAGCGGCCTAGTCAGGCAGGCTCATGAGGAGCGGAGATATCAAGGTGAGGCGAACCTCGCGAGGCTGTCGTGACGTGAGCCATGACGATCGACACCAGGCGGGTGCCAGGCAGGCGCCAGCGTCCTTATTTCCTCTTTGATGCAAAGGAAACTAGGGCAGGCGAGGAGTACCGAGGCATTATGCAAAGGTTTCCATTTTGATGCAACAAGACCAAGACCAGAAGGACGGCAAGACGGAGGTCATCGTGGAGCCCAAGACAGCGTCACCGCCAGAGCCTTTCGCAGGCGCAGACCACCTTTTGTCTGGATAGCTTGTACTAGCTGTCCCCCTTCAAGTTAGCCCGCCGTTGTTGGCTCCCTTCCCGCTCAATATTTAGGAAGAGGACCAGGGCCTGTATAAGTAGGGCTAGACACCACCATAGAAAAAGAGGCGAGGAGGCGAGGACGAGAGTACGGCATCTTAGATCACTCTCTCACCCGCACAAGTTAGCCATGCACAAGAACACCTCAACCTCAGGAGGCTGTTCTTCCCCTTGTATTATTCATCATCAGCCGAAGAGGCAATCCACCACCACCACACTGTAGTAGGGTGTTACACCACAACGGTGGCCCGAACCAGTATAACTCCTGTGTCTTTCTATGTTGTGAGTTCGTCGAGTTCGTCCGCGAGGTCTTAGTGAGCTAGGGCGTAGATCGGCATGAGGGAAAGACTTCGCGCGCACCCCAGTGTTCGAACCTTAAGGGTTTGCCAGAACCCCAAATCCGACACAATCAACTTGCTGCAAATATTTGATGTGCCTCAGAAATTCAAGGTCATGAGCCTAGTTGTTGAAACAATCAAAAGGACAGCTACAGACCAGAAGAGATCTTGTGGGTATGCTCCACATATTCAGGTGCCCATCAACTCCAAGATGGTCACATGCACTAATTTGTTGGACAAGAAGCATTTACCTTTGAGACCATAATTCGAGGACAACACTGTTGTGATGAATGAGGATGATCCTACATTTCTGCAAGCACAAGAAAAGAGAGAGAAGGCTGCAAAGATGCCAAGTGTTGAGGAGGCATCTCAAGTGTTCTTAAAGTCAAAGCAAGATCAGCTTGCTTATCTGATTCAAGCAACATTGAGGATTGAGAAGGGCTTGGCCACCCTGAACAAGAATCAAGAGAGCTTGGAGAGGATCATTGACCAAATTCTATGATCTTGATCTGAAAGTGACTAAGATGTAGACAGCTGTTGAGCAGCTCCAGCAGGAAGCAAATGAGAGGAAAGGGCAGGCTACCACAGATGCCTTTCAGAGAGTGCCCTGAGGTTAGAGGTCTGCTGAAGTGCCCATGGCTGACACTAGAGCTACTACTTCAGCACCAGCAGCAACAGCATCAGTGCCACCTCCAGTTGCCACTCCACCAGCTCCAACAACGTCTAGAGATGCTTTCGTCCTTGGAGTCCTTTCTACACCACCTCCCGAAGACCAAGCCCAGAGAGACGCATAGCACTATGCATTTTCAAACTTTTTGGTAACTTGTTGCCAAAGGGGGAGAAATTTATAGATCATAGGCTTCGAGACAGAGTGTTTTTGCTTCTTTGTCTCTATTTCTATTTGCTTGATACTTCTTTGTGTGCTCATTTAATACTCTTTATGTTTGTGTGTGAGATACTTGTATGATCATGTGGTAGATCATATCCTACTTCAATGTTTGCTTGGATGATATTATCTCTTATATCTCATATATGATCATTCACTTTTATTGGTGATGAGTGCATGTTTTTACCTTATATCATTTTGAGCGCTCCACCAAGATGTATGTGACATGGAAGAGTAACCCATGCTCCTAATTGATTGGGCATTCGCATTCAAAAGCAAATTTCAAATAATGCAAAAATTTAGGGGGAGCCCTTGCTTATCACATACTTCTCAAAGTGACGTTGTATTTCAATCTTATTATCATTTGTCGAAGGTTTGATCTATATGTTGTCATCAGTTACCAAAAGGGGGAGATTGAAAGTGCAACTATCTCCGTGTGGTTTTGATAATTCCAAACAACACATAGCTCATTGAACTAATGCTATTTCAAGATGATCATTTCAGAAAGTTCAATGATTGGTATCACATGGATTAGGAATGTGGACCCCTCAAAATGATAAGGACACAAATGGGCTCAAGCTCAAGACTCTACATTTTCATTTTAGTGATCCAAGATCACATTGAGTCCATAGGAAACGCCAATACTATTAAAAGGGGATGAGGTGTTGCTTAATGGCTTGCTTGCTCAAAATGCTTAGTGATATGCTCCAAAATCCCTCAATCACTTTATCATATCCACATATGTCCCAAACCAAAAGTCAAACTCAGCCCCACCGAAATTATCTATCCAGCGCCACCGAGTTCACTTGACATAGCCACTGCCAGAAACCCTAGTCATTTCGGTCCCACCGATAGGGATCTCGGTCTCACCGAGATGGGATTGCAAACTCTATGTTTCCTTTCGTAACATTTCGGTCCAACCGAGATGATCGATCGGTCCCACTGATTTCGCAATGCAAACTCTCTATTTCCCTTTTGTAACATTTTGGTCTCACCGAAATGAGTGAATCGGTACCACCGAGTTTGCCTGACCAACTCTCTGTTTGCCTACTATAGAAATCGGTCCTACTGAGTTTATGTGATCGGTCTCACCAAGATTACGTTATGCCCTAGCCCTAATGAAATTAGTCTCACCAAGTTGACATGTCGGTCCCATCGAAAATCCTAATGTTCAAATTTTGAACTAAATCGTTCTGACCAGGTTTCATGATTCGGTCTCAC
Source organism: Triticum aestivum (assembly GCF_018294505.1). Classification (NCBI taxonomy): domain Eukaryota; kingdom Viridiplantae; phylum Streptophyta; class Magnoliopsida; order Poales; family Poaceae; genus Triticum; species Triticum aestivum. The sequence continues at coordinate 223,901,412 of NC_057803.1, forward strand.
TGAGTTTGGTAAATTGTGTGTAACGGTTAGATTTTATGTGGAGGCTATTTTACCCCTCCACCCACTCTTCATTCGTGGAGAGAGCCATCAGAACATACCTACAATTCTACCATTCATTTTCTGAGAGAGAACCACCTACTCATGTGTTGAGACCAAGATATTCCAATCCAACCATAAGAATCTTGATCCCTAGCCTTCCCCAAGTTGCTTTCCATTCAAATCATCTTTCCACCAAATCCAAATCCTTGAGAGAGAGTTGAGTGTTGTGGAGACTACCATTTGAAACACAAGAGCAAGGAGTTCATCATCAACACACCATCCATTACCTTTTGGAGAGTGGTGTCTCCTAGATTGGTTAGGTGTCACTTGGGATCCTCCGAAAAGATTGTGGAGTTGAACCAAGGAGTTTGTACGGGCAAGGAGATCACCTACTTCGTGAAGATCTACCCTAGTGAGGCAAGTCCTTCGTGGGCGATGGCCATGGTGGGATAGAAAAGGTTGCTTCTTCGTGGACCATTCGTGGGTAGAGCCCTCCGTGGACTCGCGCAACCGTTACCCTTCGTGGGTTGAAGTCTCCATCAACGTGGATGTACGATAGCACCCTCCGTGGAACCACGCCAAAAATCTCCATATCTACATTGCGTTTGCTCCCTCCAAACTCCTCCATTTACCTTCATATGCAAATGTTTTACATTCCGCTACTATAATCTTAGACTTGCATGTGTAGGTTGATTGCTTGACTTGTTCTGAGCTGCTAAAATCTGCCAAGACTTAAAATTGGGAAAAGGCTAGATTTTTATTTCGTCAAGTAGTCTAATCACCCCCCTCTAGACATACTTTCGATCCTACAGTAGGAAGTGGGTGTTCTCACGTTGTAGTATGTTTTTATATTTTTTCCTTTTGAATTCACTTCTCCGAGTCCTGTTTATCTGGCTTCTACTAAATGGATCTGGGTTGCTCTGAGTATTGATATAAAAAAGAAGTATCTTGATGTCAGGATGCAGTTCCTGTGACGAGGGAAGTATGGTCAACCTCGAGATCATGTTTCCAAAATGAGGCTAGATTACACACAAGGTGCCCATTCCCTAATGATGTTGGATTAGACACAAGGTGCAAATTCCTAGATGATGTTGGATTACACACAAGCCAGATGGAGTAGTCAATTGTTCGTGTCCTCGTGGCTCTAGTAAAGGCTGAAAGAAAGTGTGCAGCAGCCCTTGAGAATGTAGTTGAGTTCCCGAAGAAGCGAAAACAACAATCATATGCTCTCTCCACCCAAGCCAAAGAAGATATGGAAGAAGCTAGAAAGAAGCTAGCAGAGGCAGAGCAGGCTAGCCATCTCCTGATATCTAAAACTGCAATCAATACAAATTTCCCTTCATAATAGCTAGGTTCGAATGTTTATCCAGTCAGCATGCCTGTTGTGATGTCTGTGCATCTACTGATGTGGCACAAAATAATTTTTTGGGGGGCATGTAATAACGAATATTACTTTCTGAACAATAACAGACGAAGCATGGGACATGTTATAGTTCACGTGCAAGCCCAACATTCCAAGTTCAACTTCCACATCAAACTCATGTTCACAGTTATCTGCACATTCATAGATAATGTCCACAACCATGATTCACTTCAAAGCCAAAACATGTGAGGAGAGTTATAAATAAAGAAAAACCTCTGGTTCCTACTACCAGTGCGAGCACAACAAGTCAAGACCATGCATAATTAATTATATTTTGCTCATTTTTTGTGTTGTAAAATGTCGGCCGGCTTGCGGAAGGATGTGTTGTCGACACACGCGCGGATTCAATGGAGGCAGGCGGGGCAGTCTGAAGCAGGTTGCATGCGGTGAGGAGGCGTATTCAGTCGGGCCTGCACCGAGTGGGGCCCTCTTGGCCGACGGGCCGGTTCAATGCCTGTGCTATGAGATGTCGCGTCCATGTCAGAGCAATCACTCCCTCTAGTCCTTTTTTGTTTGGGTATAACAAAATCTCCTTTTCCATTCACATTTTACAAGTAAAATTCATGGACAAACTTTGAACCAAATACGATGGGGACTAGTAAACCAGGACAGAGGTAGTAATTTTTTATCAAAGAACGGCTTCCCCTTCCGATTTTCATTACTGAAAACCAACATCGAAACCATAATATTTTTCCTAGAACTACCAGGTTCAACATCTCGCAACATAAACCCATACAACTATACGCCAAGGAGGTAGTAGTTATGAATTCCATTTTTGCTCCATACCAATCGTTCTAAAAACTACTTAGTACTTATAATGCGCCATTAAAAATAGGAACTCTTACCCCCCCTAAAAAATGATATTTTAAACGTGGCTACTCGGTCAGTGGAAACTGGCGAGCCACCGCCTCCAGGTCGTTCACCTGTGGTCCCGACTATTCCTATGGATCAAATTATCATGCGAGCTGACTATACCTACAAAGTTGTGCTCCACCACGTACCCAGTACCCACGCATGCAGCAATCGTGCACCTAGGGTTTTAGGGTTTATTTGTCACGGTGCCTTTACGTAATTCTCATGTGTGCGAGACAGCAAGTGACCGACTGCGTGCGTGCGCCTCTTCTCTTCCTATATGTACTCCACCGTTCGTCTGGTGTCCAAAAAATTATACAGTAGTAATAACTACTAGCAATGTGCCAATGCGTTTCCACACGATTAAAGTAGATTAATACATACTCACCGATTTGATAGAAAAAAGTATCTAGTTTTAAAATACGTATATCACTAAAAATATGTTATGTTTCACTCAAAATATATTCCTTTGGCGGTTTCAAGATTCGGGAGGTGGTATATCTCTAATTTCTACTCTTACTATCAAGATGCTCGTGCATTGCACGGAACATCAAGATCTTGTGGGAGAAAAGGATGAATGAGGGAAGGCCTTATCTGCAAATGTGGAGAGGAGTGCGGGTAAATTGTCATAGTTTCCTTCCTATCCGTTAGATATAGATCGAATGGCCTATATTGCAGGATCGCAGGCACACCATCATCGTCGACACAGAGTTGGTGATGGTGGTGTGCCTGCCATCCTGCAATATAGGCCGTCTGATTTATATCTGATGGATAGGAAGGAAACTATGGTAATTTTCCAAAAAGATACCCACACCCCTATCCACATTTGCAAATAAGGCCTTCCCTTGTTCATCCTTTTCTCCGACAAGATAAACTACTCATACAAATGCATCTTGATGTTTCGTGCGACACATGGGCATCTTGCTAGTTGTTGAAAAAAGCCCATGTGTGTGTGTGTTGAATGTGTGAGAGAGAGGGAGAGAGGAGGAGGATGGAGTGCATGTGTGACAAAGACATAAAGAGTGTGTGTGCGAGAGGTATCATCTTAAAATGAAGCGATAGTGTGTGTGTGCACGATCGAGAGGGCGTGTCTTGTCGGTGTCCTAGGAATGGGGGTCCTCAGACTTGCCTGCCTGCGGCCCAGGGCGTGGCTCCACCCGCAGCCTGGTACGGCCCATCTTCGTCAACCAATGCTCAAGACCATCGCGAGGGGCCAAGCCCCGCGAGGTGGACGACAAAAGACCTCCTCAGGGGCGGTCTCACCAGGCTAGCTCACGAGGAGCGGAGAGATCAAGGCGAGGGGCACCTCGTGAGGTTCCCGTGACGTGAGCCATGACGACCAAGGCCAGGCGGGCGCCAGCGGGTGCAGAGTACTAGTTTCCTCTTTGGTGCTAAAGGAGTAGGCATAGGCGAGGAGTCCCAAGGCGTTAGGAAAAGGTTTCCATATTAGTGCAACGAGACTAAGACCAGCGGGACAGAGGTCATCGCGGAGCCCACGACGGTGTCACCACCAGAGCCTTTGGCAGGCGAAGACCACCTTTTGTCAGGATATCATGTACTAGTTGTCCCCCTTCAAATTGGCCGTTGTGGGATCCCTTCCCGCCTAATATTTGGGACAAGGACCCGGGCCTCTATAAATAGGACTAGCCACCACCATAGAAGGGGATCGGATCATTCAGACCATCCTAACCACACAAGCTCATCGAGCTCAAGAACACCTCTCCTCAGGAGGCTGTTCTTCCCTTGTACTTGTTCATACAAGCCTACAAGGCAATCCAGCACACCACACTAGAGTAGGGTATTACACCACATCGGTGGCCCGAACCAGTATAAATTCTTGTGACCCTTGTTCTTCAGGTTTGGCGAGCTAAGCTTTGAGATTGCGGTGAGAGCGTGAGCTAGGGGGAGGGAGATCTTCATGTGCACCCTAGTGTTCGAACCTCAAGGGTTTTTCCGGAACCCGTAATCGACATTTGGTGTGCCAGGTAGGGGTGCGCCGAAGCTTCGCCCCTCCACCGGCTCCACTTCTCCGTTTTGTCCCCATGGTCGGCGCCGCTCCTCCGACTAGATCAACGGGCGACCGCGCCGGTGCCAGGGGGCTCAGGGCCTTCACCCCCGCCATGCGGCGGGTGAAGTGGCCACATAGGTTCAAACCAGTGATGCCGTCTCGATACGACGGCACGGCGGATCCATCGGCTTCCCTGTGAGCATATGAGGAGGCCGTCCTAGAAGCTGGAGGCGATGACAAGGTCATGGCCAACTGGTTCCCCATGGCCCTCGTTGGCGCACTGCGCGCTTGGCTGCTCAACCTGCCAGAGTCCTTTGTGGCCTCTTGGGAGGAGTTGCGCGGCCTTCTCATCACACGCTTTGTGGCACCAGCACATGTCGCTGTCGCGGCCCTCCTCGGCAGCTCAGAGGCAACGCCCTCGGACCGCCACACCAAGCAATTCTTCTGTCGGATCGGCGATGCCTCTGTGTGGCGGGGAGCCCCTCCGGGATGGTCAGCGCCCAAGGCCGACCTCACCATCGACTCAAGGGATCAACCCGCCACCACCGCCAGCTTGTGTGCGCTCCCAATGCTTTGAACGCCCACTATCTGCAATGTCGCCATGACCAAGACCCTCATCGATGGCGGAGCGGGCCTCAACGTGCTCTCCGTGGAAGCTTTCGGCTTGGTTCATGTGCCGTATGGCCGGCTCCGCCCCACCAAGCCCTTTTCCGGAGTCGGGAGTGGATCCACCGGCCCTCTCGGACAAATATGCCTTCCGGTCACCTTCGGTACCCGGGACAACTACCGCACCGAGCTCATCGACTTCGACATCGCCCGCATAGGCCTCCTATACAACGCCATCCTCGGGTACCCTCCCTTGGCTCAGTTCATGGCAGCGACCCATCCGGCCTACAACCTCATGAAGATACTGGGCAGTAGCGGCATCCTCACCGTGGCTGGAGACACCAAGGAAGCTCTGGCCGCCCTCAAACTTGCCTTCAGGGCCGCGACGGCAACACACCCGGCCTGCGCCCTCGGGGGCTAAGGAGTCGGCGCCGGCGAGGAAGAAACATATGTTCACTCAAGATCGGGCAAGACGAAGCAAGTGCTAGTCAAGGAGGATGGATCCTCGGGGGCCACCTTCACTATAGGCGCCAACCTCGACCCGTACCAGGAGGTGGAGCTGGTGAAGTTCTTACACGTGAACAAGGAAGTGTTCGCGTGGGAACCCAAGCAACTGGTCAGGGTCCCAAGTGGAGTGATCGAGCACCACTTGAGGGTGTGCCCTAATGTGTGCTCCGTGAAGCAGAAGGCGCGACGGCAGTCCACGGAGAAGCAATCCTTCATCATCCAGGAAAACTCGCAAGCTGGAAGCAGCATGCGTCATTCAGAAGTTCGATACCCAGAGTGGCTGGCGAACCCCGTCGTTGTACCGAAGAAAGGTGGGAAGGAGCGCATGTGTGTCGACTTCACCAACCTCAACAAGGCCTGTCCCCAAGACCCATTCCCGCTTACGCGTATTGACCAGATCATCGACTCCACCGCCGAGTGCGACCTGCTGTGTTTCCTTGATGCGTTCTCGGGCTACCACCAGATCAAGATGGCGGTCGAAGACGTGGAGAACACCGCTTTCTTGACCCCGTGTGGAGTGTACTGCTACACCTGCATGCCGTTCGGGCTGCGCAACGCTAGGCGACCTTCCAGCCATGGATGCACATCGCCCTAGTACGGCAGCTGGGAAGGAACGCCGAAGCCTACGTCGACGATATCGTGGTAAAATATCAGGAGGCAAGGACCCTCATTCAGGACCTAGAGGAAACCTTCGCCAGCCTGCGTTAGGTGGATCTGTGGCTCAACCCAGAGAAGTGTGTATTCGGCGTCCCCTCTGGTAAGCTGTTGGGCTTCCACATGTCGCACAGGGGGATCGGAGCGAACCAGAGAAGGTCAAGGTGATAGACGACATGAGCCTGCTGCAAACTCTCAAGGAAATGCAGAAGCTCGCGGGCTGCGTGACCTCATTGGGGCGCTTCATCTCCAAGCTAGGGGAGCGTGCCTTGCCATTCTTCAAGCTAATGAAGAAGAAGGGCCCATTCAAGTGGACCCCAAAAGCCGACTTGGCATTTTAAGACCTCAAGAGGTACTTGAACAACCCCCAGTAATGGTAGCGTCGCGTCCCCTCGAGCCACTGGTGCTTTGCCCGGCTGCTACACCTCACTCTGCCAGTGCGGCCCTTGTGGCTGTCCGAGAGGAGCGCCAAGCCAAGAGCCCGTCGGGCAACACCGCACCCTCGGCGGGGACGGTGCGGCACCAAGACAGCACCACCCGAGCCACAACAACGTCGGCTGACGGTCAGGCCTTACAAGACAGCGCCACCAAGCCTGCGGAGGCCCCACGGGCGATTGGGCTCCTGAGGTCCACCCGCCTCAGGAGGCACCACAACCTCTGAAGGACACAGGCTCAATAGACGCACCCACCCTCGTCGAGTACCCCGTATACTTCGTTAGCACTGTGCTACGGGACGCGAGAGCATGGTACCCAATGCCTCAGAAGCTCTTGCTCGCACTCCTGGTGGCCTCACGCAAGCTATGCCATTATTTCCAAGGCCACACAATCAAGGTCGTCTCAGCCTACCCCCTGGAGAGGGTGCTCCGGAGCCCCAATGACGCGGGGAGAGTCGTTGAATGGAACATTGAACTGCAAGCATTTCAGTTGGTATTCAGCACGACCAGGGTTATCAAGGGATCCGCGCTAGCCGACCTCATTGCAGAATGGACCGATGCTCCGGAGCCCAAAGCAGGCGAGGACAAATCCCTCTCGCCGAGAAATGAAGCACCAGATGGTTGGGTCATGTATTTCGATGGCGCTTTCGTGCGACAAGGCGCGGGGGCTGGCACTGTGCTCATCTCGCCCACCCAAGACAAGCTATATTATGCCGTGCAGCTTGGCTTCCAGCGGGGTGCGAAGGTCTCCAGCAACATCGTGGAGTACGATGGGTTGATTGCCGGCCTCAAGGCCGCCACAGCCTTGGGGGTGAAGCGTCTCACCATCAAGGGTGACTCGCAGTTCCTCGTGAACTTCTCCAACAAGGTATATGAACCAAGGGACGAGCACATCGAGGAATACCTCGCGGAAGTGCGCAAGATGGAGAAGCGATTCCTGGGCATAGAGCTACAACATGTGCCACGCGACACCAATAAGGAGGCTGACGAAATCGCCAAGAGGGCATCAAGGCAGCTACCCCAAGAACCTGGTGTCTTCGAAGAGCGACTCTTCAAGCCTTCGGCGACCCCTACAGCTGCGGAGACTACATCACCTCGAGAAGAACTCCCTCAGCCACCAGCCACAAGAACCCCCGCTTGTGGCCCGGCCTCAGGAGCGCGTCTGCTCCTGGCACTCGAGCCTCAGGAGGGGTGCTGGACCGAGGAATTCAAGGCGTATCTGGTGCATGGGACGCTGCCAGAGAAATAGGAAGATGCAGAGCATGTAGCTCGGCAGGCTACGGCATACTGCATCCAAGACGGTGAGCTGTACAGAAAATGACCAAATGATGTTTCCTTGAGATGAATTTCCAGGGAGCAGGGGAACGAGCTGCTGGCTGACATACACGGTGGAGACTGCGGGCATCACTCCTCGTCGCATAACCTGGTCGGCAAGGCATTCCTCAGCGGGTTCTACTGGCCCACGGCACTCAACGACGCGACCGAGCAGGTAAAGTCCTGTGAGGCCTGCCAGTTCCATGCCAAGCAAATCCACTAGCAGGCCTAGGGCCTTCAGACTATCCCGTTGTCATGGCCATTTGCGGTCTAGGGGCTGGGCATCCTGGGTCTATTCCCGCGAGCGCCAGGGTGCTACCGCTACCTTTACGTTGCCATTGACAAGTTCACCAAATGGGCGGAGGTGGAAGCCGTCCGCACCATCCCAGTCAGGTCAGCAGTTAAGTTCATCAAGGGCCTCGTGAGCTGGTTCGGGGTCCCTAACCGCATCATCACCGACAAAGGCCCATAGTTCATTAGCAATCTCTTCAAAACCTATTGTGCTAACCTTGGAACGCGGATTTGCTACGCTTCGGTGGCACATCCCAGGAGCAATGGCCAAGCCGAGCACGCCAACGCAGAGGTATTGCAAGGACTCAAGGCCCAGACCTTCAAGAAGAAGCTTGAAGCCTACGGCAGGTGTTGGCACGACGAGCTCCAATCTATGTTGTGATCCATCTGCACCACCGCCACCAAGCCAATGGGCGAGACCCCGTTCTTCCTCGTCTATGGAGCAGAAGCAGTTCTCCCTCACGAGGTCAGGCATCACTCCGCGCAGGTCCTAGCATTTCATGACACGCAGCAGGATGCCATGCGGGGGATGGACCTCGTGCAGGGGTAGGAACGCTGCCGTGAGGACTCACTCCGGGAGGCAAGATACCAACAGGCATTGCGACAGTACCACTGTCGCAGTGTCTGCTCCAGGTTGCTTGAGGTGGGCGATCTTGTCCTAATGCGGGTGCTCTCCAAGGAAGGGTTGCATAAGCTCTCACCCATGTGGGAGGGCCCGTTTAGGATTGCCCGCATCTCCAGGCCTGGTGCCGCGCACCTAGAGACGCAGGATGGGGTCCCCATCCAGAACGCCTGGAACATCCAACACCTCCGGAAGTTCTACCCATCAAGCAAGGCCCAATGCCTATGAAGGTGTCCAATCGTGACACTCTCACGTAATAATGAGTGGGGCTGTACATGCCCCGGAGTCTCAGGAGTGCCGCCCTCAGGCCTCGGGGGCTCCCTCCCACGTCCTAGTGGCAACACTTAGCTCTACGCTGGGGAGAAGAGTAAACTAGGTGCCGGACGCGGCTGTTCATTTGCTTTCTGTAGTTGGCTTGCCCCTTTTTCCTTTAATGAATTTTGGAGTTCTGGCATTTCTCGTTGGTTTGCTTGAACCCCCTCTTTTTCTGATTCTTCCCTCGATCCTTTGTTTCTTTGCCAGGGAGGGCGGCAGTTGCCCGGCGCTCTCCCTCGCACACCCGGTGAGGGGGGCTAGACAGGTAGTATGCATGTGCACACTTCCCTGGTCTCCACGAGGCGTCGTCTTCTGAGCTTGTGATCGGTGCATCCCCTTTTAGTCCGTGCCCCACAAGTACCGCGACGCGGTGCGTTTGGCCATAACTAGCCCATACCCGAGGCTTTGCGCAACAAAGGCTATGGATTTCTTAATGAATTTTTGCAGCTTCGCGATATCACCCAAATCAACAGCGGGGAAGCCCCACCAGGTTCCCAGAGACACACGCCCTCATGAGGTCAAAGCTGCCCCGAACGCATCGAGCTAAGTTACCCCCTCTACACCCATATAAGGCATAGATCTCACAACACAACCCGGAAAAAATAAACGCACCATAAAAGCAACATAAGCACCACGGTTCATTACACGCCCTCGCAGGGCCCCGAATTCATTTCTAACAATGCAGGGGAAAGGGAAAGAGAGGACAAGCAAAAGCGGCTCCTACGACGCGGCTGCTCACAAGGGTCGGACCTGGACTCCACCAGAGCCTTCCTCGCGCTTCACCGGGGCGCGACGGCGGGATCACCCGCCACCATCCTCAAAGCGGGCCCGACAGCGTGGAGGCTGGTCGTAGCCGCTGCTACTGGAGCTTTCACCGGAGGAGGAGCTGCCATAGCTGGGCGAACCACGGTCGCGCCGAGGGGAAGGTCGCCCTCGTGCTCGTCGTGGCCATCGCCAAGGCCAAGCACCTCGCCACCGTCGCCATCGTCTTTAGGGTAGCATCCAGCACGTCGACTATCTTCCTCGAACACCCTCACGAAGAGGGTCGCTACGCCATCGTACTTGAAGTGGAGGGTGCACCGCCTATATAGGCCGCGCGCGGGGGCAAACGTCTTCCAGCCGCGGGCCAGGGCTACGTTGCCCACAGCAAAGACATCCATCGCAACCCATGAAGCCTTGCTGCACCAACCGTCATCCTGCAGTCAAAGGCCGCCGGGACCTGGGGTTGGCAGTTCGCTGGCGAAGGAGCGCGGAAGTTGAAGCCAAGTGCCGTCCAGGTTCACTGACCAGACGACAAACTCCGACAGCACCTCCGCTGAGTGGAAGCGCGGCTGGGGAGGCCGGGCGACCATGGTTTGCCTCCCCTCATCGACGGGGCTGCCCCGACCAAGGCGGCCCCCGCCACGCGAAGGAGAGTTGTCGCGGCCACCGAGGACAACGTCGGACCCCGTGGGGGTCCGCCCACGCCCATGAGGGACCGCAGCAAGGGTCGCAGCATGCTTGCGCGGGCGGCTGCGCCCCATCTTAGGCGGTGGCGAGCCGGGCCCCTCCTTGCGAGCCTTCCCCTTCTCGGCAGCCGAGAACTACTTCACTGGCACCATGGGTGTCGCGGCAAGGAAGAAGAAGAAGCAGGAGGAGTGGAGGAAGATGGGTGACAGGGGCTCTGCCCCCCTCCCCATTTATAGCATGTGAAGGCCAACCGCCGACCTCCAACATCGCAGGTAATGACGACCTTTTTCTACATGCAACAGGGACTCGTCAAGTCAGGCAGGTGCCGAGGCAATGTTGGTAAGCGGATACGCCCATGTCCCATGAGTCGCCACGTGTCAATCAAGGTTGCTGGCTATTGGGGCCCGCGGCGCTCCGCACTTGCTCCTTGGCTTCGCCTCGAAGCCAAGTTCCAGCGCGCCTTGGGCCCGGGGGCTACTGTCGGCGTCCTAGGAACAGGGGTCCCCAGATTTGTGTGCATGCAGCCCAGGGCGTGGCTCCACCCGCAGCCTGGTACAGCCCATGTTCGTCAACCAACGCTCAAGACCCTCGCGAGGGGCCAATTCTCGCAAGGCGGATGACACAAGACCTCCTCAGGGGCGGCCTCATCAGGCTGGCTCACGAGGAGCGGAGAGATCAAAGCGAGGGGCACCTCATGAGGTTCTCGTGATGTGAGCCATGATGACCAAGGCCAGGCGGGCGCCAGTGGGTGCAGAGTACTAGTTTCCTCTTTGATGCTAAAGGAGCAGGCGCAAGCGAGGAGTCCCGAGGCGTTAGGAAAAAGTTTCCGTATCGGTGCAATGAGACCAAGACCAGGAGGACGGAGGTCATCACGGAGCCCACGACGGCGTCACCACCAGAGCCTTTGGCAGGCGAAGGCCACCTTTTGTCAGGATAGCATGTACTAGCTATCCCCCTTCAAATTGGCCGTTGTGGGATCCCTTCCTGCCTAATATTTGGGAAGAGGACCCGGGCCTCTATAAATAGGACTAGCCACCACCATAGAAGGGGATCGGATCATTCAGACCATCCTAACCACACAAGCTCATCGAGCTCAAGAACACCTCTCCTCGGGAGGTTGTTCTTCCCTTGTACTTGTTCATCCAAGCCTACAAGGCAATCCAGCACACCACACTAGAGTAGGGTATTACACCACATCGGTGGCCCGAACCAGTATAAAATCGTGTGTCCCTTGTTCTTCGGGTTCAGCGAGTTGAGCTTTGACATTGCGGTTAGAGCGTGAGCTAGGGGGAGGGAGATCTTCATGCGCACCCTAGTGTTCGAACCTCAAGGGTTTTGCCGGAACCCGTAATCCGACATGTCTCAAGAAGGGACGAAAAATCTACATAGATACCAGGAGAGCGAGAGAGACATGTACGCGATAGTGAAAGCACGAGTGTGCGGGTGTATAAACCTATCTGGAGGCTAGTCGGTCAATGTTTGTGAGAGAAGTACGAGTCGGGGTGCGAAAGCGAGAGTTTTGTGTGTGTAAGAGAGAGAGAGAGATAGACGGTAGTCGGGAAGTGGAGTGGAAGCAGGAGTTGTGTGTGTGTGAGAGAGAGGGGGGAGTTTGACTGATCGGTAAACAAATGAATAATGTCAGTTTTATAACTGGGATGGATATGGAAAAGAGATCGCAACAAATGTTGTGTTTGTGGGAGAGAGTAATTTTAGTGTTATGAGTCATATCTAGAGAGATATAGGGTGTGTGAGAGAACTCCATAGAGAGAAAGACAAAGTGAAAGACGAGTGAGACTATGTGTGTGGCGGTGAAAAAGAAAGCTTAGGTACCTAGTGATACCAGAGAACATTAGAGACGTGAGAGATAATGAAAACCGTGTAATGTATAATGATAGGGAGAGTGTGACACTTCTCAAGGGAGACGTCGGGAGACCATGTTTGCGAAAATAGGAGAAACATGAAGTGAGCGTGCGGGTGAGCTGGAGAAAAGAGAGTGATAGCTACGTGAAGGAGCATGCGAGAGAGATGGGCGTGAAAGGAGTCAACATAAAAGGGGGATTCAAATATTTCAATTCGAGATGATGATACATGTAATTCATACTCGAACCAAAATTGATCTACCAAACATGCATACTCATATGAATTCACGCGCATCGATGTTATTTAACATGTAGATATTACTGATCCATACATTTTAGTAGAACATGATTTGGTTTAAATTTTTTGAATTCAACCTTATGATTTTGAGATCATTGTATTTGTAAATCATATTTTATATATAAAGGAGCAAAATTCTTTGTTGCGTTTTTGAAAGTATATATAAAAATGATGTATATAGAATTTTATTCCAATCGAAAATGGATCCGGCCCGAACAAAAATAGAATACAAACTGGATTCGAATTGGGTTGGCACGGTAAACGTGCACTCTTGCTCTGCAAAAATTTGAACAAAGCGGGGAAAGTCACAGCAACCACCCGAAACCAAAATCTGCGAGATGTAAATTACCGCCTATCCCTGACACGCAAAGCCTATCGGCTCAATTTCTATAGGTTTCGATAGGGGTAGGTTTGTATTTTCACTCAAACGTGACATAACCGCCTCTCACCCGGATTCATACACTGTGGGCGCCAAAACACAGTGTCTCCTCGGCCGAAATCGACTCCCTCCCCGATTCATACACGGTGGGCGCCAAAACAAACTATCGTCGGCAAATATACGGTGTATGCGAGATTGCCGTCCTATCCCCAAATGACTAATATTGTTGTGATGTAGGAAATTGTAAACGGGGGCTGAGTTTGTAAATTTCCTTGCATTTGAGACAAGCGTGCCTTGAAGACATGGTTCCCCCCTTGCTCTCTCCCTCCATTTCCTCATTCATACTCCGTTGGCGCCAAAACACCCTCTCCACCCCACCCTCCTCCGTCCGCCACCCCATCCACCGCCGTCCTCCTCCACCATGCCGGAGCTGATACCCCAACGCCGTCGTCCATTACAAGAGATCGACCTCTCTCATCCATGGATTTGGTCCGGGATCCTTGCATCCTATCCTCTCGCTTCATCCTCGCCATCGTCCACCTTGTCGGCGCCGCTCCTACGACTGTATCATCCACCGTGCCCCGCCGCCACCGTCTACCCTCCTAGATCTGCTCTCACGCTGCCGATAGCCACCACTACCGTAGCACCGTCAAATTCTCAGCAGATGCATACATGGCGCCGCACCAGAGGCGATACTCTTTCATATCTGCTCAACTTATTTATCGCAGCAAGAAACTAGATCGTCACTGCTTTACTCCGATTTCTTGTCCATCACTTACTTGTTAGTTGAAAGCAAACATTAGTTGCGAAGTTTCCTTTGTCTAGTTTGCACCTTCAGATCGCCATGCAACGCTCAACACTATACTTGCAATGCTTATGGTTTTCCCCTTTTATATTCCACACTAGTTAAATGACAATAGACTAAATTTCAAAATTGGGTCAGACGATTTTTGAGAGCACGTCGGAGTTCGGCGGTGCGAAGGAAGGGGCTCGGGTGGGGATGGTAGTTGTGGGGGCAGTGGTGGGGCCTCGCTGAACGAAGAAAACTCGACGCTGGTGGGGGCGGGTGGGGGTGGCGGAGGAACACAGGCGGTGGGGGCGGTGGTGGGGCCTCGCCGAACGAAGAAAACTCGACGCGGGTGGGGGCGGGGTGGCGGAGAAACACAGGCGGTGGGGGCAGTTCAGGGGAGGGCGGGGGGTTGGGGCCAATGGTTCGGCCAGCGGCCCGTGCGGTGTTCTGTATGGGAAGAATCAGAGACGCGGAAGAAGAAGGGTTAGGAGTAGGATCTTCATCCAACCGCCTGAAATGGTCGACTGACCCAAATGAAAAAAGTCACGCGACTTGCATGCAGGCATGCCTTTATATTCAGTACCATCATCGTAGCTGCTTAGCACTGCTCCTAAATCCATCAAGCTAAACAATGTGCCACTCATAATTCCAAACTTGTTGCTCAAATACGAATCTGATATGATGCTGATATTACTAGAAGAGATAACGTTTAATTGGTCGGCTAATGTTCCTACATTACTTTCAAAAAGCACGTGCACCACATATAGAGAGACAACAGGGAGTTGCATTCTTAATGCGCTCTAGTTCATCATGTGCGGAACAAACAATTTATTATCCAAAATCGGATTGCTCTTCTTTAGCATGTTCCTCTTTCATTCTTCTTTAATAAGTACTCACTACGTTCCTAAATACAATTCTTTGTTTAGATTCCACCATGGACAACAAATGGAGCAAAATGAGTGAATCTACAATGTAAAATGTATCTCTATACATTTGTATGTGATCCATAGTGGAAATCTCTACAAAGACTTATATTTTGGAATGGAGGGAGTATGATAGTAGTTCAGTACGTTCCTTGTACGGTCGGTTGTGATGGACACTTTGAATTCTTCGGGCCTCTATGATTCATAGGATTTTGTAAACATAGGAATAGGAATTGTAGTGGCTTGCCCACTTGAATCCTATAAGATTAGCAAGGAAATGTGGGGAGTTGTGTCGCCTTTGAGAGTTACACTGATATTAACAGTACCGCACCTTCAGTTGAAGAGAGCTGGTATCCAAAGCCTTTCTAGATGTATCGGCAATACTAGCACATATATTCCAGCAAGTTCCACTTTGCTGATTTTACTCCTGATGCTTACGGTTTTCCCGTTATATCTACACTATGATCTGTGTAGCTGCTTTGTGTTGCAGTAACAGCAGTCCACTCTTGAAGCTAAACAACACACCAATCATAAGTACAAAGCTTACTTCTTCAAATACTAATTTTGATATGATACTGATATTAGTTAACAGACACACATTTAATTGGTCAAGTAATGCTCCCACTTGGTTTTCCAAATGCATGTGGCCACATATAGAGAGACAACATGGAATTGCATTTCTTTGGGCGCTGTGATTCATCATGAGTGGGCAACCAACATTGTATGCAATGAAGTGGAACCTCAAGAATATGCTTCCTCTTCTGTTCTTTACTATGTTCCTCTTTTGTTATTCTGTATTTAGTACGTATAGTATGTTCCTTGTCAGGAAGGGGAGCAGGGACATCTGTAGTCAATAGGTGATAGAGCTGGCATGTATGTGATCGAAAGGCTTTCAATTAGTAGTGGCAATACAACACCGTAGCCAGTTCCACTTTCCTAATTTATATATCCTAGTTATGGTGTACCCCTTTTATGTACACTACGATCTGCCTAGTTGTTGTGTGCTCTTGTTATCATGGTTTCGCAATAAACTCTCCATACAGTATATTATGAACCTATCATCTGCCAACTATCCTTACTTCTAGAGCCTATTTTTGTGTACCTGTGCCAGATTATATTAATGCATGCACCATATTACAACACACATGAGCTCTCTCATCAGAATCCAATGATAGCACACAAGGGTTTACAGGGTCGCCCCTATATTAGAATATCCTTTGCATTACAAAGATAATCTCACTACTATTTATGTTTTCGTGCTTCTCAGATATTATACGTAATCATAGTGAATATCAGAATCCGCACATCAGAAGAATATTGTGGAACATTGCAACGACTTACAAAATTGGCACCAAGGCATTGAGTGCCATTCTGGATGCAATGAAACTCATATGCTCCCCACCTATAGATTCTTGTTCAGAATATGATCCTAATGACTATTCTGACCTCGAGGAGTCAAAGGCAGATGGCATGTCATGTTCACCCATCAAGGTTCCTGTTCTAATTTGGCAAGGTTTTATTGATTGCGCGTATCTTGCATAAGTTGTCTTGCATTTATTCTACTTTGTTGCATCGCCATCTGCTTAGTTTACTCATCATATATGTAAAGATGCCATGCCCATCCATTATCAATACATATTCCATCTGTCATCATACCATGTTTTTCCACTCAAATGTTGTTCTTGTGCATCAGACATCAAAAAGGAAGACGGTGATTGCCGAACCTGAAGGAGCACCAGCAAAGTCCTTGAAAAACGTGGTTGTGCCAGAGAAATCAGACAACACCCCACTTATATTGGCTCTACAACCAGTGACACAAAATGTAGGACCGACTCCAGCAGACTATACCCATACTTCACTGGCGACACCACTAGCCCCACCACACAGGACCTGTACTCCAGCAAAAGGTATGCCGATTTCAGTTGCCATAGGACCAGTCGTACCACAGAAAAATCCCACTCCAGCAAAAATTACAGAAAGTCCACCGGCCGAAGACCTATCCCAACTGCAGAGACGACCAATTCCTGCAGATTGGAACCCCATTCCAGTTATTCCCAGTTTAAAAGACAATACTTTCAATGTTGTTAGGGACTACGTGCATATATTCCCATCATGGGAAGATTATAGTGAAGACAAACACCATTTTCACATCTTCCTATCCCACTTACGTGTAAGTGCTATTATTCATGGTGATTATTTTCCTGTTTTCTGCTGATTGAACACATCAATGGTTTACATTACATTGTTGTAAGTAGGCGAGGGTCAATCTGGATAGTCATGACGAGAAAAGCTTGCTTGCGCTTTTCAAGGAAGCATTGGAGTAGTATCAGTGTTACCTGAGGAAATCACACTTTGATGGCAAGTCTATAAACAAATTTCCTGTGAAGTCTCCTGTGCTAAATTTAGAAGACACTGAATGGAAAAACCTTGTGTTGCATTGGTCTTGTTCCTAGGATGAGGTAATGTCTATGATATCACATGACAATTTGAACTTCTACTTTTCTGCATGTGCCTTACGGATCTCTTTTGCAGGAAATCTGCTCGAGGAAGAATTCCGGTTTGAAAAGGACAATAGGATATCGCAAATATGCTGCCCGCTGCTTTGCTCTTATTAGTACCCGTTGTCCTATATAACTGTACTTGCATTCGTACCTGGTTCATTATGTGACAACAGTATGCATGATAGCTTGCTTATCAATTGTTCACTCCAAATTATCTGATCTGTATGAATGGTTACATTAGTGTAGAATATATCCAATGGTAATGAAATTTTTTAGCTCTGCATTGTTCTTGTAAGTACCTGCTGTCCTTTATTAGTGTAGTTATATTGACAGCTCGTTGTTCATGTACCATCACTCTACAGCTTATTTTCCTTTGCCCTCCATTTTCTACACATCATATCTATATTGACTCTTACCATAAGTTTGTATAACACCGATGGTACTAAAGAAGTTTAGCTCTGCATTGCTCTTGGCTATACTTTTGTCTGTATCGTTGTACTTACATTTATAGCTACTTGGTTATGTAGCATCACTCTTCATCTTATCTTAAATATTCTCCATTTTTTCTTATATTATCACATATATATTTACTCTTAACAAAATGTAGAATAGAGGCAATGCTTATGAAGAAGATTCTGTGGTAAACTTCTTTAATTGCCGCCCCATCAGCATGGACAAGGGCTTTATAGAGCCTGTCTTCACCAATAATGTAAGTTTATCCTTCTCAGGCCTTCAAAATTTGTTGTGTATATTTGGTTAGGCATGACTACAACTGATGTTTATTTTTGGTGTTTGCATCAAATTGCATGTTTAATGTTTATTATGTAGTTCATAAACAAAAGTTTTTCCTTCTCAATGTAAGCTTTTAGTTGTACAACCAAGTTCCTTCTTGATACCATGTAAATTAAACTATACAAAGCAAGTGATATTCTGTTGCACTGCTTGTATGCTTCTGTTCTTGATCCGTAATCCAGTGTTGTGGTGAACCTACCCACTACAACACAATGTCATATTCTGCAATGTCTTAACTATGAACAATGTCATATCATTCTACTATTATTTAAACCGTCTATTTATTTGCCAATCTGAAATGGCATAAATTGACAACACACTAACCATTGATACTTATGAATTCTTGATCTGTAATCCAGTGGTGTCGTGAAGCTTCCAACTCCTTGGCAATGTCATTTCCTGCCATGTCTTAACCTAAACAATACCATATTGTGTTAATGCTATTTTAAACTGTGTCACTTTATTCGTCAGTAAGAAATGTGATGAATTGTCAACACTGATACTTATATGTGCAAAACCTGTCATCTGTTTGCTTGTTTATCTTTCAGAGTGAGGAGGATACAAGTGTCAAACAAGCACAGTCTCATCAGCTTGCTCAGCTGCTTGCGCTGCAGCTCTATTGAAGTGATGTTAGTTTTGTATATTATTTTGTCGCGTGTTTATTTGCACTGGTGGCGATCTTTGATGCCCAGTGTATGTAGTCTGTTGTCTGCTTGTGCTTTATTATCATAGTGGCAAACTTTGATGCCCAGTGGATTTAATATTCCGTAATTTCTTTATTGTGTAGTCTAGGTTTTTTCTTATTCATGATGCTGCAGTTATTTTACCGTATATATATCATGTCTTCGCAGTAAACCGGCCAAACCGTAAAATTACGGTACATAATCGGGCCGTTGTGCAAATCACTATGTATGATCCGCATCATGGGCCCAGTCATCTTGGTCCGTTAACAGGCCTAAATGTAAACTGGCCCACTAGTAGATTCCGGCCTTTAATAGGCCGAGTAAACCGACGGCCGTATTTTCGCAAGAAAACTCAATGGGCTTTTAAGAGGCTGAAAAGTTGGTTGGGCCTGAAACGTGCCGAACAGCTCGCGGGCCGACAGCACGCCAAAATAGACCCTGGCCCATGATTGTGCCAATCACATCGCGGGCCATTAACGGGCCAAAATTGTCTCTATCCTTGTTTGGCCCAATCAGATTATCGGCAGTGAGCGGGCCGGAATCAAACTGGGCCGTAATTAGGCCAAACTATATGACAGGCTTTTAACATGCCGAATTAAATATGTGGCCAAAATGTTACCGGACCTTTAACAGGCCGAAACTAATATCAGGCCGAATTACTAAATGGGCCTTTAGCAAGTGGGCCCAAAAGCATAGCGTCCAGTTGATGGGCCAAATCTGATATCAGCCGTGATTTAGCCCAAACCCTCTTAAAGGTCCGGATCTGATCTAGGCCGTAATTTGGCCCAGAACATGATAGGCTTTTAATGGGCCGGATCTCATGTGGGCCTTTATTAGGCCCAGAACGTGGCAGGCTGTTAATGGACCGGGTCAAATATGGGCCGGCATTTGGCCCAAAACAAGGAAGGCTGTTAACGGGCCGACCCACTAGTGTCCTCAAAATCTTGTGGGCCTTTAGCCGGGCCGGCCTGTTATGGTCGGCGAAATCTCGTAGGCCTTTAGCTGGGCCGGCCCATTATGGTCCGCAAAATCTTGTGAGCCTTTAGTTGGGCTGGCCTATTTAATCTTTATGGGCCACTTTTGCGCCGGTCCACGTGTCAACATATCATAGGCGCATCTTGCCCACTGGATGAGTGACACCTGTGTCAACGCGGAGCTGACACGTGGTCCAGTCGGCCAGTGAGAATTTTACACGTGGAAAATCGGCATTGGTCATGGCTATTAACGGGTTATCGGATCCAAAACCGGACCCGATAGCTTAATGGCGACCCGTTACGGTGGATGCCACGTGTCGGTCACCCTTGATGAAAGCACTTCCATAACATGGCATTTATCGGCATGGAAGTGAAAACTTTTGTGATGATAATTTTGGTAATGTCATGGAACAATTCTACGACAGCACAGGTATGAGTATCTTGATTATGTCATAAAATCGTCATGGATGTACATGCATGACAGAAAATGTGACCTACTGTGACAAACACGTATCATAACGGAAGTGTATTTTTTTGTAGTGGAAGCTATCTTGAAGATTCAGACATGTCATCTTCATCATCATTCACAAGGTATAAGTTCTGTCTTCTGAGTTCACTTAGCCTTCGTGTGAGCATTTAAAGTTCTCTGGTGATGGTATGTTGATTCTCAACATCTTCTTCTTCTTCTTCTTCAGAACTTCCATAGTGTGAGAGAATTTCTCCTTCACTTTCTGAAGAAGATTCTTGATTGGCATTTTCCAGTTCCATCTTTTCTTCATGAATGGACAGCAGTGTCATGACCTCAACATAGTGATGCTCTTCATACTCTAGACTTTGTTTGATTTCAGCTACAATAGGATCAAAGGATTCATCAAGAGCACTCAGAAGCTTGTTGAGCACATCTCTATTAGTGATATCAGTTACTCCTCGCTAATGGAGTCTTTCGACAATGTTTGTCAATCGATCAGTGAGTTCCATAGCACTTTCCTACGAAGACTCCTGAATCCACTGAATATAGCACGAAGCATTTGAATGTGAGGATTTGGTCTGGCAAGAAATTCTTCATGAGCATTGTTGATGGCATCCCAAATTTGCTTTCCGGAATTCAGCCTTTGGAATCGAAAGAAAATATCTTTTGATAGGCTGCTACAGATGATATCTTTTGCTTGAGCATCCAACTGCAGATTTGCTTTGTCATCGGTGTTGAGATTGTTTGGTTGTTGAATGGTGGAGCTTGAATTATGATTCTCATTCATTCCTTCCAGTATAGATAGTCATTTCCATCAAAGATAGGAAATCTTTCATAGTGCGAGGATCTACCTGCATACGACATACTCAAAACTCCAAGGATGTTAGACCTTTAACAAATGGAGACTGGGAGAACCTGCTGTGATACCAATTGTTAGGACCAAGAGTATATCGATAAGAGGCAGGGTGAATGGGAGATTCAAAAATTCTTTCGAATGTTCTGAAACTGATCCCAATCACAGCAGTGGAATAATGTAGAGAGGGAAATGAGATGAGTCAATCTTCTTCGTCAGAAGCATATTCTTCAATGAAAGCATTGATAACAGTACGAGCTTGGGAAATCACAGGTTTAACTACGATGGGAGTAATACAACATGCAAACAGGTGTAGTAGAATGATACCAAACATGATATGCATAGAGAAATAATACGATGGTACGATTTCATAGGTGAACCAAGGAATATGATGGTGACGAATAAATACATGTGATGAGAATGAAACAGGATGAACACGATGAGATACGAAGTTGACAACAGAATGAAATGACCAGATAAACTATCGGCACAGAGCACGAATAAAAACTGCTCAAGGAATTGCAGTGAGGTAGATTGAAGAAGTGGTGCTGGACGGCGACAATCAGATTTGGTAGACCAGTTCACCCTTCTGCCAAATGGCTACGTCTAGTTGGAGGGGCTATGACTTAACACGGAAGATAAACTCTCTTCACCCTATTCTCCTTCAACGTAGAGCTGGTCAGACTTAGGTTGATTTCACTCACGGTAGATCCATGTCGGCAATCTCAAAACCTTCAGTCGACCTTCGCAAACCACAATCACTCTTGGTTGCTGAAGATCTAGCTCGGTGAACACAACAACTCTTCAACACTCGAGCCAAAACCTATCCGTCTAGAGAGTGCATAGCTCTCAAGAGTAATAGGTACAAGAACTCTAACACAGAACTACTATGATGTTAAACCACTGTCTAAGTTTGGGATCTTGATTTTTCTCTCGGTGGATCTTAAACTCAAATCACTCGGAGAGGGGTTACTCAAATCAATCTTCTCAGAAATCTCAACTGGAGCAGCCAACAAACAATGTTGGAGTGGAGTGACTATTTATAGCCGTAGCCTTCCCTGATGGGAAACGACCAAATTAGACATCAGGATCAGCCAATGTCCGAAAGACAAGAGTCCAACGGTCGGATTTGAGCACAACAGTAACATTGCTTGCGGAGCAAGTAATGCTAACCCCTCGCAGACAATTCTCTCATAGTGAATATGATCACAGTCTCTTGCTGCCAAGTATTTGCTCGGAACACAAAGATATTTCTCTCACAACTTTCATAGGTTTTGGCTAAGCATCACAGCGGATCTAAGCTTCGAGAACCTATACCCTTCTTAATAGTACGGAGGTCCTATGACTCAATAAAATGAAAGAAGAAGAACAAAATCAATACTACATATTCACTTTGTCTTTGGCTTTCATCACTGCAGTCAATTTCTTTGGACGACAATACTGAATCAAAAGCTTTGTTTCACTAGTAAATTTTCGAGGGGTCTATTTTCTTCACATCAATCTTCTCAACAATATGAATTCAACAAATATAGCTCGTTCTTCTCTGCAACGCGGATATACTTTGATCAAGTTCCTTGAACTCATCATCGGAGTTAGCATTCTCTTCGGTTGTGTATGGACTATTTGTCTCTGTATGCACTAGCAAACAAATCAGTCCATACCTATTTTTGTCAACAATCTGCAAAACACAAGGTAGGCAGATATTGCACCAACAGTGATAGATAGATAAACAAAAATAAAAAATAAAATAAGAGTAAATAAATTGCAACAAGGTATTTTTGGATTTTAGTATATGAGAAAAATAGACCTGGGGGCCTTAGTTTTCACTAGAGGCTTCTCTCTTGAACATAGCATATGGTGGGTAAACAAATTACTATTGGGAAATTGATAGAAAAGCGCATAGTTATGACAGTATTCAAGGCAATGATCATGTATATAGGCATCATGTCTGAGATAAGTGGACCGACCCCTGCATGTATCTACTACTATTACTCCACACATCGAGAGCTATCCAGCATGCATCTAGAGTATTAAGTTCATAAAGAACGGAGTAATGCCTTAAGCAAGATGACATGATGCAGACAAAATAAACCCAATTAATATGAATAAACCCCATCATTTTATCCTTAATGGCAACGATACAAATACATGGTGTATCCCTTTCAGTCACTGGGATTGAGCAACGCAAGATCAAACCCATCAAAAAGCACCTCTCCCATTGCAAGATAAATAAATCTAGTTGGCCAAACCAAATGGATAGATCGGAGAGAAATACAAAGCTATAACAATCATGCATAAAATAGTTCAGAGAAGAGTCACACAATATTCATGAATAATATGATCATAAACCCACAATTCATGGGATCCCAACAAAATCACCACAAAAAAGGATTACATCGAATAGATCTCCAAGAACATCAAGGAGAACAATGTATTGAAGATCAAGGAGACATATGAAACCATCTAGCTACTAGCTATGGACCCGCGGGTCTGTGGTAAATTGCTCACACATCATCAGAAGGGCAGCAAGGTTGATGTAGAGGCCCTCTGTGATTGATTCCCCCTCTGGCAAAGTGCTGGAAAAGGTCTCCAGATGGGATCTCTGAAGAATAGAAACTTGCAGTGACGGAAAAAGTATTTTGGGTGGCTCTCTGATGTATTGGGAATATTTGGGAATTTATAGAAATGGAATTAGGTGAAGAAGTTCCACGAGGACCCCACAAGCCTAGGGGGTGCACCCCCCTGGTGCGCACCTAGCAGGCTTGTCGCTCTCCCATGACTCTCTAGGTCTTCTCCCGAAGCTTATAGGGTCCCTTTTGGTCCAGAAAAAATCATCAAAAAGTTTCGTAGCGTTTGGACTCCGTTTGGTACTGGTTTTCTTAAAAGCCCAAAACAAGGAAAAAATAGCAACTGGCACTAGGCACTAGGTTAATAGGTTAGTACCAAAAAAGATATATAATTGCATACCAAACATCCAAGATTGATACTATAGTAGCATGGAACAATAAAAATTATAGATACGTTGCAGACGTATCACCATCCCCAAGCTTAATTCCTGCACGTCCTCGAGTAGGTAAATGATAAAATAGGTTTTTTATGTGGAATGCCACCTATTGATGACCCACAAGTATAAAGGATCAATCGTAGTCCTTTTGATAAGTAAGAGTGTTGAACCCAACAAGGAGCAGAAGGAAATAACAAGTGGTTTTCAGCAATGTATTGTCTACAAGCACTAAAATTATCGGTAATAGATAGTTTGGTTGAAAGGTAATTTGTAACGAGAAACATGTAGCAATTGTAACAAAGGTGCATCAAGGTATCTCAATCCTTTTTGTAGCAAAGGATAGGCTAGAGTTGTCTCTATAATAAGCAAAGCATTCTTGAGGACACACATGAACTTTATCTAGTCACTTTCATCATGTTCGTTTGATTTGCGTTCTCTACTTTGATAATTTGATATGTGGGTGGACTGGTGCTTTGGTGTGTTCTTACTTGAACAAGCCTCCCACCTATGATTACGCCCTCTCACAAGCATCTGCAACTATGAAATAAGAATTAAGATAAATCTAACCATAGCATGCAACATATGGATCCAAATCAGCCCATCACGAAATAGCGCATAAACTAGGGTTTAAACTTCTGTCACTAGCAACCCATCATCTTGTAACTACTCCACAATCCCTTCCCTTAGGCCCAAAGACGGTGAAGTGTCATATAGTCGACATTGACATAACACCACTAAGGGAATCACAACATAAATATCATCAAAATATCAAACGAATACCAAATTCACATGATTCCTTATGACAAGACTTCTCCCATGTCCACAAGAACAAAAGTAACTAATAACAAATCATATTCATGTTCAATATCAGAAGGGTATTGAATATCATTAAGGATCCAAACATATAATGTTCCACAAAATAAACCAACTAGCATTAACTACAAGATGTAATCAACACTACTAGTAATCCACATGTACCAATCTGAGGTTTTGAGACAAAAATTGTATACAAGAGAAGAACCAGGGTTCGAGATGAGATGGTGTTGGTGAAGATGTTGATGAAGATTTGTCCTCCCATGATGAGAGGATCATTGGTGATGTCGATGGATTCGATTTCCCCCTACCGGAGGGAAGTTTCCCCGGCGGAATTGCTCTGCTGGAGAGCAAAAGTGCTCCTACCCAGGTTCCGCCTTGAGATGGAGGCACTTCATCCCCAAACCTTTCTTCTGATTTTTCTAGGTCAAATGGCATCATATAGCATAAGATGGGCTTCGGAGGCCTGCTAGGGGCCCCACAAGCTGTTTGTGTGGGGGGCGCCCAGGGGGGTAGGGCGCACCCCCCATGCTTGTGGCTTCCTGGTGGGCCCCCTCTGGTAATTCTTTCGCCAATAATTTTTATATATTCGAAAATAATTCTTTGTCAATTTTCAGCTCATTTGGAGTTGTGTAGAAAAGGTGTCTCCGATATAGCCCTTTCCGGTCCAGAATTCCAGCTGCCGGCAATCTCTCTCTTCATGTGAAAATTGCAAAATGAGAGAGAAAAGGCATAAGAATTGTATTATAAAGTGAAATAACAGTCCATAATGCAATAAATTAGGAAAACATGATGCAAAATGGATGTATCAACTCCCCCAAGCTTAGACCTCACTTGTCCTCCAGCTAAAGCCGACGTCGATAATGATGACTCATGTGGTCACCTATTACAGGTAGGGTCAAGGACCCATCAATTGGGATCCACATGGGGCCCATCACCATCGAAGGTTGATGGTAGCTCCAACTACATCAGTAATTCCCTATAGGGGGAGGGATGATGTAGTACAGCGATGATAGGTATTTCCCTCAGTTATGAAAACAAGGTATCGAACTAGTAGGAGAACCAAGCAACACAACGTAAACAACACTTGCACACAAACAACAACACCTCGCAAACCGACGTGTTAAAGGGGTTGTCAATCCCTTCTGGGGTACGGCGCCAGGAATTGTGTGTTGATGGGAGAAAGTTGTAATAGATTTAAATAATAGATGGCAACTAAAATAAACTGCAGCAAAGTATTTTTGGATTTTTGGTTTAATAGATCTGAATAAAAATGCAAAGGAAAAGTAGATCGCAAGGCAAATATATGAGAAAGAAGACCCGGGGGCCGTAGGTTTCACTAGTGGCTTCTCTCAAGAAAAATAGCAAATGGTGGGTAAACAAATTATTGTTGGGCAATTGATAGAACTTCAAATAATTATGACGATATACAGGCAATGATCATTACAAAGGTATCACGTCCAAGATTAGTAGACCGACTCCTGCCTGCATCTACTACTATTACTCCACACATCGACCGCTATCCAGCATGCATCTAGTGTATTAAGTTCATGAAAAACAGAGTAATGCAATCAGAATGATGACATGATGTAGACAAGATCAGTTTATCTATATGGCGGTAGATATAGATCTCGTCTTTTTATTCTTAGTAGCAATGATACATACGTGTCGGTTCCCTTTCTGTCACTGGGATCAAGCACCGTAAGATCGAACCAACTACCGGGCACCTCTTCCCATTGCAAGATAAATAGATCAAGTTGGCCAAACAAAACCCAAAAGTTGGAGAAGAAATACGAGGCTATAAAAGATCATGCATATAAGAGATCAAAGAAACTCAAATAACTGTCATGGATATCAAAAGATATGACTGATCATAAACTCGAAGTTCATCAGATCCAAGAAACACACCGCAAAAGAGTTACATCATATGGATCTCCAAGAGACCATTGTATTGAGAATTAAGCGAGAGAAAGAAAGCCATCTAGCTACTAACTACGGACCCGAAGGTCTACAAAGAGCTACTCACGCATCATCAGAGAGGCACCAATGGAGGTGGTGAACCCCATCCGAGATAGTGTCTAGATTGGATCTGGTTGTTCTCGACTCTGCGGCGGCTAGATGAATATTTCGTCGATGCCTTTAGGGTTTCTGGAATATTGTGGTATTTATAGAGCAAAGAAGCGGTCCGGGGGGCACCCGAGGTGGGCACAACCCACTAGGGCGCCCCTGGGCCTCCTGGCGCGCCCTGGTGGGTTGTGCCCCCCTCGGGGCACCCTAGGTGCAACCAGGGCCCATTGCCTTCCTTCTAGCCCATAAAAATCATCGTAGAGTTTTGTGGCATTTGGACTCCATTTGATATTGATTTTCTGCGATGTAAAAAACATGGAAAAAATAGCAACTGGCACTTGGCGCATTGTCAATAGGTTAGTACCAACAAATGATATAAAATGACTATAAAATGATTATAAAACATCCAAGATTGATAATAAAACATCATGGAACAATCAAAAATTATAGATATGTTGGAGACGTATTAGCATCCCCACACTTAACTCCTACTCGTCCTTGAGTAGGTAAATGAGAAAAACAGAATTTTTGATGTGGAGTGTTGTTCATCAAGTCATATGATATTCTTTTCTTTATAGCATGGAAATTTGGACTTTTATGTGATTTAAAGCAATAGTCTAGTTTTGACATAATAATTTAGATACTCCAGCATATTAATAAGCAACCATTTCTTTCAAAATATCAATGCTAAAATAAGTTATCCCTAGACCATCATGCTCAAACATTGATCCATTCATGAAACACACTCGAATATTAACTACACTCAATACTTGAGCACAATCATATTTCCTCCTTGTTGGTGCTTTTATGAGAGAATATGGAGACTCAAATTTAAAAGAATAAAAATTGCATAAAGTAAAAGAAAGGCCCTTCGTAGAGGGAAGTAGGGATTTGTAGAGGTGCCAGAGCTCAAAGCGAAAAATTAGCGATAAAAACATTTTGAGAGGTGTATCCATCCCACCAACGAAAACGATTCGAGTTGCCAACACTTTCCATGCTAGATATGCCATAGGAGGTTCCCTAACAGAAAATAAAGTTTATTACTTTTTCCACCATAACTTTCACTTTCCATGGCTAACCGTATCCACGGGTGCCCTCCATACCAACACTTTCCAAGGAATTTATTATTTGACAACATAAAGTAAATTCATTTTTTTTATTTCGGGACCGAGCATCCCTAATACCTTTGCCTTACTCTCATGCAATGACAAGTGAATAAACACTCATATTGAGAATAACACATCTATCATGGAAAATATTAGCCACCCCTCACTGCTCCGTGAGTGAAACAAACACACAAAAGAGAAGTTTATTTTCAAAATTAGAGATGGCACATGAAAATTTTCTTAGAATGGCAGAAGAATACCGCATATAGGTAGGTATAGTGGACTCATGTGGCAAAACTAGTGTAAAGGATTTTGGATGCACAAGTAGAGGTCATACTTAGTGCAAAATGAAGGCTAGCAAAAAGATTGAGAAGCGACCAATGAAGAAACAAATAATCTCATAAGAAAGCATTAAGCATAATTAACACCGAATAATGCACCACAAGTAGGATATAATTTTCATTGCATGATTATTGACTTCCGTGCATGCATAGGGAATCACAAACCTTAACACCAATATTCTTACAAGAGCACAATTACTCATCAACATAACTCACATATCACATCATCATATCTCAAAACTATTACTAAGAATCAAGTTTATTTTGTCCAATGATCTTCATGACATTTTATTTTTCTTTATCCTTCTTGGATATATATCACTCTGGCACTAATTTTCATGTGTTGCTTTTTGTAAGCTCGAACAAATATAAGTGAAGATCATGAGCATAACAAAATTTCTTTCTCTCAAAATAATTTAAGTGAAACAAGAGAAAATTTCTTCACAATTTTACTAACTCTCAAACAAATCTAAGTGAAGCAAGAGAGTTTCTTCAAAAATAACAAAGCACACCGTGCTCAAAAAGATATAAGTGAAGCACTAGAGCAAGTCCTAGCCCATAAAGGATTGAAGTGAAGCATAGAGAGCAATTATAACAAGTCATGATATAATTTTAACTCTCTCAAATAGGTGTGTCCATCAAAGATTGATGACTTAAAACAAAAAATAAAACAAGCAAATACACATATCATACAAGATGCTCCAAGCAAAACACATATCATGACGAATAAAAATATAGTCTCGAGTAAAATACCAATAGTTGTTCGAAGAAAGCGGGGATGCCACTCGGGGGCATCCCCAAGCTTAGTTGGTTCCTCATTCTTGGATAATAGCTTGGGATTCCGGGGCATCCCCAAGCTTAGGCTCTTACATCCTTCCTTCATCCATCGTAAGATAACCCAGAACTTGAAAACTTCAATCACACAAAACTCAACAAAAACCTTCGTGTGATCCGTTAGTATAAGAATAATAAACCACTACTATAAGTGTTGTATCAAACCAAAATATATTTTGTTTTTGTATTATATCTACTGTATTCCAACTTTTCTATGGCAAAAACTCATCAAAGAAAACCATAGAGCCATCAAAATAAGCACACAACACAAAGAAAACAGAATCTGTCAAAACAGAACAGTCTGTAGCAATCTGACTATTTCGAATACTTCCATAACCCCAAAAATTATGCCAAATTAGAAAGACCTGAGTAATTTGTATATTGATATACTGCAATTGGAATGGGTATTTTATCACTCTCTGGTAAAAAATGATAAATTTTTCGTGAGCGCAAAACTTTCTATTTTTTTCAGGAAGATCAAACAACTATTGCCCAAGAAGATCCTGAAGGCTTTACTTGGCACAAACACTAATTAAAACATAAAAAACACAATCATAACAGTATCATAATTGTGCTAATACTCAAGAACAGAAAGCAAAAAGCAATAATAAATTTTATTCATTGAGTTGCCTCCCAACAAGCGCTATAGTTTTACGCCCTTAGCTAGGCATAATGATTTTAATGATGCTCGCATGGAAGAAAAGAATTGAAGCACAAAGAGAGCATCATCTAGCATATGACAAAGGCATTTAAGTATAACATACTTCCTATGCGTAGGAATTTTACAAGTAATCGAATTATCATGACAATTAATATCGAACATATGCAAAGGAAAGAGATAAAACATTGACAATCTCAACATAATGAGAGGAAATTTAATAACATGCCAATTTCTACAACTATATTTGCCTCTCTCATAATAATTACATGTGGGATCATATTCAAATTCAACAATATAACTATCACATAAAATATTCTCTTCATGGTCCACATGCATGCAAAGTTGACACTCTTCCAAAATAGTGGGATTATCATCAAATAAAGTCATGACCTCTCTGTCAGTGTCAAAACCGGCGGATCTCGGATAGGGGGGTCCCGAACTATGCGTCTAAGGCGGATGGTAACAGGAGGCAGGGGACACGATGTTTTACCCAGGTTCGGGCCCTCTTGATGGAGGTAAAACCCTACGTCCTGCTTGATTATTCTTGATAATATGAGTACTACAAGAGTTGATCTACCACGAGATC
The DNA here is from genome assembly GCF_018294505.1 of Triticum aestivum. Taxonomy (NCBI): domain Eukaryota; kingdom Viridiplantae; phylum Streptophyta; class Magnoliopsida; order Poales; family Poaceae; genus Triticum; species Triticum aestivum. The sequence goes on from NC_057803.1 coordinate 223,931,859, forward strand.
AGAGAGGCTAAACCCTAAAAGCTAGCCTATGGTATGATTGTATGTTGTCCTACGGACTAAAACCCTCCGGTTTATATAGACACCGGAGGAGGCTAGGGTTACACAAGGTCGGTTAGAAAGGAGGAGATATACATATCTGTATTGCCTAGCTTGCCTTCCACACCAAGTAGAGTCCCATCCGGACACGGGATGAAGTCTTCAATCTTGCATCTTTATAGTCCAACAGTCCAGCCAAAGGATATAGTCCGGCTATCCGGAGATCCCCTAATCTAGGACTCCCTCAGTAGCCCCTGAACCAGGCTTCAATGACGATGAGTCCGGCGCATAGTGTTGTCTTCGGCATTGCAAGGCGGGTTCCTCCTCCGAATACACCACAGAAGAGTTTGAATACAAAGATAGTGTCCGACCCTGCAAAATAAGTTCCACATACCACCGTAGAGAGAATAATATTTCCACAAATCCAATCTGCTGACACGTTTTGGCAGCATGACATCATGCCATGGCCCGGTAATTATTCGAACCGTTTTTCCTTAACCAGCCCCGCACATAACTTGAGGCGGTTTCTCGACACGTCTTGTCAAAGCAGAGATCGTGTTCCCCTTATTACGGTATTCTCATCAATATGGGCGTGGGTAACCCAACCGTGCCTAGGACTCCTAGATTTTAGGCAAGTCCCAAACGGCCACGAGGAGGACGCTTGATATTCACCCTCTTTATAAAGGGACAAGGCTTTTACTTGTTCCCTCCCGTGCTCAATCGAATCCTTCCCCCGCCTCGAGTTCTAACACCCAAAGCCCAGGTCAGGTGCTTCGGACCTTTAATCATGTCCGGATCCAGCCTTCAAGGCTGGTGGATGCCTTCCTCCGTCACAGAGGAGGATATTAAGAAGTTGAGGGAGGCCAGATACCTGACCGCCGAAATTTCGCATAGGCTGCCCGCCCGAGGGCAGGTCATCCCTACTCCCGAACCCAACGAGAGTGTTGTGTTCGTCTCCCACTTCCTCCGAGGACTAGGCCTCGCTCTGGATCCCTTTGTTAGGGGTCTTATGTTCTATTACAGGCTGGATTTTCACGACCTAGCCCCGGATTCCCTCCTTCACATCTCGTCATTTATTGTCGTTTGTGAGGCCTTCCTCTGCATTACCCCTCACTTCGGCCTGTGGCTCAAGACCTTTGACGTGAAGCCGAAGATGGTCGAGGGGCAGTACACAACATGCGGAGGTGCTCTAATAAGCAAAATTGTTGGCGCTCCATGGCCGAAGGGCTCCTTTCCAGAGGTGTCCGGATTGTGGCAACGGGAGTGGTTTTATGTCACAGCCCCCCGAAGTGCCAAGTGGGTGGCCACCCCCACCTTCCGCTCGGGCCCTCCACCACAACTGATGTCATGGATCAGCAGGGGGCTGAGCTGGGGCCCGCCCAAGGACGTGCCCATACTGCAGAGCCGCATCCGAGATCTCTTCAAGGGAGATTTCAATCTGGTTATGGTAATGCAAGTCATGCTGGTTCGTCGAGTCCAGCCTTGCAAACACCGGCCCTCCGCATGTGGGAATTCAACCCGGAAGGACCGCGCACTATTCAGAATTTCCTCGGCCTGACGCACGAGGAGATGTACAAATCTTCTTCGGACCCCAAATAGAGTGCCCGGACACTACCGAGGATGTGGGCCTGAGTAGCAACCGCACCGTGGCCCAAGTAAGTAACCCCATGGCCGAACACACTGTTTTTTTATCATGACATCATTCTGAAGAATCGCTCTTTGACCAGGACTGGATAACAAAGGCGAAGATGATCCGGTGTTCGGTCCCCCTTCCTGAAGGCTTGGAAAATCCGGTGCTGGAAAAGATGCTCGAGCCAGCCCCTTGCCCGGTGCCCTCAAAGGAAGATGAAGGGGGGAATAAAGAGGGCGAAAGCGGGCCTCCACCGCTACCTATTCCAACCGAGGGAATGAGCATCTCCGTGAGGGAGGACAACCCAGGGGAAGAATCTGGCATTCTCTCACCCCGGGGAAGGAAGTGGACTACCTCTGAAGATCCGGAAACCAAGGTTTCCAAACGGGAGAAGAAATCTCCACCGGAGGGTCTTGCCTCGGAGGTTTCTCTTGCCGCTCAATGTCCGCGCGGGGATCAGCCCTCTAACGAGCTGTAAGTATTCAAAAAGTACTTAATAGTAAAGGTATCCTACCTTACTTCTGAGGAAAATAGCCGAAGCATTTATCTTGCAGTTTGGATCTTAGCCCTTCCCAGCAGAGCTCGTCTTCGGGGGATCTTCTTCCGGAGATGATGGAGAGCGAAACGCCTCCCCCGGACTCCCCAGCTCAAGAAGCAGGCGACCTTGAAGTGTCGTCGCGGAGGGTCTCTCCGGATCCAGCGAGGCCAGAAGACAATCCTATGGACACCCGAAGTCCCCAGTATCCGACTCTTGAAGAGAGCCACCAAAAGAGTCCGACACCCTCTGATATGCGGTCGGTCGTACTGAGGGATCTGCTAGAGCGAGCGACTATCTCAGAAGAGCACCGTACGTTGATGGGTACGGTGATTGAAAGGATTTCGTCCGCCGAAAGCGGGTTGCATGAAGCCTTTATGAGTCTACTGACGGGTTTTGAGGTACGTGAAATGATGTACATTTTTGACAGTACCGCACATTTTAAGGCGTGCCCTGTGTAGATAGTAGCCCTTGAGACTCTGGTTGTCGTCGAGAACGGCGGCGAACAGAGGACCATAGTCCCAGGTAATGACCAGACTGCCTTTATGTGTAGGTGGTTGAAGCTCCGGTGGCTAGCCGGACTAAAGCGGCAACTAGATGCGGTAGATGCCGACATTGTGCTTGTCAACAAGCGGCTTGACGAGGCACAGGGTAAGTGATTTTTCTGGTGATCATCACATAATAAAAGCAGCATGATGCCAGTATCTTTAATATGTTGTGACTGCAGATGGAGCTGCCACCATGGAGGCCCTTCGGGCGGAGCTTGCCCGAGCCAAGGAGCAAGCAAGGAGTAGTAACGCGGCCGCTTTAAGGGCGGCCGAAGAGTTAAGAGCTGAAAAGGCTGTGCATTGCGAGAGCAAAGAGAAAATGGCCAAGATGGTTGTAAAGTTAAAAGACACTGCCGACCGTTGCCAGCTTCTTGAAGAAGAAAACCGGGCGAAGGCGACAGACCTGGAAAAGGCCACGATGGCGACCAAAGACACCCGCTCTGCGATGAGAGCAAAGAAGGAGGAGCTGCGTCAAGCCGGGGATATCACGGCTGGGAAACCCTTCATGCTGCGGAGGAAGTTTGGAGATCCTCAGTATGCCCCTCTGGACCGGCTGTGGAGTTCGGCGGACGCATATCTGGACTTGGCGGCGAGTGCTCTCGATTCGGCCGAATACTTCCGAGATCAAATAGATCGTGAAGTGGACAAGCTATTCTAGTCATAGTTTAATGTTCCAGAGCGTCCGCTTCCATTGACTGATCGGCTTGCCGAATGGGCCGAGCTGAATATATTGTCCGGACTCGCCATGAGGTCTGTTGTGGATCATCTGTGGCCGAAAAGGCCAAAGCCGAATAGCTATTTTAGTTTGGTGCAGCAGTTCCTCGGTGCGGTGCCGCACATTAATGCGATGAAGAGGTCGGCGTGCATAGAAGGCTTGCGGATGGCCCTTTCCCGTGTCAAAACATACTGGGCGGAGATGGATGCCACCACTGTCGCAGCGCAGGGCTCCACGATAGGACGAGTGGCTGCCGAGCACTATTTTGAAGAAGTTCTTGAAGGCGCTCGTTCGATAGAGCCCAGTGCTCGAAGAATATTATGTTTAAATGACATGTATTCCTATTGTAAAAACAATGTTTTATTAAGTTTATCAAGGCTATATTTATACTCTTGCCCGAAAGTATTATGATGCCTCTTGTGCGGCCATTTATGTATATATGTATATAACCTGAAAGATTGCAGTCGTCAGCTTCAGCCCCCACGCATATAATGCGGGGGTGTTCGCAGAAGACACATGTTCACACTTGATCCAACGTCTTGGTCCATTAAGGAGGTGATAGCGCAGCGAAGTAGGCAACCGGACTATAATGCTTTAACACTTTCACTTAGCCAGAGGAGTTTGACAGTGGAGCTACTATATAGCCCCTGGTGGCTCCTCACTCATCCGAATTCGGGGTGCGTACATGCCTGGCCGGGAAATGGCCCTTCGTTAAGACGGAGGAATCCCGAAGATTCCGGTAGGTCATCGAGTGGTTGACCAGTCTCACACTATATCATGACAGTCAGTTTTCGGCTTTCTCTACTGAGGTGCTCCTTCGGATGAACCAGGGCATAATCGCAGTAGTTCTCCTAGTGCCGCCTTAGCTGATAGAGCGGAACGTAAGGCAACAAAACACAAGAGCCGGGCAAACCTAACATTTGACCAAAGACATGATTCGGAGCTGATGCATATAAGGCCAAACTCGCGATGCCGAACACTCCCTAAGGTATCCGGTCTTTATGGTGTAAACCGGGCCTAAACAGCGCCCTTTGTAATAAGCCCCTGGTGTCCAGGTACGTGCAATTTTCTGACGTGGCCACATGCCAATACGTCAGCATCCTTCTCCATTGTACTGAGAATCCGGGGGATGTGTATCAACAAGAGACAGTAAAAAAGGTTTACGCAGGGTCTTAATCTAAAAAGAATCCTTGGAACGGGTCCCTGCTGCACGTCTGCGCCTATGTCTCCATTGTGTCGTATTCTTGACGGGTGTAGCATGATGGTCATCTGAAAAAGAGAGGAACTTAATTGAAAAGTTGTCGTGCAAAAGCTAAGTTATACTGAATAAACAATATATAGTTCAAAATGAGTGAAGCTGAGCCTGATTGACACTTGTGCGTGTGCGTTGAGCCCCTTGTATTGTAATACGGGTATAGCCATCAAACCTGTACCAATTACATATAGATGTACCAGACTCGTCCAACCATGTCCATGGTCTTAACGACCTGTTAGATGCTTTAGTTGGTGAGGCCATTTAGTGTGCGGCTGCCAAGGCAGCCGCATGGTCTTCCGCGCGCAAGGAGCACTCAATATTTCCATTTACTATAATGATGTCGCGTGGACCGAGCATCTTAAGCATGAGGGAAGCGTAATGCGGTATTGCGTTAAAGCGAACGAAAGCTTCGTGTCCGAGTAGTGCTTGATAGCCACTTTGGAACGGAGCGATGTGGAAGGTTAAATTTTCGCTGCGGAAGTTATCGGGGAAGCCGAATATAACCTCTAGTAGTAGGAAGCCCATGCAATGGGCTTCTGGGCCTGGCGTTACTCCTTTAAAGGTAGTGTTGCTATGGCTAATTTTTGCTGGGCCTATCCCCATGTTGCATACTGTGTCCTGATATATCAAGTTTAAACTGCTGCCACCGTCCATCAGAACTCGTGTGAAGTGATATCCATCAATTATTGGGTCTAATACCAAGGCAGCCCATCCTGCATGCTGGACAATTGCTGAGTAATCCCGATGGTCAAAAGATATCGGTTGGGACGACCAATGGCAGAATTCCGCGGTGATAGGCCCTGGGGCATGTGTCTCTGGGAGTGCCACTTTGTTTCTCCCCTTTATTACGTGTAACACATTGACTATTTTGACTTTTGGTGGGAATTGCTTCTGTTCCCCAGTGCTTTGCTTGCGAGGCTCATCCTCGTTTTCGCTTGGTGTATCCTGCCCCTTATGTTCGGTGTTGAGCTTGTCGGACTGCTTGAAGACCTAACATTCTCTATGGGTATCATTTGCAGGTTTGTCGGGGGTACTATGGATCTGACATATTTGGTCCAGAATCTTGTTTAGGTTGGACAGTTCGTCTCTGTTGCCTTTGGAGGGCGGCTTTTGCTGACCTGGCCGAGAGGTTCTGAATCCGACGTTTACTGCCGTGCTCTTCGGGCTGTCTTCTTTATTCTGGCACTTGTTTTTGCTGCGTCGTGATTTCCCATTTCCGTCCCTGACTTCGGATGTACTTGGGTCACTGGTGCTGCATCGGGCTAACCAACTGTCCTCGCCGCGCAAAAGCGGGTCATGAGGCTTGTTAATGCTGCCATTGTTCTCGGCTTTTCTTGGCCGAGGTGTCTGGCGAGCCATTCGTATCGAACGCTGTGCTTGAAAGCTGCTAGGGCTTCGGCGTCCGAACAGTCGATTATTTGGTTCTTCTTAGTGAGGAACTTGTTCCAAAGCTTTCGAGCCGACTCTCCGGACTGTTGAGTTATGTGACTTAAATCGTCTGCATCCGGTGGTCGGACATAGGTCCCTTGAAAATTTGCCCGAAAGGCGTCTTCGAGCTCTTCCCAGCTTCCAATGGAGTTTTCGGGGAGTCTTTTAAGCCAGTGTCAAGCTGGCCCTTTGAGCTTGAGGGGTAAGTACTTGATAGCATGGAGATCGTCTCCTCGAGCCATGTGTATATGGAGGATATAGTCTTTGTCGGCGTTCTGGGAACGGGGGTCCCCAGACTTGCCTGCCTGTAGCCTGAGGCGTGGCTCAAATGGGGGCCCAGCATGGCCCATCTTCATCAACACAGACCCAAGACCCTCGCGAGGGGCCAAGCCTCGCGGGGCGGACGACACGGAGCTTCCTCAGGCACGGCCTCATCAGGCTGGCCCGCGAGGAGGCGGAGAGATCAAGGCGGGGTACCTCACGAGGTGCCCGTGACGCAAGCCATAAAGACCAAAGGCGCCAGGCGGGCGCCAGCCGCGCAGTGTCCTCCTTTCCTCTTTGGTGCAAAGGGAGCAAGCGTAGGCGAGAGCATCAAGCAAAGGCACCCGTTTCGGTGCAACGAGACCAAGACCAGTCCAACGGCAGGGAGGAAGTCATTTTGGTGCCCAAGCCAGCGTCACCACCAGAGCCTTTGGCAGGCGAGGACCAACTTTAGTCAGGATAAGTGTACCAGATGTTCCCCTTCAAAGTGGCCAATTGTTGGCGCCCTTCCCGCTCAATATTTGGGAAGAGGCCCAGGGCCTTTGCCTATAAATAGGACTAGCCACCCACAGGGTAGGAAAGATCGGATCACAATCGAGAAGTGAGAGAGAGAAGGGTGACTAAACTCCTCCTAGCAGTTCGTCGCCCCAGCCAAGAACAGACCCTCGCGAGTTTGTTCTTCCTTGTATTGCTCATCATCATCAGCCCAAGAGGCAATCCACCACACCACACACTGGAGTAGGGTATTACACCACAACGGTGGCCCGAACCAGTATAAACCCTGTGTCTCTTGTGCTATTCTTTCCATAGCTTAGATCTTAGCGAGGCGGAGGGGTGTAGGTAGGTAGAAGGCGAAATCTCCACGCGCACCCCAGTGTTCGAACCTCAAGGGTCTGCCAGAACCCAAAATCCGACAGTCCTCAATCAAGACCCCAGGGTCTGTTGTTCTGTCGTATGCCTCTATATTTACGGGTTTGAATCCCTCTGGAAATTCATGGTTCAACATCTCATCGGTGAAACATAGGGGGTGTGTGGCACCCCTGTATTTGGGTGTACCATGGTGTTCGGATGTTTGTTGTGTTGTATTGCATACTGGAGCGCGCTTGCGTGGCCCGTATATGGATCTGGTTGCGCCGTCATTTTGATGCGAGCCCTCGCGTGGATCGCGTACTGGCTTATGTGCGGCGTTGTTTGCCGCTCTATATTGGTTGCGAGGTCTTCTATCCGACCAGATGGCCGTTTTGTTTTCTAATTGCGGGGGATCTAAGGCCTCCTCGTCGAATTCAGGTAGCAACTCTCGCTTCAGGTAGCTCTTGGTGTGGCGATTACCGCCGTACTTCGCTGCAGTGTTGAGCACTTCACTCCATCTGATTCTGAGTGTGTCTTGCGCAGCCCTGAGCCTTTGCTTCTGCTTTTTCAGACTCCTCGCAGTGGAAACAAGCCTTTGATGGGCATTCTATTGCACTGGGCGCCTGTCCGGTGTTATATCATCCGGACTGTTATCTTCGACGGAATCGGATTGTTTGGTTTGATTCTCCGTGTTGCCCTGGTCGGGCGATGGTTCACCCTGCTCGATCGCTGGGTCTATGTGACCAATGTTTCTGCCGAGGCGGGATTTGGAGCGGCACTTATGCCGCCGCTTTGACTGCTTCTCGAGGGAACAACCCTTCGTTGCGTCCTTCTGTTCCTCGTCGTCATTTTCTTTGGGTGTGTCCACCATGCATACATCATATGATGAAGTGGGCGTCCAGTGCCCTATGGGCAGTGGTTCCTGTTCATCTCCTGCATCGTCGTCCATACCGTCGATGTCTTTGGAGTCGAGGTCGAGCATGTCGGTCAAATCGTCGACAGTGGCTACTAAGTGGGTGGTGGGTGAGCAGCGAATTTCTTCATCATCCGCACCCCAATCCTGCCGGACATAGTTCGGCCAGGACTCTCCTGACAAGGAGAGAGACCTTAATGAGTTCAGTATGTCGTCGAAGGGCGATTGCTGAAAGATATCCGCAGAGGTAAACTCCATGATCGGCGCCCAGTTGGATTCGATAGGCACGGGCGCGGGCTGTTCGGAGTCCGTGGCGGGGGAAGGATCCGGCAGTGTGGCATGACGGCTGTCACACCCTAGCTAGTTCATGCATTAGAGTGTTGCATCATATTTACTCTTTCATCAGAAACCTGAAATGGGGATGACAGAACCCCCAGCCCCCTCTGAAACCAACTAGGGTTTACTAAAAACTTTTTCAATGAACCTGAAATGCCCTTCTAAAATGCCCATCATTTTTGTCTTGGTTCAGAACCTCTTCCAAAAGTGATGCACATTTTCCTAGGCCATCTTAGGGTTTGTGAATTAAATCATAAATATTTGAATTTGGGCATTTAAAATTATATAAAATATTTAAATGCTCAAATATCTCCAAACTAAAATGTTTCATGTTGGAAATAATCCAACTATGGACCAGGAGTAGTTTGGTGATTTTAGGAGTTGCCTAAGTATTTTTATTAATTCAACAAAGTTGCAGAAGTATTAAAAAAAACAGAAAACAGAGAAAAATAGAAAAACTTACCTGGCGCCAGCACCCGGCCCACCTACCGGCCCAGCCCAGCGCCGCTCCAGCGAGCTGCTTGCCGGCCAGGCAGGCAGGCAGGTGCCCGACGGCGACCGCAGCGCGCGCCACGCACCTGCTCGCCGCCTCGCCGCTCCCCTCGCCCGGTGACGTCGTGGATCGCCCTCCCTCTCTCCCCCGAAACCCCAGACACCCCCTTTCCTCTCCAGCTCCTCTCTCTCGCGCTTCCCCGCCATGGCCGACGCCATCGCCGCCACCCCCTCGCCGTAGCCACGCCCTCCGTCAACCCCACGCCGTGCCGCCGTGTCCAGGAGCTCCGCCACCCTCCTCTCCTTCGAGCAAGCCGAGCCCCGAGCGCTCGCAACGCCCGAGTCCACCGCAACGACCTCGCCCGAACCGCCGTCGCCGGAGATCCCCTTCAACGCCGTCGTCGCTTCGGTCCGTCCCCGGCCGCACCAAGGGCTTCGTCGAACTCCCCGTGAGCTTAGCCATCTTCCCCTCTCTTCTTTTCTTGCTCCCGAGCCGTGTAGCGACCTCCCGGAGCTCAACCGCACCCACCACCGTGGAGCTCATCGCCGACGTGCTCCCGGTCACCCTCCGACCACTCCACGATGTCCATCATGCTCACCGCGTCACGTAGCACCTAACTAGCTACTCCCCGCACCTCACCGACCCCCCTAGCGACAAGTTCGACTTTGGCCGAACTCCGGTGGCCGCCAAAGTCGTCGCCGGCGCCAACTCCGGCCACCCCGACCCCAACGGACTCCACCAAGAGCTGCGGCTCGTCCTCAGCTCCACTCCGGTGGTCTCCGCGACCCATTTGGTGGCCGAAACGGCCAAAACCACTTCCGCCGCCGCGTCGGGCTCGCTGGCAGCTAAACGCCGGTGCAGCCGACCCGGGTTTGACCACGGGTGGGCCCTGGTTGACTCCCCTGAGTCAATGACAGGTGGGGCCCAGCCCTGTTAACTAATTAGGATTAGTTTAAATTAATTTTAGTTTAATTAATCACACTGACACGCGGGACCCACTGTCAAGTTTGACCCGGACGTGTCCCGTTGACCTGCTGATGTCACACTGACGTCAGGCTGACGCAGTAATTGATTTTCTGGATTTAATCTAATATAGGAAATTCCAGAATATAGTTTAAACTTCAAAAATTCATAACTTTTATTCTGTAACTCCAAATCAGACAAATTATATATGAAAAATGATCAGAAAAATCCAATCTATCCATCTGTACTATTTTCATGCATGACTAAACAAGTTAACTTGATGTTTCATGCAGAACAAGGAAAAACACTTTAAAGGACCATGTTTGAGTTTGAAATTTGAATCTTTGATTCAAATTGGTTCAAACCCTTCTGGTCTTAGTTGCATTAGCCCAACACACTCATGTTGCCATGTTTCATGCATGCATCATATTGTTGCACATTGTTTGGTGATGGTTGTGTATCGGTGTTCTTTGCGGCAGGATCTGCCTCCGAGGAGTACCGTGATTACCCTGACGAAGAACCGTATCAGTGCATCGAATCATCAGGCAAGCAACCAACCATTTGATCATATCGATACAATCCCATGTTCTCGCTCCTGCTCTCGTTTACTGCATTAAGACAACGCGTTTCAAACTGCTGTGTGTTACGGTAGTTGAACCCATTTCCTCTGCATGACCTGTCATTGCCACAGTAACTAGATGAAACCCACTAGCATGTGTAGGAGTTGTTTGAGCCATATGTATGTGTTGTTCCTACCTTGCTATGCCTGCTATGCTTAGAGTCGTGTCAGGTCTGGTTCATCTGGGTGATGGACTAGAGTGAAATGATTATGTCGGTAATGAAAGTGGTGTGGTGAACATGATTTGGTAAAGGTATCATTGAGAGGCCATGTAGGAGTACATGGTGGGTTGTTTCATTGAAGCCGACCTTAAGCACTGAGATCTGTATGTGTGATTTAAGATTCAGCTACTACCATGCATTGGGCCCGAAACCAATGGACCCTCTCGACTTCTTATTCACCCTAGTTCTCTGTCCAGGAGTTGCAAGTAGTTTCTGGTGTTTGTAGCCTACTGGAGGCCGTGGACAGCGCTGACCGTAGGGGTGGGCTGTGATGCGGTAGGTACGTGGCACGGTGTACCAAATACCCGTTAGGTATCTCGGGAACCCTGTTCACATCGTTTGGGGCTGTGAGCGAAACCTCGGCCGGATCTCCTCATGGATGGAACCCGAATAGGCGATAAACCTGGACTAGAGATTTAGGTGATTAGGTAGGTCGTGGCCGACACCCACGTTGGGCTTCCGCTTGAAGGTTGCCGAGTACATGTCGTGTAAACGACGGTAAGTGGTGAGAGCGTGTATGAAGAACTACACCCCTGCAGGGTTATCATGATCTATTCGAATAGCCGCGTCCGCGGTAAAGGACTACTTGGTTGCCTATACAGTTCATAGACAAGTAAATGGAAACTACTAAAAGCCTCAAGATAAGTGTGAGTGCCGAGGATGGCTCTTCTGTAGGAAGACGGAGGTGGATCCTCGGTAGTGTATTGAAGTGGTGAGTAGTGGACTCGTGTACGCAAAACCATTTCAAGTTGGAGTCTCGTAGGATAGTCTAGCCAAGAGTCAAAGCTGGCTTGCTGCAATAACTCCACCAACCCTTCTTGATAATGTGCATGTATGTAGGATCTGATGTAAGTCTTGCTGATTACCTTTGTACTCATGTTGCTATAATTTACATTTTACAGAAGACGATGCAACCCCTTCTGATGGGTTCTTCATAGACGTTTACATCAATGAGTAGGCTAAGGCCCAGGTGGTGATTCTGAGCTTGTGAAGGACCACGTAGTATAGCTAGGCTTTCCAAGCCTCTTTTATTTTACTAGTTGTCTGTACTCAGACAAGTTACTTCCGCTGCTGGTTTGTATGACTGTATGACTTGAATGCTGGGTCATGTGACCCGTACCTTTGTGTATGTTATGTATGGTTCTCTGAGCCTTAAATAAAGTACTTGTGTCATAGAGTCATGTTGTGATGCCTTGTTGTATTTGCACATATCGAGCATATTGTGTGTATGATTGAAATGCTTGGTATGTGTGGGATCTGACTATCTAGTTGTTTATCCTTAGTAGCCTCTCTTGCCGGGAAATGTCTCCTAGTGTTACCACTGAGCCATGGTAGCTTGCTACTGCTCTGGAACACTTAGGCTGGCCGGCATGTGTCCTTCTTCGTTCCTATGTCTGTCCCTTCGGGGAAATGTCACGCATTGAGTACCGGAGTCCTGTTAGCCCGCTACAGCTGTCAGGACCCCGACTCAATGCCACATCGATCTAGCATGTAACACCTCATATCACTTTGCGGCCTCACGCACGGTATTCCCACGGGTGTCGCCTTACCTTAGCCCGGGACCGTTTGCGCCTTTTGGCACACGTATATGACAGTGTCGCTAGCATCCATATGATAAGGAGCCCGGGCTGACATGGCTAGTCGTAAACCCAAAGTGGCACAGACTTACAGGGACAGGCATCCATGACCCAGCATCGAACGTGTCGGTCATCAGCGAGTGAATCCAGGCTGTAGCACTGGGCTAGCAGGACTCCGGTGAACCGGGCTGTAGCGGGCTAACAGGACTCCGGTATTCATCGCGTGACATTTCCCCGAAGGGACAGACACAAGAACGAAGAAGAACACATGCCGGCTAGCCTAAGTGTTCCGGAGCAGTAGCAAGCTACCATGGCTCAGTGGAAACACTAGGAGACATTTCCCGGTAAGAGAGGCTACTAAGGATAAACAACTAGATAGTCAGATCCCACACATACCAAGCATTTCAACAACATACACACAATATGCTCGATATGTGCAGATACAACATGGCATCACAACATGACTCTACAACTCAAGTAATTATACGCATTAGGCTCCGAGGAGCGAGATATTACAAATATGGGTCTCATGACCCAACAATCAGAGCATACAAATCAAAGCACAAGCGGAAGCTATCATGTCTGAGTACAGACATCTATAAATGAAAAAGGCTGAGAAGCCTGACTATCTATCGGATCCTGCCGAGGGCACAAGATCGTAGCTGAGGTATCAAGCTAAACGTCGAAGTCCACACGGAACTACTAGCGAGACCGAAGTCTCTCTGCAAAAAACATAAAAATAGGCAAACGTGAGTACAAATGTACCCAGCAAGACTTACATCAGATCTATCTACATATGCATCATTATCAACAAGGGGGTGGAGGGGTTTGACTGCAGCAAGCCAGCTTTGACCCGGTGGCTATCCTGAACTACGACTGCAAGTAACTCTTTTGAAGTGGCGCACACGAGTCCACATATTCACCAACCAATACACCACTATGGATCCGCTCCCGTCTCCCTACGAGAACGCCATCCATAGCACTCACGCTTATCTTGCGTATTTTAGAGTATCCACTTTCAATTGTCTATGAACTATGCAAGGGGTCCAAGTTTCCATATCCGAGGAATCCGGCTATTCGAATAGATAATGATAACCCTGCAGGGGTGTACTTCTTCATACATGTTTCCACCACTTAGCGTCTGCACACGACATGTGCTCGGCAGACTTCAAGCGAAAGCCGACGTTGGTGTAGACCACGACCTACCTAAACACTCAAGTCTCTAGTCCAGGTTTATCGCCTATTCGGGTTCCATCCATGAGGAGATCCAGCCGGAGTTTCGCTCACAGCCCCAAACGATGTGAACAGGGTTCCGTGACACCAAACGGGCGCCCGGTATACCCGGCCACGTGCCTACCGCATCACAGCCCACCCCTCCGGTCAGCGCTGTCCACGACCTCCAGCATACTACAAACACCAGAAACTACTTGCAACTCCTGGACAGAGGACGAGGGTGAATAAGAAGTCGAGTGGGGTCATATTTCAGGGCCCAATGTATGGTAGTAGCTGAATCATGGATCACAAACACAGAACTCAGTTCCTAAGGACAACTTCAATGAGACAACCCACCATGTACTCCTACATGGCCTCTCACCGACACCTTTTACCAAATCGTGTTCACACACTTAGCTCACACACAGTAGGACATGTTCACACACCTCTGATTCATCCCGGATAAATCAGACCTGACACAACTCTAAGCAGTAGCAGGCATGACAAACAAGCATGAATGAGTAGGCACAACAGGGCTCAAACAACTCCTACTCATGCTAGTGGGTTTCATCTATTTACTGTGGCAATGACAGGTCATGCAGAGGATAAAGGGGTTCAGCTACCGCAGCAAGTAACAAATATATCGTTGTTGTCCTAATGCAGTAAAAGAGAGCAGGAGCGAGAGAGTGGGATTTTATCGGAATGAACAAGGGGGTTTTGCTTGCCTGGCACTTCTGAAGATAACATTGAGTCTTCATCAGTGTCAACGATCACATCATCGGTATCACGTCTATCAAGAGGGGACAAATATCGGCAACACAGAAGGGAACACAATCAATGCAATGCACAATATGATGCATGATCATGACATGGCAAAATGAATGTGTTTTGGGCTAATGCAACTAGCAACAGATTAAATGAAGTTGGTTTGAATACAAGATTCAAATTCAAACTCCATATGTGATTATTCAAATGCCATTTAATTGATTTGTGCTAAGCAGCAGCTATAAGTTGTTCTAACATGCATGAAAATGGTACAGATGGATTCCTTGAATTTTTCTGATAATTTTTCATATATAATTTATTTAATTTGGAGTTACGGTTGAATTTCTATGATTTATTAAAGTTTAGGGCATTTTCTGAAATTTTCTGAATAAAAACAAATCCAGAAAACATTACTGCGTCATCCTGACGTCATGATGACGTCAGCAGGTCAACGTGGCACAGTCCAGTCAAACCTGACAGTGGGTCCCGCATGTCAGTGAAATTAGTTTAGTTAGAATTTAATTAAACTAAACTGGGTTAATTAATAGGGTTGGGCCCCACCTGTCAGTGAGTCAGTGGGTTAGCTAACATTTAATTAGCATCTAAACAAAATTAGCAGGGCCCCGGGCCCACATGTAAATGACCCAGGGGAGGTCAAACCCCTGGTCAACAGGGCCTAACACGCCGGCGGTTCGTCGCCGGTGGCAACAGGCGCGGCGGAGGGCTCGGGTTCGCTCCTCCGGCGTCCAAATGGACGGAGGAGAGCGGCTACGGAGGGCTGGAGCTCACCCGCGCCCGTTTCAGCAAGCAGCAGCAGCTAGGGCGGCCGGAGACGATGGCCCCGAGCTCGGCAGCGGCGGCCGGAGCTCGGGCGTGCTCGGGTTCGGTGTTACACGGCACGGCGAGGTCAGCTGAGGGCCTCTACGGATTACTGGGGTCGTCAGGAGCACTCGAAGGCAACGAGCGCAGGTGGAGGAGCCCGGGAGCACGAAGCTCACCGGCCATGGCGGACGGCGGCTTCGGGTGCTCGTGGGGCGGCGGCTACAGGGCGCGCGCGAGACAGAGAGGTGAGGGGAAACGACGGCAAGCTCACAGAGAGGCAGCAGGGTGGCTCAGTGGGCTCGGAGACGCGCCCGACGTCGCGAATCGACGGCGGTGAGCTTCGGTGGCCGGCGACGGAAACGATGATGGTGGCGGCGTTGCAGCGCGTCCGGGGCCTCGTGGCTCGGTGGAGGGGAAAGAGGGGGTCGAGGCGGAGCCTCTGGGCTAGTCGGGGGAGCGAGGGAGACCCGGTGGCCGTGGTTATGGCGAGCGGCGGCGACGGGCTCCGCTCGGTGAGGAGAACAGAGGAGGGGGGGAAGAGTGTTCGGGGAAGAGAGAGGGAGCAGCGAGGGAGGAAGAGGAGCGAGGGGACACGAGGCGTCGTCGTGGCGTCGCTAGGGAGGCCGGGGGAAGCAGGAGGCAGCCAGGCAGGGAGGAGGTGGCCGTGGCGCGTGGCCGCGCGCGCCGGGCGCGTGCCCGTCCTCCTGGCAGAGGAGGAAGGCGACAGGGGGGGTAGCGGTGGCGGGCTGGGCCGCTGGGGAAGCTGGGCCGGCTGGGCTGGACAGGTAAGCGCCAGGTAAGCTTTGCTCTGTTTCATATTTTTCTTCTGTTTTGTTTTTATTTAATCTTTTGCCACTGTTTTGAAATAAAACAAATTCAAAGACAGTGACAAAATTCCCCTGAACATTTTATTTAGCACAATGGGATTATACCAAAGCACATAAAAATGTTTCAGTTATTTGGACATATATTCAGTAATATTTGGATATAAGTTCAAATTCAAAATAGTATTGATTTAAATTCAAAGTCCCAAAATAAATCCTTTTTAAAATGTTCATTATTTTTGGTTTGGATCAAAACCCTTGCCAAAAATATTAAACATCTAAGAAGAGCATTTTGGAACAATGGATGAGATTTTAGGGTTTTTGCCCTTCTTTTATTTAGGGTTTTGAGGCTTCTGAATTCCTCAATTCAAGTTTTCAGAATTTAAACATGATGCACACACCAGGCAGCACCAGAAGCTAGGGATGTGACAACTCACCCCCACTAAACAAGAATCTCGACCCGAGATTCAAGTGTAGGGTAAGACGATGGGGAACGCAACCTAACACAATCTACACGATCCAGGTTGCACTTCATAGGAATGTTGATTTGAACACCATCTTTGTCTTGTCGTCTTGCTCTGAGAACTCCAGCTAATCATGACAAGAAGAGGAAAGGAAAACTCTAGAAGGGTCGATCTTCTCGAAGATCGAACAACTCACGGAATGAGACATAGGACCATCTCTCGGGTTGAGACACGAGATACACATCAAGAGGGGTGGAAAGAACGGATGACGAGGGTTCACTAGGTAGACAACAATTCCAGACTTAAGAAGGTGGCGATCGGTTGTCAACGTAGCGAGGAGTTGAATTGCCATGACACCACGACGAAACATCCTGGAGAAGGGTGATTCGTAGATTATTATCTTAAGTGGCAAAAAGAATTACCTTTGATATAGAGATCATTGAGACTCTCTATATCAGCCTAAGGCAAATCACAGCAATCGACTGGCGGGGGTCGGTAGAATGGCATACTTGGACTTGGATGATGTGGATTACCTTGTTGAAGACAACGTAATGGATGAATTTGCTTATCACCGGAGATGGAAGAGACCCATGGTAGAATGGCACATTGGCGGTGCAAGCTAGGAACAAAATGCAAATGCTAGGAATGATTCTGGTAACTGGGGAAGAACCCAACAACAGAGAGTGAATTCACTGTTTGAAAAGATCATAGCATTGCCGAGGAAACTGAGAGCAAACCCAGTTAGAGTCGATGATAACACGTAGCGCTTGTGCGTGCTCTCAAGAACTTGAGCATTTCCACAATCATCAAGGTTTTACCAACATCCGTGTCAAGGATCCTGGCAACACAACATACCACCATGATGAACAACGATGGACGAGGCAGATGCATAGGAAGATAACATCAACTCAGATTTCACCCTAGCGAGGCCAAGGAAACAAAATCTGGATGATCGACCGAGAGACATTTAGCACTCCGCTTCTAATGTTCTCCTTAACGTGCTAGTGTAACCCATTCATAGATATGGTTTGCTAACTAGAACATCAAGTAAAGGTCGGACTCCGGGAGCAATAGAATCCATAAGGAACAGTTACGGAGGTAAATCCTACGAAATCCTTATGGGGAGGTGGCCAACTTCCTCAAACAAGATACTATAATAATAGGTCTACCGGATGGGTGTGTTGGCCACGACATCCACCTTGCCGGTTATTGAGAGACCAATATTATAATTCTTGGGAAATGTTCCAACCATCACATCTGCCTGAGATTCAGATCTGGTTGGTGTCAGGATATCCCAGACTCATCAAGTCTAGAAAGAAAAATGAAAGTTTGCAACACAAATCGACGAGATAATGTTGCGGGATTCTCAAGGAGTGAGCTACGATAGTAAGCCCCAAAACATGAGCTGGTTCTGCTACAAACATGCGAACACGTTGTCCCAGACAAGCATGGCCACGCAGCAGTCTTATAATTAAACACTACCGAGTTCAGGTGGAGAACCATCATCGAGGATATCGAAGTCTTTACGCAAGTCCATGGATTAGATCCCAAGCATAGACTTCTTTTCCTGGAACAAGTCAATCAGTGGCTTAGTGTGCTAGGGACACATATAGAATGAAGGTTGCAAGTCTCCAGACTATAGAATACTTCGCACGTGTGCATGACTGATTTGGGATGATTCCAAAGGAAACAAACAATCTTTCTCAAATTCACGGCGGCAACTTTCACCAAATGCTCGTGTATAAGAGGAAGTCACTCCTTCCATCAAACAAATACTTCATGAGCTAGCATGAAGAAAATGCTTCAAAAGTTTCCAACACTAGTTTAATGTTCAGCAGAATTATGGAGAAGACAAGGATGTTGTCAACGGGCACAACAACAATTCATCTGGGTTTCCTTTTAAAAGGAATTCCATAGTTAAGTGAACACGGTGATAGCATTGGTCAGACCAAAGATGTATTGGTGTATGCTCGAGGGATCAACCACGAATAAGACAACATTACGAGCATCGTTGGTACTGATTTGATTTGATGATAGCCCACACTCAAATCAAAGGATTGATAAGACAATAGGTCCAACAACTGATCACAAGGACCAATCGATGAAGATATCATCTTTCTTCAGCACACCCTACACAAGAATATCCCTTTGGAACGAACTAAGTCAGGCAAGCTTTTATCTTCCAACTCTCCAAGTTGTTGTCTAGCTTAACCAACTAGCTCAGGGATACCCAACACAGATTCTTGGAGAAGGGTGGTTCACAAGAAACCAACTTGATCACGAGCTCAACACAGCGGTCAGGTGACAACCTGGTAATACTTCCGAGAAGATCTTCGGAAAATCACGAAGCACCGATATGTTACTAGGCTCGAGAACAATCTTGCTTTTTGAGGCAAGACAATATGATCAATAGAGCGAAGATTTGAAATAATCCTAACTCATCGATCGAGGAGTGCACCGAGAACAAGGACTAGGTAGCACGATCAGTCTTAGAAGGATGATTCAAAAACCAACACGCTAAGAATGAAATTATTATCCATTAACTACCAGGCAACAAGGTTGCTAGGAGTATTGAATTCACACACCATGATTCATTTGTCGGCATTCCGGTTGCATCAACACGAGGGCCGAGGAATGACTAATGATGGTGAGAAGTATCACTACGTCAAAATTCATGAGAGTTGGTGCAGTTCTCATGACAATTCTGACATAAAGGGGGTAATACTCCAAGGTAGAACAAAACCAAAAGCTGGATTGGCATTTGATCTGCGGAATACAACTACGTTGACCGAATCCTAGATATGGATGAGGTACTGGAGTTTGTTTCTCCCAGTCATTCTGCGATAGAATGGCTTGACGGACCACAAGAGTAATAGGCATCGATAAACGAATGTATGCATACCCTTGACTATCAATTGATAGACGAGGGTCAGAAGACAACTAAAGAGGGACAACTCAAAGGAACGTACGATTTTCTGAGTTGTGGATGCATGGTTTAGCATGTCGAACGAATTCCACATATTTCTTCCGGATAACCCATGCAGAAAGATAGAACTGGCAGAGTCACGATTTATGAATGGGGAACTCCTCAAGAGTACTCTAATTGTGATTTTTTTTGATCCAATAAACATCTGCCATAAGCGGTTCATAGTATTTGGAAGAAGGAAATACCACGGACCTCGAAGACTATCGCAAAGTCACTAATATCCTGAAGGAACTAGCAAACACTATCGACATGAAGTAAGTAGATGAATCTCGGGTTCAAAACCCAGAAATGGAATACCTACTACTAAGTAGCATCACGGGATGCTTTCGAGAATGATGGCCAGAATCATCACACTAGAAACACAAAACATTGCTAGATTACTAGGTGACTCCCTAAACGCCTAGGGCCATAATAGTAACTCCAACATAATGTCAAGGCAATAGAATACCTCAACCCAACAATTAGTGTGATTGAGCTAGCATAAAGGAGCATCGAAACCAGAGGAAAAGGATTTTGCAAATGCATCAGACTATTTAGAAACCTGGAATGACTCGGACAACATAACGGCTGTAAATGCTCAGAAAAGATTTGAGACATTCACAAAATGGTGGCATAACCACTCAGAAGCACAATATCAAGGTTTCGAGATCAACAGTTAACATACAGAAGATAGTAGGAGCTGAACTGAGGCTTGAATCAACAATCTTATAAGTCTACGGATTAGCAACACGTGATCCTGATAGAAAGAAGAGATACCTAGTGCTTAATCCCCGTAGGAAAGATAAGATGACTCAGATCAGAAGGGCATAAGGTATAAGGAGTAAAAGAGCCTTACGTTCCATCCCACAATCAATTCCCTTATATAACTAAAGAATTTCTAGACTCAACTTCGACCAGTTTGGCTTGATAATCCTACAGGCAGTCAAGCTCTGATACCAATGCTGTCAGGACCCTGACTCAATGCCATATCGATCTAGCATGTAACACCTCATATCACTTTGCGGCCTCACGCACGGTATTCCCACGGGTGTCGCCTTACCTTAGCCCGGGACCGTTTGCGCCTTTTGGCACACGTATATGACAGTGTCGCTAGCATCCATATGATAAGGAGCCCGGGCTGACATGGCTAGTCGTAAACCCAAAGTGGCACAGACTTACAGGGACAGGCATCCATGACCCAGCATCGAACGTGTCGGTCATCAGCGAGTGAATCCTGGCTGTAGCACTGGGCTAGCAGGACTCCGGTGAACCGGGCTGTAGCGGGCTAACAGGACTCCGGTATTCATCGCGTGACATTTCCCCGAAGGGACAGACACAGGAACGAAGAAGAACACATGCCGGCCAGCCTAAGTGTTCCGGAGCAGTAGCAAGCTACCATGGCTCAGTGGAAACACTAGGAGACATTTCCCGGTAAGAGAGGCTACTAAGGATAAACAACTAGATAGTCAGATCCCACACATACCAAGCATTTCAACAACATACACAGAATATGCTCGATATGTGCAGATACAACATGGCATCACAACATGACTCTACAACTCAAGTAATTATACGCATTAGGCTCCGAGGAGCGAGATATTACAAACATGGGTCTCATGACCCAACAATCAGAGCATACAAATCAAAGCACAAGCGGAAGCTATCATGTCTGAGTACAGACATCTATAAATGAAAAAGGCTGAGAAGCCTGACTATCTATCGGATCCTGCCAAGGGCACAAGATCGTAGCTGAGGTATCAAGCTAAACGTCGAAGTCCACGCGGAACTACTAGCGAGACCGAAGTCTCTCTGCAAAAAACAAAAAAATAGGCAAACGTGAGTACAAATGTACCCAGCAAGACTTACATCAGATCTATCTACATATGCATCATTATCAACAAGGGGGTGGAGGGGTTTGACTGCAGCAAGCCAGCTTTGACCCGGTGGCTATCCTGAACTACGACTGCAAGTAACTCTTTTGAAGTGGCGCACACGAGTCCACATATTCACCAACCAATACACCACTATGGATCCGCTCCCGTCTCCCTACGAGAACGCCATCCATAGCACTCACGCTTATCTTGCGTATTTTAGAGTATCCACTTTCAATTGTCTATGAACTATGCAAGGGGTCCAAGTTTCCATATCCGAGGAATCCGGCTATTCGAATAGATAATGATAACCCTGCGGGGGTGTACTTCTTCATACATGTTTCCACCACTTAGCGTCTGCACACGACATGTGCTCGGCAGACTTCAAGCGAAAGCCGACGTGGGTGTAGACCACGACCTACCTAAACACTCAAGTCTCTAGTCCAGGTTTATCGCCTATTCGGGTTCCATCCATGAGGAGATCCGGCCGAAGTTTCGCTCACAGCCCCAAACGATGTGAACAGGGTTCCGTGACACCAAACGGGCGCCCGGTATACCCGGCCACGTGCCTACCGCATCACAGCCCACCCCTCCGGTCAGCGCTGTCCATGGCCTCCAGCATACTACAAACACCAGAAACTACTTGAAACTCCTGGACAGAGGACGAGGGTGAATAAGAAGTCGAGCGGGGTCATATTTCAGGGCCCAATCTATGGTAGTAGCTGAATCATGGATCACAAACACAGAACTCAGTTCCTAAGGACGGCTTCAATGAGACAACCCACCATGTACTCCTACATGGCCTCTCACCGACACCTTTTACCAAATCGTGTTCACACACTTAGCTCACACACAGTAGGACATGTTCACACACCTCTGATTCATCCCGGATAAATCAGACCTGACACAACTCTAAGCAGTAGCAGGCATGACAAACAAGCATGAATGAGTAGGCACAATAGGGCTCAAACAACTCCTACTCATGCTAGTGGGTTTCATCTATTTACTGTGGCAATGACAGGTCATGCAGAGGATAAAGGGGTTCAGCTACCGCAGCAAGTAACAAATATATCGTTGTTGTCCTAATGCAGTAAAAGAGAGCAGGAGCGAGAGAGTGGGATTTTATCGGAATGAACAAGGGGGTTTTGCTTGCCTGGCACTTCTGAAGATAACATTGAGTCTTCATCAGTTTCAATGATCACATCATCGGTATCACGTCTATCGAGAGGGGACAAATACCGGCAACACAGAAGGGAACACAATCAATGCAATGCACAATATGATGCATGATCATGACATGGCAAAATGAATGTGTTTTGGGCTAATGCAACTAGCAACAGATTAAATGAAGTTGGTTTGAATACAAGATTCAAATTCAAACTCCATATGTGATTATTCAAATGCCATTTAATTGATTTGTGCTAAACAGCAGCTATAAGTTGTTCTAACATGCATGAAGATGGTACAGATGGATTCCTTGAATT
This sequence comes from Triticum aestivum, assembly GCF_018294505.1. NCBI lineage: Eukaryota > Viridiplantae > Streptophyta > Magnoliopsida > Poales > Poaceae > Triticum > Triticum aestivum. The sequence goes on from NC_057803.1 coordinate 223,954,645, forward strand.
TTTCTGATAATTTTTCATATATAATTTATTTAATTTGGAGTTATGGTTGAATTTCTATGATTTATTAAAGTTTAGGACATTTTCTAAAATTTTCTGAATAAAAACAAATCCAGAAAACATTACTGCATCATCCTGACGTCATGATGATGTCAGCAGGTCAACGTGGCACAGTCCAGTCAAACCTGACAGTGGGTCCCGCATGTCAGTGAAATTAGTTTAGTTAGAATTTAATTAAACTAAACTGGGTTAATTAACAGGGTTGGGCCCCACCTGTCAGTGAGTCAGTGGGTTAGCTAACATTTAATTAGCATCTAAACTAAATTAGCAGGGCCCCGGGCCCACATGTAAATGACCCAGGGGAGGTCAAACCCCTGGTCAACAGGGCCTAACACGCCGGCGGTTCGTCGCCGGTGGCAACAGGCGCGGCGGAGGGCTCGGGTTCGCTCCTCCGGCATCCAAATGGACGGAGGAGAGCGGCTACGGAGGGCTGGAGCTCACCCGCGCCCGTTTCAGCAAGCAGCAGCAGCTAGGGCGGCCGGAGACGATGGCCCCGAGCTCGGCAGCGGCGGCCGGAGCTCGGGCGTGCTCGGGTTCGGCGTTACACGGCACGGCGAGGTCAGCTGAGGGCCTCTACGGATTACTGGGGTCGTCAGGAGCACTCGAAGGCAACGAGCGCAGGTGGAGGAGCCCGGGAGCACGAAGCTCACCGGCCATGGCGGACGGCGGCTTCGGGTGCTCGTGGGGCGGCGGCTACAGGGCGCGCGCGAGAGAGAGAGGTGAGGGGAAACGACGGCAAGCTCACAGAGAGGCAGCAGGGTGGCTCAGTGGGCTCGGAGACGCGCCAGACGTCGCGAATCGACGGCGGTGAGCTTCGGTGGCCGGCGACGGAAACGATGATGGTGGCGGCGTTGCAGCGCGTCCGGGGCCTCGTGGCTCGGTGGAGAGGAAAGAGGGGGTCGAGGCGGAGCCTCTGGGCTAGTCGGGGGAGCGAGGGAGGCCCGGTGGCCGTGGTTATGGCGAGCGGCGGTGACGGGCTCCGCTCGATGAGGAGAACAGAGGAGGGGGGGGGAAGAGTGTTCGGGGAAGAGAGAGGGAGCAGCGAGGGAGGAAGAGGAGCGAGGGGACACGAGGCGTCGTCGTGGCGTCGCTAGGGAGGCCGGGGGAAGCAGGAGGCAGCCAGGCAGGGAGGAGGTGGCCGGGGCGCGTGGCCGCGCGCGCCGGGCGTGTGCCCGTCCTCCTGGCAGAGGAGGAAGGCGACAGGGGGGGTAGCGGTGGCGGGCTGGGCTGCTGGGGAAGCTGGGCCGGCTGGGCTGGACAGGTAAGCGCCAGGTAAGCTTTGCTCTGTTTCATATTTTTCTTCTGTTTTGTTTTTATTTAATCTTTTGCCACTGTTTTGAAATAAAACAAATTCAAAGACAGTGACAAAATTCCCCTGAACATTTTATTTAGCACAATGGGATTATACCAAAGCACATAAAAATGTTTCAGTTATTTGAACATATATTCAGTAATATTTGGATATAAGTTCAAATTCAAAATAGTATTGATTTAAATTCAAAGTCCCAAAATAAATCCTTTTTAAAATGTTCATTATTTTTGGTTTGGATCAAAACCCTTGCCAAAAATATTAAACATCTAAGAAGAGCATTTTGGAACAATGGATGAGATTTTAGAGTTTTTGCCCTTCTTTTATTTAGGGTTTTGAGGCTTCTGAATTCCTCAATTCAAGTTTTCAGAATTTAAACATGATGCACACACCAGGCAGCACCAGAAGCTAGGGATGTGACAACAGCCCGGTTTACTAGAGTCCTGCTAGCCCAGTGCTACAGCCCGGACCCACTTGCTGATGACCGACACGTTCGTTGCTGGGTCATGGATGCCTGTCCCCTGTAAGTCTGTGCCACTTTGGGTTTACGACTAGCCATGTCAGCCCGGGCTCCTTATCACATGGGTACTAGCGACACTATCATATACGTGTGCCAAAAGGCGCAAACGGTCTCGGGCAAAGGTAAGGAGACACCCGTGGGAATACCGTGCGTGAGGACGCAAAGTGATATGAGGTGTTACATGCTAGACCTATGTGGCATCGAGTCGGGGTCCTGACAGCGTTGGTATCAGAGCAGGACTGCGTGTAGGTTCTCCAAGCCAAACTGGTCGATGTTGAGTCTAGAAATTCTTTAGTTATATGTAGGGGAATTGTTTGTGGGTTGGAACGTAAGGCTCTTTTTACTCCTTTATCTTATGACATTCTGATCTGAGTCAGTCTATTCTTCCACCGGGGGTTAAGGAATTAGGATCTATTCTCTCTATCAGGTTCACGTGTTACTAATCAGTAGTACCTTATAGGTTTGATGGATACAAGTCTAGTTCAGTTCTACTACCACATTATGTTGTTAGGATGGACTCAGAACTTTGATATGATGATGTTGAGTGTGTATGAAATCCATTGTTAAATGTCTCAAAATCCTTCTTGAGCATTTACAGCTGTTATGCTGCCGAAATTTTGCTAGAAATTCTAATGCCTTTGCATTATGGTTGTGCTTTCAGATGGCCACTCGCGACCTCAATCAAGTGGTTCACCTGACTCGATGCCTAGATGTACCCGGCCATACCACCATGTTGGTCAGGGTAATGACTGAGGCTGGATACCGTTGGTATCCCGAGTACACGGTCGAAGAGCAATTTCGAGACTTTAATCAAAGCCAGTATCTCTGCACTGTCAGGATATTTCCATCTTATCCTGGATCCACCGAGCCCCTTCACTGCTCCTATGGACTCGGGGTTACTATTGAGATGGCTGTGCAGGACGCCGCCTACTCTATGATGACCATCATGCGAGTCAGGTCTGGTCTATTTTGGGACTCTGATTTCCGGTATATGCCAGGATCACTTCCGGGAGCACAAGGGTATCTTCAGGCTATCTATGCTGACCCCACTCAGGAGGATTCACGGACTCGCACCACTGCTGAGTTGCTCGAGGATAAGGACCGTGAAAATCGGGCCTTGAGGCTAGAGCTCTTCAATACCCGTGCTGACCATTGGGCCACGTTGACTCGGTTTGCACCGGTGGTGCAAGCTGGATATTCGGATATGCGCGATCTCTATCCTGTGAGATCTGCTTTGCCAGACGTGATGGGTTGGCGTAATGTAGGAGGCATCACCCCACCTCGCGGTCCCCGCAGGCCACCGTCTGTTGGTCCAAGACCTCATCCTAGCCCCTATGGTCCTCAAGCTCCGCGGGATCGTCTGTTCCCAGATGATCATGTTGAGCTTCCAGGCTATGGAGGTGACTTCTACGAGGACTACTACGGATCGGTCTGAGTTAGTGGTAGTATCACTAGTTCGTACTAGCTGTGTCGTCTATCGTCCTGCGTGACTCGTGGGATATGACCTAGTTTGTACCGCCTTCCGGAGGTGTAGAAAAATAATGTATAGGAGCTTGGGATGCCTCCGATGAGATGTAATCCTCTTATCACCGTAATAGTACCTTGTTTGGTCTTGTACTAAACCTTGTATGGTGTGTATGACGATGGAATAAAGAAGCAGTTTCTGTATCTACCATGTCATATGGATGATCATCTTGCATTCCGAGTTACTCCTTACATTCTGTATTCTATGTCGGAATCTTATCATTCTGACTAAATCATTGTCTTGTTTACCTAGGATGGTCAACACACGCAATAACCTTGCTCCTCAAGAGCAGGCCGAAGGCAGTGAAGTCAGGAATGCAAATCTGCCTCATCCTCCTTCCCTAGCCGAGGTTATGATGGAAGCCGAAAGAAACAAGCGGGAGACCAACCGTTTGTTGGAGCGTATTGAACAGAACACAGCACACCATCAGAGGACTAACGTGGTGTCACTCAGTGATTTCATCAAGTTACATCCACCCACGTTCCACCACTCCGTCGAGCCTCTCGACGCTGATGACTGGCTTCGCAGTATTTCTCACAAACTGCGTTCCGCGCTAGTAGCTGAGGCTGACAAGGTTACCTTTGCTGCATATCATCTTGAAGGCCCCGCCAGTCTATGGTGGGAGAATTATGGAGCTATGCGCCCAGCGGGCCATGTCACTACTTGGGCTGAATTCAGCGAGGCTTTCTGTGAACATCACATTCCGGAGGGTCTCATGGACCGTAAACGTGAGGAATTTTGCAGTTTCACCCAAGGCCGACTCTCTGTGGATGCTTACAGCAGGGAGTTTGGTAACCTCGCACGATATGCAACTGAGGAAGTTTCTACTGATGCTAAGAAGCAAGCAAGGTTCCGTAAGGGACTTAGTCCTGAGCTTCGCCGCGACCTCCGTCTGCATGAGTGCACATCTTTTCAGAAGCTTGTTAACAAGGCCATCAGTGCTGAGACTGGTCAGACTGATTATGACGCAACACGCAAGCATGGCCGTGACGTGGGTTCCTCATCCGGTGCTGGTCCTCAGAAGCGCCGCGTGTGGGTGCCCAACACTGCCCTGCCACCCAGGTTCACACCGAGGCCATCCTTCCAGGCGCCTCGCCCCGTTCAACAGTCTGCACCAGCCAAGCCCTATGGTGGTCCAACTAACGATGCTCCTCCAAGTACCAGTTCTGTGACTTGCTTTAAGTGTGGGGAATCTGGCCACTATATGCGCGAGTGTCCCCAGACCAACCCCAACTAATCTGCTAAAACTGTTGGTCGTGGCAAGCCGACAGGAAAAGTGTTCCACGCCAAGCCGGCCACCGCTACACGTGGCCATGTCAACTGTATCTCTACCGAAGAAGCTCAAGAGGATCCCAACGTCGTTCTAGGTACGCTCCTTGTTAATTGCCACCCGGCATCTGTTCTTTTCGATACAGGAGCATCTCATTCATTTATATCCGAGAGCTATGCTCGTCTGCATAACACCGCATTCTGTGACATGCCATCCTCTATGGTAATTCAAACTCCGGGATCCAAATGGCAAACTTCTAGAGTAAGCCATGGAAACGAAATCCAAGTCGACAGACTTGTTTTTCTCGCATCTTTGATAGTCCTTAAATCTTCGGATATTAATATCATCTTGGGTATGGACTGGATGTCAGCTCATCATGCCCAAGTTGATTGCTTCTCTAGGACTGTTCAACTCACCCATCCCTCGGGGAAGATAGTCAATGTCTTGACCCGAATAGCCAAGCGACAGTTATATTCTCTTAACGCCAGCCCTTTGCCAGACCTTGAGGACGTCCCGGTAGTCCGTGACTTCCCAGATGTCTTCCCAGAGGAATTGCCAGGTGTTCCACCTGACAGGGATGTTGAGTTCGTAATAGACCTTATTCCAGGAACCGTCCCGATTGCTAGAAGACCCTATAAGATGGCACCACTAGAACTAGCCGAGCTTAAGAAACAACTCGATGAGTCCTTGAAAAAGGGTTTCATCCGACCTAGTTCATCTCCGTGGGCTTGCCCCGTCCTCTTCGTCAAGAAGAAGGATGGTACGGACCGGATGGTTGTAGATTATCGACCTGTCAATTTGGTCACAATCAAGAACAAATATCCGCTTCCCAGGATCAACGACCTGTATGATCAGCTCGCTGGATCCTCAATCTTCTCCAAAATGGATTTGAGGTTGGGCTACCATCAAATCAAAATCAGGAATGGGGACATTCCTAAAACGGCCTTTGTTACTCGTTATGGCCAATACGAGTACACCGTCATGTCCTTCGGTTTAACCAACGCTCCAGCCACTTTTTCTCGATTGATGAATTCAATCTTCATGGAGTATTTGGATAAATTCGTCGTGGTTTACCTTGATGATATACTCATCTACTCCAAGAACGAGGAAGAACATGCCGAACATCTAAGGCTAGTGTTGAAGAAACTTCGAGAGCATTGCCTTTATGCCAAATTTTCTAAATGTGAATTTTGGTTGTCAGAAGTGACCTATCTGGGTCATGTAATATCTGGTAAAGGTATTGCTGTTAACCCTGAGCGAGTTCAAGCCGTCCTTAATTGGACTCCACCTGAATCGGTCAAGCAAGTTCGGAGTTTTCTGGGCTTAGCGAGCTATTGCCGTCGCTTTGTCGAAAACTTCTCCAAAGTTGCTAAACCTCTAACCGAACTCCTCAAGAAAGATAAAAAGTTCGAATGGACTCCACAATGTGAGCACAGCTTTCAGGAACTGAAAAGACGCCTGACTTCTGCTCCCGTACTGGTACCGCCAGACTTCTCCAAGGACTTTGTTATCTACTGCGACGCCTCGCGACAAGGACTAGGTTGCATTCTCATGCAAGACCGACACGTAATTGCTTACGCTTCACGGCAATTGCACCCACATGAGGAGAATTATCCTACTCATGATTTAGAGCTTGCAGCCATAGTCTATGCACTTAAAACCTGGCGACATTACCTCCTTGGTAATCACTGTGAAATATTCACTGATCACCAAAGTCTGAAGTACATCTTCACCCAACCGGATTTGAATCTCAGGCAAAGACGTTGGGTCGAGTTGATCACAGATTTCGACTTAGGAATAACTTACACCCCAGGGAAAGCCAACGTCATGGCTGATGCGCTAAGTCGTAAATCTTATTGTAACAACCTGATGTTACAACAAAGTCAACCGCTTCTCCATGAGGAATTTCAGAAGCTTAACCTTCACATTGTTCCTCGAGGTTTTCTTTCCACCTTGGTGGCGAAACCTACCCTTACGGATCAGATCATCAAAGCACAGAAGGTAGATCCGGGAATTTCCCGCATCAGGAGAAACATCAAGAAAGGAGTTGCGAATTGTTTCTCCATTGAGGGTCAAGGGGTCGTGTACTTCGGGAATCGACTAGTGGTTCCCAAAGTGCGAAACCTGAGGCGATTGATCCTTAAGGAAGCTCATGAATCTCCTCTCACCATTCATCCCGGTAGTACCAAGATGTATCAGGACCTACGCCAGAGGTTCTGGTGGACTAGAATGAAGAGAGAAATTGCTCAGTATATTGCTAATTGCGATGTCTGCCGTCGTGTAAAAGCAGAGCATCAACGGCCTGCTGGCACCCTTCAACCCCTAGCTATTCCTGAATGGAAATGGGATAAAATTGGTATGGATTTCATTACCGGTTTTCCCAGGACCAAGAGAGGGAATAATGCTATCTTCATCGTTGTCGATCGTCTTTCCAAAGTAGCCCATTTCTTACCTGTTCGTGAGAGTATAACCGCTAGTCAATTGGCAGACTTATACATCTCCCGAATAGTGTCCCTCCATGGCGTTCCTTTGGAAATTAACTCGGATCGAGGAAGTCTTTTCACCTCTCAATTTTGGGAAAGTTTCCAAAATGCTATGGGAACCCGTCTCTCTTTTAGCACCGCCTTCCACCCTCAATCAAGTGGTCAAGTGGAACGCGTCAACCAGATCCTAGAAGACATGCTTCGAGCCTCTGTTATCTCATTCGGAATGGACTGGGAGAAATGCCTTCCATTTGCCGAATTTGCTTATAACAACAGCTATCAATCTAGCTTGGGTAAAGCCCCTTTTGAAGTTCTCTATGGACGACAGTGTCGAACACCCCTTAACTGGTCAGAAACCGGGGAAAGACAATTCTTTGGCCCGGATATGATTCAGGAAGCAGAAGAGCAAGTTCGCATCGTTCGTGAAAAGTTGAAAACAGCCCAATCTCGTCAAAAGAGTCAGTATGACCGAAAACATAAGGCTATGACTTTCGAGGTTGACGAGAAGGCTTACCTTCGGGTTACTCCTCTGAAGGGAACCCATCGTTTCGGTATCAAAGGCAAATTGGCTCCCCGTTACATTGGACCTTTTCGTATTCTCGCTAAACGAGGAGAAGTTGCCTACCAGTTGGAACTACCTCCGCACCTCTCCAGAGTCCACGATGTCTTCCACGTTTCTCAACTCAGGCGTTGCTTCTCGGATCCTATCCGTGGAGTGGACCACGAAACGCTTGATCTCCAAGATAATCTCACGTATCGAGAGTACCCCATTCGCATCCTCGATCAGGCCGAGCGTACCACTCGACGTCATAATATCAAGTTTCTCAAAGTTCAATGGTCGCACCATTCTGAGGATGAAGCAACTTGGGAAAGGGAGGATCGTCTTCGACTCGAGTACCCCGCCTTCTTTCCGGAAGAACCCAAATCTCGGGACGAGATTCTTTTGAGTGGGGGTGAGTTGTCACACCCTAGCTAGTTCATGCATTAGAGTGTTGCATCATATTTACTCTTTCATCAGAAACCTGAAATGGGGATGACAGAACCCCCAGCCCCCTCTGAAACCAACTAGGGTTTACTAAAAACTTTTTCAATGAACCTGAAATGCCCTTCTAAAATGCCCATCATTTTTGTCTTGGTTCAGAACCTCTGCCAAAAGTGATGCACATTTTCCTAGGTCATCTTAGGGTTTGTGAATTAAATCATAAATATTTGAATTTCGGCATTTAAAATTATATAAAATATTTAAATGCTCAAATATCTCCAAACTAAAATGTTTCATGTTGGAAATAATCCAACTATGGACCAGGAGTAGTTTGGTGATTTTAGGAGTTGCCTAAGTATTTTTATTAATTCAACAAAGTTGCAGAAGTATTAAAAAAACAGAAAACAGAGAAAAATAGAAAAACTTACCTAGCGCCAGCACCCGGCCCACCTGCCGGCCCAGCCCAGCGCCGCTCCAGTGAGCTGCTTGCCGGCCAGGCAGGCAGGCAGGTGCCCGACGGCGACCGCAGCGCGCGCCACGCACCTGCTCGCCGCCTCGCCGCTCCCCTCGCCCGGTGACGTCGTGGATCGCCCTCCCTCTCTCCCCTGAAACCCCCAGACACCCCCTTTCCTCTCCAGCTCCTCTCTCTCGCGCTCCCCCGCCATGGCCGACGCCATCGCCGCCACCCCCTCGCCGTAGCCACGCCCTCCGTCAACCCCACGCCGTGCCGCCGTGTCCAGGAGCTCCGCCACCCTCCTCTCCTTCGAGCAAGCCGAGCCCCGAGCGCTCGTAACGCCCGAGTCCACCGCAACGACCTCGCCCGAACCGCCGTCGCCGGAGATCCCCTTCAACGCCGTCGTCGCTTCGGTCCGTCCCCGGCCGCACCAAGGGCTTCGTCGAACTCCCCGTGAGCTTAGCCATCTTCCCCTCTCTTCTTTTCTTGCTCCCGAGCCGTGTAGTGACCTCCCGGAGCTCAACCGCACACACCACCGTGGAGCTCGTCGCCGACGTGCTCCTGGTCACCCTCCAACCACTCCACGGTGTCCATCATGCTCACCGCGTCACGTAGCACCTAACTAGCTACTCCCCGCACCTCACCGACCCCCCTAGCGACAAGTTCGACTTCGGACGAACTCCGGTGGCCGCCAAAGTCATCGCCGGCGCCAACTCCGGCCACCCCGACCCCAACGGACTCCACCAAGAGCTGCGGCTCGTCCTCAGCTCCACTCCGGTGGTCTCCGCGACCCATTTGGTGGCCGAAACGGCCAAAACCACTTCCGCCGCCGCGTCGGGCTCGCCGGCGGCTAAACGCCGGTGCAGCCGACCCGGGTTTGACCACGGGTGGGCCCTGGTTGACTCCCCTGAGTCAATGACAGGTGGGGCCCAGCCCTGTTAACTAATTAGGATTAGTTTAAATTAATTTTAGTTTAATTAATCACACTGACACGCGGGACCCACTGTCAGGTTTGACCCGGATGTGTCCCGTTGACCTGCTGATGTCACACTGACGTCAGGCTAACGCAGTAATTGATTTTCTGGATTTAATCTAATATAGGAAATTCCAGAATATAGTTTAAACTTCAAAAATTCATAACTTTTATTCTGTAACTCCAAATCAGACAAATTATATATGAAAAATGATTAGAAAAATCCAATCTATCCATCTGTACTATTTTCATGCATGACTAAACAAGTTAACTTGATGTTTAATGCAGAACAAGGAAAAACACTTTAAAGGACCATGTTTGAGTTTGAAATTTGAATCTTTGATTCAAATTGGTTCAAACCCTTCTGGTCTTAGTTGCATTAGCCCAACACACTCATGTTGCCATGTTTCATGCATGCATAATATTGTTGCACATTGTTTGGTGATGGTTGTGTATCGGTGTTCTTTGCGGCAGGATCTGCCTCCGAGGAGTACCGTGATTACCCTGACGAAGAACCGTATCAGTGCATCGAATCATCAGGCAAGCAACCAACCATTTGATCATATCGATACAATCCCATGTTCTCGCTCCTGCTCTCGTTTACTGCATTAAGACAACGTGTTTCAAACTGCTGTGTGTTATGGTAGTTGAACCCATTTCCTCTGCATGACCTGTCATTGCCACAGTAACTAGATGAAACCCACTAGCATGTGTAGGAGTTGTTTGAGCCATATGTATGTGTTGTTCCTACCTTGCTATGCCTGCTATGCTTAGAGTCGTGTCAGGTCTGGTTCATCTAGGTGATGGACTAGAGTGAAATGATTATGTCGGTAATGAAAGTGGTGTGGTGAACATGATTTGGTAAAGGTATCGATGAGAGGCCATGTAGGAGTACATGGTGGGTTGTTTCATTGAAGCCGACCTTAAGCACTGAGATCTGTATGTGTGATTTAAGATTCAGCTACTACCATGCATTGGGCCCGAAACCAATGGACCCTCTCGACTTCTTATTCACCCTAGTTCTCTGTCCAGGAGTTGCAAGTAGTTTCTGGTGTTTGTAGCCTACTGGAGGCCGTGGACAGCGCTGACCGTAGGGGTGGGCTGTGATGCGGTACGTACGTGGCACGGTGTACCGAATACCCGTTAGGTATCTCGGGAACCCTGTTCACATCGTTTGGGGCTATGAGCGAAACCTCGGCCGGATCTCCTCATGGATGGAACCCGAATAGGCGATAAACCTGGACTAGAGACTTAGGTGATTAGGTAGGTCGTGGCCGACACCCACGTTGGGCTTCCGCTTGAAGGTTGCCGAGTACATGTCGTGTAAACGACGGTAAGTGGTGAGAGCGTGTATGAAGAAGTACACCCCTGCAGGGTTATCATGATCTATTCGAATAGCCGCGTCCGCGGTAAAGGACTACTTGGTTGCCTATACAGTTCATAGACAAGTAAATGGAAACTACTAAAAGCCTCAAGATAAGTGTGAGTGCCGAGGATGGCTCTTCTGTAGGAAGACGGAGGTGGATCCTCGGTAGTGTATTGAAGTGGTGAGTAGTGGACTCGTGTACGCAAAACCATTTCAAGTTGGAGTCTCGTAGGATAGTCTAGCCAAGAGTCAAAGCTGGCTTGCTGCAATAACTCCACCAACCCTTCTTGATAATGTGCATGTATGTAGGATCTGATGTAAGTCTTGCTGAGTACCTTTGTACTCATGTTGCTATAATTTACATTTTACAGAAGACGCTGCAACCCCTTCTGATGGGTTCTTCGTAGACGTTGACATCAATGAGTAGGCTAAGGCCCAGGTGGTGATCCTGAGCTTGTGAAGGACCACGTAGTATAGCTAAGCTTTCCAAGCCTCTTTTATTTTACTAGTTGTCTGTACTCAGACAAGTTACTTCCGCTGCTGGTTTGTATGACTGTATGACTTGAATGCTGGGTCGTGTGACCCGTACCTTTGTGTATGTTATGTATGGTTCTCTGAGCCTTAAATAAAGTACTTGTGTCATAGAGTCATGTTGTGATGCCTTGTTGTATTTGCACATATCGAGCATATTGTGTGTATGATTGAAATGCTTGGTATGTGTGGGATCTGACTATCTAGTTGTTTATCCTTAGTAGCCTCTCTTGCCGGGAAATGTCTCCTAGTGTTACCACTGAGCCATGGTAGCTTGCTACTGCTCTGGAACACTTAGGCTGGCCGGCATGTGTCCTTCTTCGTTCCTGTGTCTGTCCCTTCGGGGAAATGTCACGCATTGAGTACCGGAGTCTTGTTAGCCCGCTACAGCCTGGTTTACCGGAGTCCTGCTAGCCCAGTGCTACAGCCCGGACCCACTTGCTGATGACCGACACGTTCGTTGCTGGGTCATGGATGCCTGTCCCTGTAAGTCTGTGCCACTTTGGGTTTACGACTAGCCATGTCAGCCCGGGCTCCTTATCACATGGGTACTAGCGACACTATCATATACGTGTGCCAAAAGGCACAAACGGTCTCGGGCAAAGGTAAGGCGACACCCGTGGGAATACCGTGCGTGAGGCCGCAAAGTGATATGAGGTGTTACATGCTAGACCTATGTGGCATCGAGTCGGGGTCCTGACAGCGGCTCTCGTGAAGGGTAAGGTTGATATTCGGCTTGATCGCCTTTGAGGATACGACCTCCGTGGTGGGGTCTATCCACCCGTCCATGGATGGCGCAACTGGTTCCGAATTGAGGGTCGGAGCGGTTGCCAGCGCGATCTCCTGGACACTGTCTAATGGCAGAGCTAAATCATGCTCATTGTGATCGTGTGGCACACTAAGCAGGGGCTCGAATCCGTTGAAGAGCAAGTCTCCGCGGACATCGGCCGTGTAGTTTAAACTTCCAAACCTGACCTGATGGCTAGGGGCGTAACTCTCGATCTGCTCCAGATGGCCAAGCGAGTTGGCCCGCAGTGCGAAGCCGCCGAATACAAAGATCTGTCCGGGGAGAAAAGTCTCACCCTGGACTGCATCGCTATCGATGATCGAAGGAGCCATCAAACCTAATGGTGACGACACAGAAGAACTCTCAATCAAAGAACCAATGTCGGTGTCAATACCGGCGGATCTCCGGTAGGGGGTCCCGAACTGTGCGTCTAAGGCGGATGGTAACAGGAGGCAGGGGACACGATGTTTTACCCAGGTTCAGGCCCTCCTGATGGTGGTAAAACCCTACGTCCTGCCTGATTATTCTTGATAATATGAGTAGTACAAGAGTTTATCTACCACGAGATCGGAGAGGCTAAACCCTAAAAGCTAGCCTATGGTATGATTGTATGTTGTCCTATGGACTAAAAACCTCCAGTTTATAGACACCGGAGGAGGCTAGGGTTACACAAGGTCGGTTACAAAGGAGGAGATATACATATCCGTATTGCCTAGCTTGCCTTCCACGCCAAGTAGAGTCCCATCCGGACACGGGACGAAGTCTTCAATCTTGTATCTTTATAGTCCAACAGTCCGGCTGTCCGGAGACCCCCTAATCCAGGACTCCCTCACTCTCCAAGCCCACTTTTATCAAAAATTTCATAAGATTGACCATACTCCAAAGTAGTGGGATCATTATTACCTAGAGTTGACACTCTTCCAAACCCACTTTCAATATTATCGTAAATACATTGATCATGAGGCTTAAATAAAATTTCAAGATAAGAATCACCCCAATCATGATCATTGCAATAAGTAGTGGACATATCAAAATTAGCACCTCCAAGCTTGGGGTTTTGCATCTTATTAGCACAATTGACAATAATAGAGTTTATAGTAAAATCATTGCAATCATGCTTTCATTCAAGGAGCTATCAAGAATCACTTCATAAATTTCTTCATCACAATTTTCAGATTCTTGAATCTCAAGCAAAACTTCATAAAGATAATCTAGTGAACTCAATCTACTAGCAATTGGTTCATCATAGTTGGATCTTTTGAAAAGATTAGCAAGTGGATGAGGATCCATATAAATAGATTTTTAGCAAGCAAAGATGCAAGCAAATAGAAGGCACAAGCAAACATGAGATATGACGAGAAAAAGGTGAACGAAAGAGAGGGCGAATAAAATGGCAAATTTTTGTGAAGTGGGGGAGAGGAAAACGAGAGGCAAATGGCAAATAATGTAAATTGCAAGGAGATGAGATTTTTGATTAGGAACCTGGTTATGTTGAAGATCCTCCCAGGAAACAGCGCCAGAAATTCTCCTTGATGGTAGCTGCAACTACGTCGGTAATTCCCTGGAGAGGGAGGGATGATGTAGCACAGTGACAGTAGGTATTTCCCTCAGTTATGAAACCAAGGTATCGAACCAGTAGGAGAACCAAGAAACACAACGTAAACAACACATGCACACAAACAACAACACCTCAGAACCCGATGTGTTATAGGGGTTGTCAATCCATTCTGGGATACGGCCCAAAAATTGTGTGTTGATGGGAGAAATTTGTAATAGATTGAAATAAAAGATCACAAATAAAATAAAGTGCAGCAAAGTATTTTTGGATTTTTGGTTTAATAGATCTAAATAAAAATGCAAAGGAAAAGTAGATCGTAAGGCAAATATATGGGAAAGAAGACCCGGGGCCGTAGGTTTCACTAGTGGCTTCTCTCGAGAAAAATAGCAAACGGTGGGTAAACAAATTACTGTTGGGCAATTGATAGAACTTCAAATAATTATGACGATATCCAGGCAATGATCATTACATAGGCATCACATCCAAGATTAGTAGACCAACTCCTGCCTGCATCAACTACTATTACTCCACACGTCGACCGCTATCCAGCAAGCATCTAGTGTATTAAATTCATGGAAAAACGGGGTAATGCAATAAGAACGATGACATGATGTAGACAAGATCCGTTTGTCTATATGGAGGTAGATATAGATCTCGTCTTTTTATCCTTAGTAGCAACGATACATACGTGTCAGTTCCCTTTCTGTCACTCGGATCAAGCACCGTAAGATCAAACCCACTACCGGGAACCTCTTCCCATTGCAAGATAAATAGATCAAGTTGGCCAAACAAAACCCAAATATCGGAGAAGAAATACGAGGCTATAAGAGATCATGCATATAAGAGATCAAAGAAACTCTAATAACTTTCATGGATATAAAAAGATATGACTGATCATAAATTCAAAGTTCATCAGATCCCAACAAACACACAGCAAAAGAGTTACATCATATGGATCTCCAAGATACCATTGTATTGAGAATTCAGTGAGAGAGAGAAAGCCATCTAGCAACTAACTACGGACCCAAAGGTCTAAAAAGAGCTACTCACGCATCATTGGAGAGGCACCAATGGAGGTGGTGAAACCCATTCCAAAATAGTGTCTAGATTTGATTTGGTTGTTCTCGACTCTGCGGCGGCTGGATGAATATTTCATCGATGCCTTTAGGGTTTCTGGAATATTGTGGTATTTATAGAGAAAAGAGGCGGTCCAGGGGTACCCGAGGTGGGCACAACCCACCAGGGCGTGCCTGGGCCTCCTAGCGTGCCCTGGTGGGTTGTGCCCCCCTCGGGGCACCCCCAGGTGCAAGCAGGGCCCATTGCCTTCCTTCTAGCCCCATAAAAAATCATCGTGGAGTTTCATGGCATTTGGACTCCATTTGATATTGACTTTCTGTGATGTAAAAAACATGGAAAAAACATCAACTGGCACTTGGCACTATGCCAATAGGTTAGTACCAAAAAAGATATAAAATGACAATAAAATGGTCTTAAAACATTCAAGATTGATAGTAAAACAGCATGGAACAATAAAAAATTATTGATACATTGCAGATGTATCAAAGGTAAGTCCGTGAACCATGCCAACATTTGGATGCATACATCAGGAAGTTCAGTCAGACAGCTCGACAGCCCTCGGACGACCACATGTCAATCGACTGATGGACCACCACTCGGACATAGAAGGTAGGAGGACGTCATGGGAGCTACAACGGTCGAGGAATCCTAAATCATCCCTTAACTAGAGTCATGGCTACCGTTACTTGTAACTGTAGTAGTAGAGGCTCATCTTACATTCTTAAGAAGTTGATCCCCACTACTACCAATTCTCTTAACATGCACACTATCCACATCATCATGCTTGCCACATCAGCCTTCAGTTGCAAATACCAACCAATGATCAGCCGTCAGTCTCTTTCTCTCTCAGCACTCAATTCACCTGCATACATTCACACACAGTGGCGAAAATAATCTTTTCTTAGGGAAAGGAAAACACCCCCGTACCACACCAAACTAGCCACACGACCGCGTGGTGATGCGAATCATCGCCTCGTCGCCCAACCATCCGTCCATCCCATATCTGACCCCTTCCCTCCCCAAACCGTCAAATCCCACCTCTCCGTCGCCTCCAATCTCCCCACCTCACCATCGCCATGGGCAAGAAGCAGTAGCTCAAACCGCAATCCAACTTGGCAGCAAAGTCCGCTACCGCGAAGGCTTTAGCTGCCGCTAAGATCGTCGAGCTGGCAACCCCTCACCCTATCTCACCGCGACCCCCAACCAATATCGACGTCAAGCCGGCTCGCTCCTCCTGCATGGCCGCCGATCAGCGATCCCCACACTCAATCTCGGCGTGAAGCCCGCTCTTCGCGCACGGCTCTCGGTCTTCGTTGCCTACGACGCGGCGCCTTCCTGGGTGCTGGGCCGTGAGCTGGGCCATGATCCCATTGTCGAACACCTAGGTCATCAAGGAGCCGCTCCTCCGGCATGGCTGCTATTCTTCATCACCTTCGATGTCTCCTGAGCGCTAGGATGCGGGTCGGGCGTGGTTCCATTGCAGTCCACCGTAGGTCGTCGAGGACCAAGCCGTTCGTTCCTCTGCTCAGCTTCCATCCCACTTTTAGGTAAAGACTCAGATATTTTCATTGTAACATTCATATGCTGGTTGAGGGATTGGCAACGTATCATGTATTTAGATGCACAAATCCGAATGATAGTGTAATTCCTGATATTTTCCCCCTGATGTGACATCAAGATCAATCTGTATGTTGTACAGTTGTACTACCAAAACTGAACTTTCCATGCACTTCTCTTTGTCAGATGCACAGAGATTAACAAAGAGCATGTTTGAAGAGGTTTATTAGTAACGGAATTCCCTTTGTAAATTCACATCCAAGATTTAATAACCGATGGGGTATAGAGATGCTGACTGATTTTCCTGAGTAGGTATTGCCCCATATGATGGTAAGATACCCTCTATTTCATGATTGAGCTTTCTATATATTATTATCAACCAAACTACAATTTATCTACTTTTAGTTTTCCTTTTTTTAGCAAAAAATAGTCGGGAAGACCCCTACTTATTTTTTCCTTTATCTTAAAGTCAAATCTCTACTGTAATTTAGGCTTTTTGTTGCCCAAACAGCTCTGTTGACTAATTAAGAAAGTTAGCATTTGCTACTATTGTTCATACCATTCAACTAGCCTCCTTGCTATGGATGAGGATTAGTGGATGAAGCACAAAGACAGATAAGTGGTGAAAATTTGGAACATGCTAATTTAATTTTAGTATGAAGTATCACTTACATTGTAGCTATCTGTCGCTGTCACAGATATATTATCTTCGTTGGACATAACATGGCTCACCTTGGTCCATTGTGAAGGCAATGAGGTTGGATAGTCCTGATCGTTAGTTTTTTCTCTTCATTTTATAATTTACTATAATATATTTGCTTCATTTCCATTTTCACAGGACTCTTCTGAAGTTTACCACTCTGAAGGGTGAATATTTCGTGTTAGGCATGAAACAAGAGGGATTTGTGCATCTTCAATGCAATCTTTAGATGAAAGGAACACTGAACACATATATGTTGCGCCAATGTTCATTCATATTGATGTATACAATTCAGGAAGAAGTCGCTGCTTGCATATTTAAGTTTCCTTAGTTAGTTGTCAGGTGAGTATAATTTACTGTCTCTAATACAGGAAGCGTCTTTTTTACACTTCCCTTGAATAGTTAAGCTCTATGATGTATCACAGATTCATGACACAGAATAGCTATACAGTTTTGTGGAACTTCACTACAATCAACAACAGTAGTCTGATAATCAAAATTTTGTATGTATCTTACATTCTTTTAGTTTTCCTATATCACGTGATTATGAATTCCCGCTGCAACGCGCGGGGTATCATCTAGTTATACTAGTAGCTGACCCATTCAGTGTCATTAAATGCCTCGGCGGCGTGGGAGATATGGGGCAGTAGCGCACTCTATATAAGTCGCACCCCACTCCACAGCCAGGCACGAGTAACCTTTGTAACCATACCCATCAAATCAAAGCAAGCCCCGGGCACGAGACGTAGGGATTTTACCTCCACCCAGAGGGGCCTGAACTCGTTAAACACCGAGTGTTACACATGTGCCGTAGCTAGGTTCTGCCACTTATTCGTACCCCTAGTACTCATTGTCAGGATCGTAACCCTGACAATGACCACGTGTTTAGAGAGAGAGAGAGGTGTCGATAAAAATAAAATACGGATATGGAAGCATCATGGTCGTTATCATAACAGAAATATAGCATCATAAAACTCCGCATGCTAGAGTAACAATTCATTCACAAGCTAAAGTATGAAACATAAACTTCATTGGAAACTAACAAACTATGATTTTAGTCATTGAAACCATCACAATCCATCATATTTTTAGAAAGAGTCAATGTTACTGCTAAAGAATATATAGAGAGGGGTAGGGATGAACACATCAAAGTAAAAGATAGGCCCTTCGCAGAGGGAAGCAGAGGTTTTCACACGCTTTTTTTTGGATGTGCAAGCTCTTAATGCAAAGGAACGTCACTTTATATTGCCCCTTGTGATAGCAACCTTTATTATGCGGTATGTTTATTTTATTTCTTCACCATCACAAGATTGTACAAAGCTTATTTTTCTCTTACAATAAAAGATCATACATATTTAGGAGCAATTTTATTGCTTTTCACCGATGACAACTTACTTGAAGGATCTTATTCAATCCGTAGGTATATGCGGTGGACCCTCATGACATGAAACTGGGTTTAAAGGTGTTGGATGCACAAGTAGTATCTCTACTTAGTGCGAATTTTTGGCTAGCAAAAGATTCTAAACAAGCACCACATGTTAAAAGATCCATAACAATATAACTTCTATGTGAATGTAAACAACCATAACTCATTACGTTGTCTTCCTTGTCCGACATTGACTAATTGATATAAAATAATTGATGGGGGCTCCCAATCATAAAAGATGTCTAAGATAGTATATTTATATGTGAGACCTCACTTCCTTCACTCCTTTTTCATGTATTGCACCAATGACCAATGCTATGCTTGGCAACTTCCAACAAATTTTATCAACTATACTTCTTTTATGTGAAGTCATTACTCCCCATGTTTGTAGAATATGATCTTTTATTCTTTTATTTTCCATTGCTAAGATGGAAATAAGAAAGTAAAGCAGAACTCAAACTACTCTATATTTTATATCTCGCACACGATTACATAGACCTATAT
Organism: Triticum aestivum; assembly: GCF_018294505.1. Taxonomy (NCBI): domain Eukaryota; kingdom Viridiplantae; phylum Streptophyta; class Magnoliopsida; order Poales; family Poaceae; genus Triticum; species Triticum aestivum. The sequence continues at coordinate 223,973,724 of NC_057803.1, forward strand.
ATCTCTAAGAAAGCACTCAAAAATAGATCATACTAAAGCTTTATTCTTCTAACTCGCAAAATAACTAAGGATCGAACTAAGGTAGATAATGATGATAAAATGTTGGGGAACGCAGTATTTCAAAAAAATTCCTACGATGAAGCAAGATCTATCTAGGACATGCATAGCAACGACATGGGAGACTGTGTCTATGTACCCTCGTAGATCGAAAGCGGAAGCGCTAAGTAACGCAGTTGATGTAGTCGAACGTCTTCGCGATCCAACCGATCAAGTACCAAACGCACGACACCTCCACGATCTGCACACGTTAAGCTCGGTGACGTCCCTCGTACTGTTGATCCAGCTGAGGCCCAGGGTGAGTTCCTTCAGCACGATCCTACTCCAAGTAGGGGTAGGTTTCCCCCTTTCCTATTCCAAGATGGAGAAGAAGGGAAAGATGAGAGAATAGAAGGAAGGGGGGGCGCCCCCCTTCCCCTTGTCCAATTTGGACTGGGCAAGGGGGGCGCTCCACCTCTGGCCGGCCCTCTCTCTTCTCCACTAAGGCCCATTGTGGCCCATTAATCCCTGGGGGGGTTCCGGTAACCTCCCAATACTCCGGAAAATACCCGATACACTTCGGAACCATTCTAGTGTCAGAATATAACCTTCCAATATACCAATCTTTATGTATCGACCATTCCGAGACTCCTAGTCATGTCCGTGATCTCATCCGGGACTCCAAACAACCTTAGGTACATCAAATCACATAACTCATAATACATATAGTCATCGAACATTAAGCGTGCAGATCCTACGGGTTCGAGAACTATGTTGACATGACCGAGACATATCTCTAGTTAATAACAAATAGCGGAACCTGGATGCTCATATTGGTTCCTACATATTCTAAGAAGATCTTTATCAGTCAAACCGCACAACAACATACGTTGTTCCCTTTGTCATCGTTATGTTACTTGCCTGAGATTCGATCATCGGTATCATCATACCTAGTTCAATCTCGTTATTGGCAAGTCTCTTTACTCGTTCTGTAATGCATCATCCCACAACTAACTCATTAGTCACATTGCTTGCAAGGCTTATAGTGATGTGCATACCGAGAGGGCCCAGAGACACCTCTCCGACAATCTGAGCGACAAATCCTAATCTCGATCTATGCCAACTCAACAAACACCATCAGAGACACCTGTAGATCATCTTTATAATCACCCAGTTACGTTGTGACATTTTATAGCACACTAAGTGTTCCACCGGTATTCGGGAGTTGCATAATCTCATAGTCATAGGAACATCTATAAGTCATGAAGAAAACAATAGCAATAAACTAAACGATCATAGTGCTAAGCTAACGGATGGGTGTAGTCCATCAGATCATTCTCTAATGATGTGATCTCGTTCATCAAATGAAAACTCATGTCCATGGCTAAGAAACTTTAACCATCTTTGATTAACGAGCTAGTCAACTAGATGCATACTAGGGACACTCTGTTTGTCTATGTATTCACACATGTACTAAGTTTTCGGTTAGTACAATTCTGGCATCAATAATAAACATTTATCATGATATAAGGAAATATAAATAACAACTTTATTATTGCCTCTGGGGCATTTTCCTTCAGTCTCCCACTTGCACTAGAGTCAATAATCAAGTTCACATTGTCATGTGATTTCACACCAATAGTTCACATCTTCATGTGACTAATACCCAAAGGGTTTACTAGAGTCAATAATCTAGTTAACACCCAAAGAGTGATCATGTTTTGCTTGTGAGAGAAGTTTAGTCCACGGGTCTGCAAAATTTAGATCAATATGTATTTTGCAAATTTCTATGTCTACAATACTCTGCACAGAGCTACACTAGCTAATTGCTCCCACTTTCAATATGTATCTAGATCAAGACTTAGAGTCATCTAGATAGGTGTCAAAAGCTTGCATCGACGTAACTCTTTACGATGAACTCTTTTATCACCTCCATAACCGAGAAATATTTCCTTAGTCCTTTAAGGATAATTTTGAACGCTCTCAAGTGATCTACTCCTAGATCACTATTGTACTCCCTTGCCAAAATCATGCTAAGGTATACAATAGGTTTGGTACACAACATAATATACTTTATAGAACCTATGACTGAGGCATAGGGAATGAATTTTCATTCTCTTTCTATTTTCCGTCGTGGTCGGGTTTTGAGTCTTTACTCAACTTCACACCTTGCAACACAGACAAGAACTCCTTCTTTGACTCATCCATTTTGAACTCCTTCAAAATCTTGTCAAGGTATGTACTCATTAAAAAAACTTATCAAGTGTCTTGATCTATATCTATAGATCTTGATGCTCAATATGTAAGCAGCTTTATTAAGGTCTTTCTTGGAAAAACTCCTTTCAAACACTCCTTTATGCTTTCCAGAAAATTGTACATCATTTCCAATCAACAATATGTCATTCACATATACTTACCAGAAAGGTTGTAGTGCTCCCACTCACTTTCTTGTAAATACAGGCTTCACCGCAATTCTGTATAAAACCATATGCTTTGATCAACTCATCAAAGCATATATTCCAACTCCGAGATGCTTGCACCAGTCCATAGATGGTTCACTGGAGCTTGCACACTTTGTTAGCATCTTTAGGATTGACAAAACCTTCTGATTGCATCATATACAACTCTTCTTTAATAAATCCATTAAGGAATGTAGTTTTGATATCCATTTGCCAGATTTCATAAAATTCGGCAACTGCTAACATGATTCGAACAGACTTTTAAGCATCGATACGAGTGAGAAAAACTCATCATAGTCAACACCTTAAACTTGTTGAAAACCTTTTGCGACAATTCGAGCTTTGTAGATAGTAACACTACTATCAGCATCTGTCTTCCTCTTGAAGATCCATTTATTCTGAATGGCTCGCCGATCATCGGGCAAGTTTGCCAAAGTCCACACTTTGTTCTCATACATGGATTCTATCTCAGATTTCATGGCCTCAAGCCATCTGTCAGAATCTGGGCTCATCATCGCTTCCTCATAGTTCGTAGGTTCATCATGGTCTAGCAACATGACTTCCAGAATAGGATTACTGTACCACTCTGGTGCGGATCGTACTTTGGTTGACCTGCGAGCTTCGGAAGTAACTTGATCTAAAGTTTCATGATCATCATCATTAACTTCCACACTAATTGGTGCAGGCATCACTGGAACTGATTTCAGTGATGAGCTACTTTCCAATTCAAGAGAAGGTACAATTACCTCATCAAGTTCTACTTTCCTCCCACTCACTTCTTTCGAGAGAAACTCCTTCTCTAGAAAGGATCCACTCTTAGCAACAAAGATCTTGCCTTTGGATATGTGATAGAAGGTTTACCCAACAGTTTCTTTCGGAGTATTCTATGAAGACGCACTTCTCTGATTTGGGTTTGAGCTTATCAGGCTAAAACTTTTTCACATAAGCATCGCAACCCCAAAATTTAAGAAACGACAGCTTAGGTTTCTTGCTAAACCATAGTTCATACGGTGTCGTCTCAACGGATTTTAGACGGTGCCCTATTTACCGTGAATGCAACTGTCTCTAATGCATAACCCCAAAACGGTAGTGGTAAATCGGTAAGAGACATCATCGATCGCACCATATCTAATAAAGTACGGTTACGACGTTCGGATACACAATTATGATGTGGTGTTCCAGGTGGCGTGAGTTGCGAAACTATTCCACATTGTTTCCAATGAAGACCAAACTCATAACTCAAATATTCACCTCCACGATCAGATCGTAAAACTTTATTTTCTTGTTATGATGATTTTCCACTTCACTATGAAATTCTTTGAACTTTTCAAATGTTTCAGACTTGTGTTTCATTAAGTAGATATACTCATATCTGCTCAAATCATCTGTGAAGGTTAGAAAATAACGATACCCGTCCCGGGCCTCAACACTCATTGGATCGCATACATTAGTATGTATTATTTCTAACAAGTCTGTTGCTCGCTCCATTGTTCCGGAGAACAGAGTCTTAGTCATCTTGCCCATGAGGCATGGTTCGCAAGTATCAAGTGATTCCAAAAGCCCATCAGCATGGAGTTTCTTCATGCGCTTTACACCAGTATGACCTAAACGGCAGTGCCACAAATAAATTGCACTATCATTATTAACCTTGCATTTTTTGGCTTCAATATTATGAATACATGTATCACTACAATCGAGATTCAATAAACCATTCACCTTGGGGGTATGACCACATAAGGTTTTATTCATGTAAACAGAATAACAATTATTCTTTGACTTAAATGAATAACCGTATTGCTATAAATATGATCCAATCAGATTATGCTCAACCCAAACACCAAATAACATTTATTTTAGGTTCAACACTACTCCCGAAGGTAAAGGGGGCGTGCGATGATGATCTTATCAACCCTGGAATTACGTCGAACACACATCGTCACCTCGCCCTCAGCTAGTCTCTGCTCATTTTGTAACTCCTGTTTCAAGTTACTAATCATAGCAACTGAACCAGTATCAAATACCCAGGGGCTACTATGAACACTAGTAAAGTACACATCAATAACATGTACATCATATATACTTTTGTTCACTTTGCCATCCTTCTTACCCGCCAAGTATTTGGGGCAGTTCTGCTTTCAATGACCATTTCCTTTGCAGTAGAAGCACTCAGTTTCAGGCTTAGGTCCAGACTTGGGCTTCTTCACTTGAGTAGCAACTTGCTTGTCATTCTTCTTGAAGTTCCCCTTCTTCCCTTTGCCCTTCTTCTTGAAACTAGTGGTCTTGTTGACCATCAACACTTGATGCTCCTTCTTGATTTCTACCTCCGCAGCCTTTAGCATTGTGAAGAGCTCGGGAATTGTCATATCCATCCCTTGCATATTATAGTTCATCACGAAGCTTTTGTAGCTTGGTGGCAGTGATTGAAGAACTCTGTCAATAACACTATCATCAGGAAGATTAACTCCCAGTTGAGTCAAGTGGTTGTGGTACCTAGACATTCTGAGTATATGTTCACTGACAGAACTATTCTCCTCCATCTTGCAGCTATAGAACTTATTGGAGACTTCATATCTCTCAATTCGGGCATTTGCTTAAAATATTAACCTCAGCTCCTGGAACATCTCATATGCTCCATGACATTCAAAACGTCTTTGAAGTCCTGATTCTAAGTCGTAAAGCATGGCACACTGAACTATCGAGTAGTCATCAACTTTGCTCTGCTAGATGTTCATAACATCTTGTGTTGCTCCTGCAGCGGGCTTGGCACCTAGCGGTGCTTCCAGGACATAATTCTTCTGTGCAGCAATGAGGATAATGCTCAAGTTACATACCCAGTTCGTGTAGTTGCTACCATCATCTTTCAACATAGTTTCTCTAGGAACATATCATAAATAAAACAGGGAAGCTATACGCGAGCAATTGATCTACAACATAGATATGCATATACTATCAGGACTAAGTTCATGATAAATTTAAGTTCAATTAATCATATTACTTAAGAACTCCCACTTAGATAGACATCCCTCTAATCATCTAAGTGATCACGTGATCCATATCAACTAAACCATGCCCGATCATCATGTGAGATGGAGTAGTTTTCAATGGTGAACATCATTATGTTGATCATATCTACTATATGATTCACGCTCAACCTTTCGGTCTCATGTTCCGAGGCCATATCTGCATATGCTAGGCTCGTCAAGTTTAACACGAGTATTCTTCTTGTGCAAAACTGGCTTGCACCCGTTGTATGTGAACGTAGAGCTTATCACACCCGATCATCACGTGGTGTCTCGCCATGACGAACTGTAGCAACGGTGCATACTTAGGGCGAACATTTGTACCTCGAAATTTAGTGAGAGATCATCTTATAATGCTACTGCCGTACTAAGCAAAATAAGCTGCATAAAAGATAAACATCACATGCAATCAATATAAGTGATATGATATGGCCATCATCATCTTGTGCCTTTGATCTCCATCTCCAAAGCACCATCATGATCACCATCGTCACCGGTTTGACACCTTGATCTCCATCGTAGCATCATTGTCGTCTCGCCAACTATTGCTTGCATGACTATCGCTACCGCTTAGTGATAAAGTAAAGCGATTACATGGAGATTCCATTTCATACAATAAAGCGACAACCATATGGCTCCATGCTACCTCTTGAGGATGCGTTGGTTTTCCCTTGAAGAGGAAAGGGTGATGCCGCAAAGTAGCGTAAGTATTTACCTTAGTTTTTGAGAACCAAGGTATCAATCCAGTAGGAGATTACACGCAAGTCCCACATACCTACACAAACAAACAAGAACCTCGCAACCAACGCGATAAAGGGGTTGTCAATCCCTTCACGGTCACTTACGAAAGTGAGATCTGATAGAGATATTAAGATAAATATTTTTGGTATTTTTATTGTATAGATTGGAAAATAAATATTGTGAAATAAACACCGATAGAAATAACAAGTTGATAGGAAAATAATATGATGGAAGATAGACCCGGGGGCCATAGGTTTCACTAGTGGCTTCTCCCAAGATAGCAAATTCTACGGTGGGTGAACAAATTACTATCGAGCAATTGATAGAACAACGCATAGTTATGAGAATATCTAGGCATGATCATGTATATAGGCATCACGCCCGCGCCAAGTAGACCAAAACGATTCTGCATCTACTACTATTACTCCACACATCGACCGCTATCCAGCATTCATCTAGAGTATTAAGTTTGTAAGAATAGAGTAACGCATTAGGCAAGATGACATGATGTAGAGGGATAAACTAAAGCAATATGATATAAACCCCATCTTTTTATCCTCGATGGCAACAATACAATGCGTGCCTTGCTGCCCCTACTGTCACTGGGAAAGGACACCGCAAGATTGAACCCAAAGTTAAGCACTTCTCCCATTGTAAGAAATATCAATCTAGTAGGCCAAACCAAACTGATAATTCGAAGAGACTTGTAAAGACATTAAATCATGCATAAAAGATTTCAGAGAAGAATCAAATATTGTTCATAGATAATATTGATCATAAACCCACAATTAATTGGATCTCAACAAACACACCGCAAAAAGAATTACATCGAATAGATCTCCAAGAGAATCGAGGAGAACTTTGTATTGAGATCCAAAGAGAGAGAAGAAGCCGTCTAGCTAATAACTATGCACCCGAAGGTCTACAGTAAACTACTCACACATCATCGGAGAGGCTATGGTGTTGATGTAGATGCCCTCTATGATTGATTCCCACTCTGGTGGAGCGCCGGAAAAGTCCCCAAGATGGGATCTCACTGATACAGAAGGTTGCGGCGGTGGAATTAGGGTTTCGTGGTGCTCCAGGATGTTTTCAGGGTATATGGGTATATATAGGAGGAAGAAGTATGTCGGTGGACCTGCGAGGGGCCCACGAGGGTGGGGGGCATGCCTGGCCCCCCTGGGCGCGCCCTCCTGCCTCGTGGCCTCCTCGCTTGTTTCTTGACGTCCACTCCAAGTCTCCTGCATCATGTTTGTTCCAAAAATAACTCTCCCGAAGGTTCCATTCCGTTTGATATTCCTTTTTTGCGAAACACTAAAATAGGCAAAAAAAACAGCAATTTGCAATGGGCCTTTGGTTAGTAGGTTAGTCCCTAAAATAATATAAAAAGGTATATTAAAGCCCATTAAACATCCAAAAAAGATAATATAATAGCATGGAACAATCAAAAATTATAGATACGTTGGAGACGTATCAAGCATCACCAAGCTTAATTCCTGCTCGTCCTCGAGTAGGTAAATGATAAAAATAGAATTTTGGATGTGGAATGCTACCTAGCATAATTCTCAATGTAACTTTATTTATTGTGGCATGAATGTTCAAATCCGAAAGATTCAAGACAAAAGTTTAATATTGACATAAAAATAATAATACTTCAAGCATACTAACAAAGCAATCATGTCTTCTCAAAATAACATGGCCAAAGAAAGTTATCCCTACAAAATCATATAGTCTGGCTATGCTCTATCTTCATCACACCAAGTATTTAATCATGCACAACCCCGATGACAAGACAAGAAATTGTTTCATACTTTTGATGTTCTCAAACTTTTTTAATCTTCACACAATACATGAGCGTGAGCCATGGATATAGCACTATAGGTGGAATAGAGTGGTGGTTGTGGAGAAGACAAAAAGGAGAAGATAGTCTCACATCAACTAGGCGTATCAACGGGCTATGGAGATGCCCATCAATAGATATTAATGTGAGTGAGTAGGGATTGCTATGCAATAGATGCACTAGAGCTATAAGTGTATGAAAGGTCAACAAAAGAAACTAAGTGGGTGTGCATCCAACTCACTTGCTCACGAAGACCTAGGGCATTTTGAGGAAGCCCATCATTGGAATATACAAGCCAAGTTCTATAATGTAAAATTCCCATCAGTATATGAAAGTGACAACATAGGGGACTCTCTATCATGAAGATCCTGGTGCTACTTTGAAGCACAAGTGTGGTAACAGGATAGTAACATTGTCCCTTCTCTCTCTTTTTCTCTCATTTTTTTATTTGGTCCTTTTCTCTTTTTTGATGGCCTCTTTTTATATTTTTATTTTTTAGTCCAGAGTCTCATCCCGACTTGTGGGGGAATCATAGTCTCCATCATCCTTTCCTCACTTGGGACAATTATCTAATAATGATGACCATCACACTTTTATTTACTTACAACTCAAAAATTACAACTCGATACTAGAACAAAATATGACTCTATGTGAATGCCTCCGGCGGTGTACCGGGATGTGCATTGAATCAAGAGTGGCATGTATGAAATAATTATAAAGGTGGCTTTGCCACAAATACGATGTCAACTACATGATCATGCAAAGCAATATGACAATGATGTAATGTGTCATAACAAATGGAATGGTGGTAACTTGCATGGCAATATATCTCAGAATGGCTATGGAAATGCCATAATAGGTAGGTATGGTGGCTGTTTTGAGGAAGGTATATGGTGGGTGTATGGTACCGGCGAAAGTTGTGCGGTACTAGAGAGGCTAGCAATGGTGGAAGGGTGAGAGTGCATATAATCCATGGACTCAACATTAGTCATAAAGAACTCACATACTTATTGAAAAAATCTATTAGTTATCAAAACAAAGTACTACGCGCATGCTCCTAGGGGATAGATTGGTAGGAAAAGACCATCGCTCGTCCCCGACCGCCACTTATAAGGAAGACAATCAATAAATAAATCATGCTCCAACTTCATCACATAACGGTTCACCATACGTGCATGCTACGGGAATCACAAACTTTAACACAAGTATTTCTCAAATCTACAACTACTCAACTAGCATGACTCTAATATCACCATCTTCATACCTCAAAACAATTATTAAGTATCAAACTTCTCATAGTATTCAATGCACTTTTTATGAAAGTTTTTATTATACCCATCTTGGATGCCTATCATATTAGGACCAGTTTTATAACAAAAGCAAATTACCATGCTGTTCTAAAAGAATCTCAAAATAATATAAGTGAATCATGAAATATCAATAATTTCTATAAAATAAAACCACCACCGTGCTCTTAAAGATATAAGTGAAGCACTAGAGCAAAATTATCTAGCTCAAGAGATATAAGTGAAGCACATAGAGTATTCAATAAATTCCGATTCATGTGCGTCTCTCCAAAATGTGTGTACATCAAGGATTATTGTGGTAAACTAAAAAGCAAAGACTCAAATCATACAAGATGCTCCAAGCAAAACACATATCATGTGGTGAATAAAAATATACCCTCAAGTAAAGTTACCGATAGACAAAGACGAAAGAGGGGATGCTTTCCAGGGCATCCCCAAGCTTAGTCTTTTGATTGTCCTTGAATTTTACCTTAGGAAGGCTTGGTAATCCCCAAGCTTAGGCTCTTGCCACTCCTTATTCCAAAATCCATCAAATCTTTACCCAAAACTTGAAAACTTCACAACACAAAACTCAACAGAAAATCTCATGAGCTTTGTTAGTATAAGAAAACAAACCACCACTTCAAGGTACTGTAATTAACTCATTATTTATTTATATTGGTGTTAAACCTACTGTATTCCAACTTCTCTATGGTTCATACACCCCGATACTAGCCATAGATTCATCAAAATAAGCAAACAACACACGAAAAACAGAATCTGTCAAAAACAGAACAATCTGTAGTAATCTGTAGGTTTCGAATACTTATGTAACCCCAAAAATTCTGAAATAAATTGGTGGACGTGAGGAATTTGTCTATTAATCATCCGCAAAAAGAATGAACCTAATCTCACTCTCCAGTAAACAATGGCAGCAAATCTTGTGAGCGCTAAAGTTTCTGTTTTTTACAGCAAGATCGCAAAGACTTCCCCCAAGTCTTCCCAAAGGTTCTACTTGGGAAAAACACTAATTAAAAACATAAAACCACATATAAACAGAACCTAGATGAATTATTTATTATTAAACATTAACAAAAAGTAAAGCACAAAAATAAAATTGGGTTGCCTCCCAACAAGCTCTATCATTTAACACTCCTAGCTAGGCATTAAGATTTCAATGATGCTCACATGAAAGACAAGAATTGAACCACAAAGAGAGCATCATAAAATATATGACAAACAAGTTTAAGTCTAACATGCTTCCTATGCATAGGGATTTCATTAGCAAACAAATCAAGGCAAGAAAAAACCACCATATGCAAGGAAGAAGAAAGAAACAATGGCAATCTCTACCTAATGAGAGGAAATTTAGCAACATGAAAATTTCTACAACCATATTTTCCCCCCTAATAATAATTACATGTAGGATCATAATCAAATTCAACAATATAGCTATCACATAAAATATTCTCAACACGATCCACATGCATCCAAAGTTGACACTCTTCCAAAATAGTGGGGGTAAACATTAACTGAAGTCATGACCTCTCCAAACCCACTTTTATCAAAAAATTCATAAGATTGAACATTCTCCAAATATGTGGGATCTAAAGTTGACACTCTTCCAAACCCACCTTAAATATTATTGAAAAAATTATTAGCAATCACATATTCATCATGGGGCTTAAATAAATTTTCAAGATCATAAGAAGAATCACCCCAATCATGATCGTTGCAACAAGTAGAGGACATAGCAAAACTAGCATCCCCAAGCTTAGGGTTTTGCATATTGTTAGCACAATTTACATCAATATAATTTATAATAAAATCATTGCAATCATGATTTTTATTCAAAGATCTTTCATGAAGTAATTCATCACACTTTTTGGATTCACGAATTTCAACCAAAACCTCATAAAGATAATCTAGTGCACTCAACTCACTAGCAATAGGTTCATCATAATTGGATCTCTTAAAGAGATTCGCAAGTGGATGAGGATCCATAACAATAGATATTTAGCAAGTGAAGATGCAAGCTAATAGAAGGCACATGGTAAGATGAGCAAATAGAAGGACGGCCGGAGGAGGGCGAATGAAACGGCAAAGGTGAAGTTGGGGAGAGGAAAACGAGAGGCAAATGGCAAATAATGTAATGTGAGGGATAAGAGTTTGTGATGGATACATGGTATGTCTTGACTTGTGCGTAGATCTCCCTGGCAAAGGCGCCAGAAATGGCTAGTTCTCGGGAGATCAAATCTTGACTTGACTTGGTGCAACCTCCCCGGCAATGGCGCTAGAAATCTTTCTTGCTACCTCTTGAGCATGCGTTGGTTTTCCCTTGAAGTGGAAAGGGTGATGCAGCAATGTAGCTTAAGTATTTACCTCAGTTTTTGAGAACCAAGGTATCAATCCAGTAGGAGATTACACGCAAGTCCCATGTACCTGGTTAAACAAACAAGAACCTCGCAACCGACATGATAAAGGGGTTGTCAATCCCTTCATGGTCACTTACGAAAGTGAGATCTGATAGAGTTAATAAGATAAATATTTTTGGTATTTTTGTTGTATAGATTGGAAAATAAAGATTGCAAAATAAACGGCGATAGAAATAACAAGTTGATAGGAAGATAATATGATGGAAGATAGACCCGGGGGCCATAGCTTTCACTAGTGGCTTCTCTCAAGATAGCAAATTATACGGTGGGAGAACAAATTACTAGCGAGCAATTGATAGAAAAGCGCATAGTTATGAGAATATTTAGGCATGATCATGTATATAGGCATCATGTCCGCGACAATTAGACCGAAACAATTCTGCATCTACTATTATTACTCCACACATCGACCGCTATCCAGTATGCATCTAGAGTATTAAGTTCATAAGAACAAAGTAACGCATTAGGCAAGATGACATGATGTAGAGGGATAAACTCAAGCAATATGATATAAATGACATCTTTTTATCCTCGATAGCAACAATACAATACGTGCCTTGCTACCCCTTCTATCACTGGGAAAGGACACCGCAAGATTGAACCCAAAGCTAAGCACTTCTCCTATTGCAAGAAAGATCAATCTAGTAGGCCAAGCCAAACTGATAATTCGAAGAGACTTGCAAAGATATTAAATCATGCATAAAAGATTTTAGAGAAGAATCAAATATTGTTCATAGATAATCTTGATCATAAACCCAGAATTCACCGGATCTCAACAAACACACCGCAAAAAGAATTACATCGAATAGATCTCCAAGAGAATCGAGGAGAACTTTGTATTGAGATCCAAAGAGAGAGAAGAAGCCGTCTAGCTAATAACTATGGACCCGAAGGTCTACGATAAACTACTCACACATCATCGGAGAGGCTATGGTGTTGATGTAGAAGCCCTCCGTGATTGATTCTCCCTCCGGTGGAGCGCCGGGAAAGGCCCCAAGATGGGATCTCAAGGGTACAGAAGATTGCAGCGATGGAATTAGGGTTTCATGGTGCTCCTGGATGTTTTCAGGGTATATGGGTATAAATAGGAGGAAGAAGTAGGTCGGTGGAGCTGTGAGGGGCCCACGAGGGTGGGGGGCGCTTGCCCCCTGGGCAAACCCCTCCTGTCTCGTGGCCTCCTTGCTTCTTTCTTGACATCCACTCCAAGTATCCTGGATCACGTTTGTTCTAAAAATAACTCTCCCGAAGGTTTCATTCCGTTTGGATTCCCTTTGATATTCATTTTTTGCAAAACACTGAAATAGGCAAAAAAAATAGCAATTTGCACTAGGCCTTTGGTTAGTAGGCTAGTCCCAAAAATAATATAAAAAGGTATATTAAAGCCCATTAAACATCCAAAATAGATAATATAATAGCATGGAACAATCAAAAATTATTGATACGTTTGAGACGTATCACTCCTGCCAGTTGCCGATAACTTTGTTGCAAAACATGATCATCTCGTACAACAATTTATATAATCACGTCTTGACCATATCACATCACAACATGCCCTACAAAAACAAGTTAGACGTCCTCTACTTTGTTGTGGAAATTTTTCCGTGGCTACTACGGGCTTAGCAAGAACCGTCCTTACCTACGCATCAAAACCACAATGATTTTTTCGTCAAGTGTGTTGTTTTAACCTTCAACAAGGACTGGGCATAGTAACACTCGATTCAACTAAAGCTGGAGAAACAGACACCCAATAGCCACCTGTGTGCGAAGCACGTCGGTAGAACCAGTCTCATGAATGCGGTCATGTAATATTGGTCTGGGCCGCTTCATGTTGGTAAGCAGTATGACTATTATCGCCCACAACTGTTTGTGTTCTACTCGTTCCTATAACATCTACGGATAGACCTGGCTCCGATGCCACTATTGGGGAACGCAGTATTTAAAAAAAAATCCTACAATCACGCAAGATCTATCTAGGAGATGCATAGCAACGAGAGGGGAGAGTGTGTCTTGCGTACCCTCATAGACCGGAAGGGGAAGTGTTATGTAATGCGGTTGATGTAGTCAAACGTCTTCGCGATCTGCACACGTTCAGCTCAGTGACGCCCCTTGTACTCTTGATCCAGCTAAGGCCGAGGGTGAGTTCCATCAACACGACGGCATGTTTACAGTGATGATGAAGTTACCGACGTAGGGCTTTGCCTAAGCACTACGACAATATGCCGAGGTGGAAAACTGTGGAGGGGGGCACCGCACACGGCTAAAGATCAACTTTTGTGTCTATGGGGTGCCCCCCTCCCCCATATATAAAGGAGGGGGGAGGAGGCTAGTCGGCCACAAGGGGCGCGCCAAGGGGGGAGGAATCCTACTCCTAATAGGAGTAGGTTTCCCCTTTCCTAGTCCAAGAAGGAGAATAAAGGAAAGAGGAGAGAACAGAAGGAAGGAGGGGGGCGCCCCCTACCCCTTGTCCAATTCAGACTGGGCAAGGGGGGGCGCCACCTCTGGCCGGCCCTCTCTCTTCTCCACTAAGGTCCATTGTGGCCCATTAATCCCCCCGGGGGTTCCGGTAACCTCCCGGTACTCCGAAAAAATACCTGATACACTTTGAAACCATTCCGGTGTCCGAATATAACCTTCCAATATATCAATATTTATGTCTCGACCATTTCGAGACTCCTCTCCATGTCCGTGATCTCATCCGGGACTTCGAACAACCTTCAGTACATCAAATCACATAACCCATAGTACATATCGTCATCGAATGTTAAGCGTGAGGACCCTACGGGTTCGAGAACTATGTAGACATGACCGAGACATATCTCCAGTCAATAACCAATAGTAGAACCTAGATGCTCATATTGGTTCCTACATATTCTACGAAGATCTTCACCAGTCAAACCGCACAACAACATACGTTGTTCCCTTTGTCATCGGTATGTTACTTGCCCGAGATTCGATCGTCAGTATCATTATAACTAGTTCAATCTCGTTACTAGCAAGTCTCTTTACTCGTTCCGTAATTCATCATCCTTCAACTAACTCATTAGTTACATTTCTTGCAAGTCTTATAGTGATGTGCATTACCGAGAGGGCCCAGAGATACCTCTTTGACAATTGGAGTGACAAATCCTAATCCCGATCTATGCCAACTCAACAAACACCATCGGAGACACCTATAGAGCATCTTTATAACCACCTAGTTACATTGTGATGTTTGATAGCACACTAAGTGTTCCTCCGATAATCGTGAGTTGCATAATCTCATAGTCATAGGAACATGCATGTATAAGTCATGAAGAAAGCAATAGCGATAAACTAAACGATCATAGTGCTAAGATAACGGATGGGTCTAGTCCATCACATCGTTCTGTAATGATGTGATCCCGTTCATCAAATGACAACACATGTCCATGGCTAGGAAACTTTAACCATCTTTGATTAACGAGCTAGTCAAGTAGAGACATACTAGGGACACTCTGTTTGTCTATGTATTCACACATGTACTAAGTTTCGGTTAATACAATTCTAGCATGAATAATGAACATTTATCATGATATAAGGAAATATAAATAACAACTTTATTATTGCCTCTAGGGTATATTTCCTTCATAAAAGTGGTGGTGATATGGTACCAGGGCACCTCCCCCAAGCTTGGCACAAGCTAAGGGGAGAGCCCATACCCGTGCACTCAATTCTCCTTCTTTGGTGATGGTGGTTATGAAGAAGTAGGCTTGTCCTCTGGATTCCAAGACATAGACTCCCCATCATAAAAAGATGAACGTGTCTCCGGGTCCTGAAATTTGCAGCAAAACTCATACCTTTAAACCCGGCTTCATACTAAGAGTTTCGATTTTGCAAATCATAGATTTGGGCTTGATGGAAATCGATCCTATCATTGAGCTTGAAGATGGCGTATTTGATCTCCTTGTTGTCCAGCTTGTGCTCACGGGTGAATTCTGTGATCATGGAGTGGTCAACGCTGAGTCCACGCTCCACCATCCCCTCACACTTCAACATCTACTGCGCCACTGCTTCTAGCCTGGCCTTCTAGCTTCTGGTCTTCTTAGGCCCTTGGAAGTCCCTGATGTGAAGCACCAACTCATGCATCTCTATCTCCTGGGGGTGTTTCATCACCTCCGAAAGGTAAGGGTTGATGACCTTCTCAAAGAGCTTGTCCTTGGATCAGCTTGGAGGTGCCATGGCGATCTAGGTCTGTCAGAAAAAAGCACGAAACAAGAATAGAACACTACTGCAGGATGCTACTAACGCGACAATACGATCAGAGACCCTTTGACGAAACTATGTGTGATGCATGAATCACAAACGGGGATGTAAAAAAATTGTCAAAAGGTGCAAAACGTTTGTGATGGCGGAGCCATCAAACATGGTTCAGATTTTAGTTGCGTGCGCGATTCAGGGCACATGGTTAACCCGTTCGAACTGTTTGCGATGAGGCAGAACAACAGAAACAGGCAGTCATACCAATGTATGTGCGATATACAACATACAGTTCGCTTCGATGAACTATTTGCTATTAGGGAATGCAAATAGTTATCCAGATCAAGGTGTGTGTGTGATATAGGACCTACGGTTCACTCAGACGAACTATTTTCGATTAGCGAACACAACAGAAACGGTTCAACTTAACAAGATGTGTGTGATACGTGGCAAACAGCCGACTCAGATGAACTGTTTGTGATGAGAAATTTCAACACACACGGTTAATACAGTTAGTTCGTTTGTGATTCTGTGTGTACAAAAAACTTTGAAAATGCAAACTAGTTGCTTGCGGTGTCTAGGAGTATCGCACACGATGCATCTGCGAGTACTCGTGTGCGATGATTAGTAAGTTACACATACGGCCGGAAGGGTGCCATGCTGATCATGGAGTCCGAGAAGACCACCGTCGGAAGGCTGCTAGCTCAGCCTTTTAGCTTATATTTTATTATAATTGTATGCATATGTAGGTCCTGAGTGTATTGGGCCTTGCAACATGTAGCATTTTAAATTATCCTGAATATGTAAGACATTTACTAAGAATTATTAACCGTTGCCATTGTAAATTTGCCTCAACGGCGAGAAGAGCGCGCGCAGGGACGCCAGAGCGGAGCGCGCTGCGGCCGCCTCAATGGAGAGCAAAACACGTGGATTGACATGAGCAGAGCGCGCCACGGCCGCCTCAATGGCAAGAAACCACATGGTCAACCTTGTGCCATCAATAAATTTTGACCTTATTTCTCATCACATTGCAGATTACAACACAATAAGTAATTGCAAATATGTTCAGACCTATCAAACTAACATATGTTCACACTTAGCACCGGGCTGTAAAAACTACCCACTCGAAAAGTACTTCGCAGTTCCTCTCCTCATCACCCACAAAACTGGTCTTTCCTATCAAGTCATTCCACCATGACCGGTAGGAGGAGTTTAGGGTGGACATATAACCAGACAGCAAAGACCAAGGCCGCGGAAGCACTAGAGAGGTCCCGCCGCGAAGCCGCAACCACAGCAAAGATGTCCCGGCACGCCGCGGAGCCCTCGAACAAGCTCTCACGGGCACGTGAGGGCTCTCACAAGCGCATTCACGACATCGGCCATCGCGATGAGCCAGCATTTCTGAAGTCCTTCGCTGGGGACGATGACATTCTCGCTGGCGTCACTAGGCAGCAGGAGCTGGTCGACGGCTTGATGAAGCTGCTCAAGATCAGCGATGCCTCTGTTGACAAGGCGACCAACCTCGTCGAGCAACTCATGAGTGACGATGCGAAGCTCTGCAAGGCGCTCGCCGAGAAAGAGGAGGAGGCCGCCGGCTAGAAGATGTTGCATGAGTAGAGCAGTGCCTCGGGGATGATGCTGATAGCGGCCAGCGAGGAACTGATGGGTGACTTGAGGAAGCTCTGGATCGAGCGTGACCAGGAGGTGGAGGAATCCGTGGCTACTTTCAAGCAAAGTCATGAGGAATTGAAGAAGGAGCTGGAGGATGTTGTCGCCTGGTGATCCATCGATGAGTAGAGACAGTAGCGACCTAGATCATTGTCTGCAATTTCCTTCTTCTCTTGCCCCCGTGTCTTCTAGGCTCTGCCACATGTGGCATTTTAAATTATCTGGAATATGTAAGACAATTATTATCTGCGCCATTATAAATTTGTAATCGTATTATCCGTTGTCATTTTATTTGTGGTCGTATTATCCGTTGCCCTATGTGGCAATTTAAATTAGGGCGAAATACGAGTTGAAAACATGAACAAAGCAAATGCTGTCATGGGATCACAAGCAAACACCCTCCATCCAGGTGCTTTAATTAACCCATTAATGGAGAAGTTGTGAGTGAGGCAGGCGGCGGCTAGTGCATGGAGGTCAAAGAGCTCGCTTCCTGGTGAGCATGGGCGGCCTTGCTGCTCGCACATGTCCCGTCGAGCCTACGAGGTGGACATGATGCAAGTGTCCCATCGAGCCTGCACGGCGGACTGCTCGCACACGTCCCGTTGAGCCTGCACGGCGGACTTCTCGCGCTCGTCCCATCTAATCAAACAGCTGCACGCGTGCCACCGAGTATGGTTAAATTTCGACACGGTTAATGTAATGCAACCATTTGCGATATTAACGTGTTAGCTTTTTGTTTCAAAAAGGACTTCGTTGGCTACTAATGTGTGCGCCTCTTCTCAAACTGGACGATTTTTTTACCATGGCATATGTGTGCCATGTCATGAAACCATGGCAAGTTTCATGTTTTTTGGGTGAGTTTTTGATTTACTGGGATTTAAAAACCAAGATTCTCATTGTTTCAGGATGACGACAAGTTTGTAACTCATGCACCCAATGACACATGTATGATTTTCCACCTATTTTGCTTCATTGGAGCATCTGCTTGTAGTTCAAATTCGAATTATGGACTACATTAAATGCATAGAAAACTTAGTAATTAGTAATATATACAATGGCCAAACGAACCCTGGACAGTTTCAAATTTCAGCCCGACACTCCTGTTATTCTATGTTTCCTATAGAAAACAAAGTTCAAGGCGAGAAGAGGTGGCGATTATTGTTTCGCCCACAAGAGGGGCATGTTTCCCGACCGGAACCACGAGGGTTGCGACACTACGGTTTGTAAGAGGCTTGTAATTTAGCTTCGCCCAAATTGGACAATTATATGTACCATGTAGTGACACCATGCCAAGTTTCATGATTTCCTGGTGGATTTTGGATTTACAGAGATTTAAAAACCGAGATTCGCAATGTTTGTGGCCAAGCCAGGATGGCAAGACGGTTGAATTCGTTCCCATTTGTTCCATGGGACCTAAACATGCACCCAAAGGAAACATGTACATTTTTTCTAGCCATTTTGGTGCACTGGACTATGTATTTCTAGTTCGGATTTGAATTATGGATATTAAATGCCTAGAAAACTCAATTAATGAATAAAAAGTCAAACGAACCCTGAATAATTTCAAAGTTCAGCAAGAAACTCCCGTTATTCCGTGTCATGTGTAGAAGAAAATACAAGGCTAGAAGAGGGAGTGATTATCGTTTGGCCCACAAGGGGGCATGTTTCCATATCTAAGCCACGAGGGTTCTTGCGACAAGTTCCGATTTGTAAGAGGTTTGTAATAAAGCTTGGCCCAAATTGGCAATGTTTTTACCACACCATATATGTTCCATGACATGACACCATGCCACCTTTGATGACTTTCTGGTGAGTTTTTTATTTATGGGGATTTAAAACCCGAGATTCGAAATGTTTGAGGACGAGCCAGGACACCGGTACGATTGTATTTCATTCCCATTCCTGGCATGGGACCTAAACATGCACCCAAGGACAAATGTATAATTTTTCTAGCCATTTTGGTGAACTGGAGCATGTATTTGATGTTTATATTTGAATTATGGACATTAAATTCCTAGGAAACTGAATTAGTGTATAAAAAGGCCAAACGAACCCTGATTAAGTTGAAATATCAGCACGGATGTCATGTCGTTACATGTTGCCCGTGGAAGAAAATAGAAGGCGAGAAGAGGCAGTGATTACATTTCGCCCACAAGGGGAACACGTTTCCCTATCGGAACCATGAGGCTTATTTGAGAGAAGCTCCGGCTTGTAAGAGGTTTGTAATAAAGCTTGGCCCAAATTGGACAATGTTTTTACCACGACATATATGTGCCATGATGTGACACCATGCCACCTATGATGACTTTCTGGTGAGTTTAGGATTTACAGGGATTTAAAAACTGGGATTCCAAATGTTTGAGGATGAGCCAAGACGTGGGTACGGTTGCAATTCGTTCCCATTCCTGGCATGGGACCTAAACATGCACCCAAGGACACATGTATACATTTTCTAGCCATTTTGTGAATTGGAGCATGTATTTGAAGTTCAGATTTGAATTATGGACATTAAATTCCTAGGAAACTCAATTAGTGTATAAAAAGGCCAAACGAACCCTGAATAAGTTTAAATTTCAGCACGGATATCCTGTCGTTCCATGTTGCCTGTAGATGAAAATACAAGGCGAAAAGATGCACTAATTACGTTTCTCCCACAAGGGGGACACGTTTCCCTATCGGAACCACGAGGCTTCTTTGGGAGAATCTCCGAATTGTGAGAGGCTTGTAATAAAACTTGCGACAAAATGGACGAAAAAATTCCTCGACATATATGTGCCATGTCTTGACACCATGCCAGGATTCACGATTTTCGGGTTAGTTTTGGATTTACGGGGATTTAAAAACCAAGATTCTTCTCATGAAATGTTTTCAAATAGCACACGGTTCACTCATGAAAGCTGTGTGCCTACCAAACCATGGCCAATGCCCCCTCCCCCTGCTGCATGCGTGATCTGAGTCCTGCGTTCTGATTGGCCAGAACCCAAACACCACTGATCGTGCATGTGCACCGTTGGATGCTCCCAGATCGAACGACAACCCTGAGGCCTTTCGACGGCACATGCAGTACATGGGTAAGCACTGTGCGCATGCGTCATGCTAGCTCATGCTTCCTTCTCTACTAGGTTTTCTAAACATGCTACCATTTCTCACTACTCCTCTCATCAGTTTCCTGCCTCTTCTCCCATCATTTTCCCGCTACCAGTGTCAGTGCTCATTGAAGGCTAGCGGCGACACAGCGGCCATGTAAATATCCCACACAGTTTCTAAAAGCACAAATGTGTGTGATAGGAGGGAGCAGGGCCCATGCGGTGACCAGCATGGAACGCCTTAATGGCAAGGAGACTATTCTTACCAGCAAGGGCCGGCTTCCCATCCGCTAGCCTAGTCGAATAGAACGCATAAGTTAAGCGTGCTCGGGCTGGAGTAGTCCAAGGTTGGGTGACCCGATGGGAAGTTGCATATCTCAAGCTTCATATAAATGCTATGACACGGTCATTATAGAGATATATTATATCTCTATAGTGACCTATCAGGGCATTTATATAAACCTTGGGATCCTTGTTTTGCAAATTTGTAGACTATGTTTTTATGGGTTATTTTTTGCTCTAAATAATTAAAGAATGATTGACTTGACCTGTCATGGCGATTATATAAACCTACTATGTTTTTATGGGTTACTTTTTCCTCTAAAAAAATAAAGAATGACTAACTTCACCTGTCATGGCGATATATATAAACCTTTTTCATGTTGCATGCGGGTATAGGGGGCAGGGTGTTCTTCTCGAGCATGTCTCCCTTGTGCAGCTTATAGACACGGCACATATCTCTGGGCTCCCGAGGTATATATACTATCCTTTACTGACAATTAGGGGGCCCATGCAATCTATCCCTTTGACCCAACAATGAGAAGTGTTTGACCATGATGGTTTCCTATTGATACTAGTAAGGTACACGTGCATTGCACGCATGACATTTGGTAACCAAATTATGAATAAATACCACGCTATAGCATGTAAGATTTGAGTCATATATGCATGCTGTATATGTTCATTTAATTCTTATAGTTCATCTCATCCAAAATCAATTAATTTTATAAAAAAATCTATTTTAAGATTCATGGAATTGTGCATGTAAAGCATAAAGTAAATACAA
This sequence comes from Triticum aestivum, assembly GCF_018294505.1. Lineage (NCBI taxonomy): Eukaryota > Viridiplantae > Streptophyta > Magnoliopsida > Poales > Poaceae > Triticum > Triticum aestivum. Next base: position 223,995,576 of record NC_057803.1, read on the forward strand.
AAGTGACAATTCATTTAGAAAAAAAGTTTGGGCAATTAAGATATGGAAGATTCTAGAGAACAAAGGAGAAGTGCATGTGTGCTGAGGTTTGTGCATTATGCTTAAGTTCAACCATGGAGTCTTCTAGATTGTACATGTGGCAGAATCTGGTGGAATGTAGATGATATCCAACGGACAATAGTGCTCAGATTTGACATCTCTGTACCATCGGATTGGCTTCATCCAACGACCAACTTTCAAAGTTATTCGCACACTATATAGGGGTATATATATAGATGTGTCCCATGCTAGACCAAATAAAGTTTGAGCACATGCATGGGACGACCCCCCCCTTACATAACTTTCGGAGGGGGAATGAAGGAGGAGAGAAGGAAGGGGGAGGCCGAATCCCTCCCCTTACTTTATCTCTTCTCACTACAAAAAATACACTTCCGTGATGATACGTGTTTGTCACAGTAGGTCGCGTTTTTTTTCATGCATGTACATCCATGACGATTTTATGACAGAATCAAGATAGTCATACCTGTGCTGTCGTAGAAGTGTTCCATGACATTACCAAAATTATCATCACGGAAGTGTCCACTTCCATCATGATAAATCACGCGTCACAGAAGTGCTTTCGTCAAGGGTGACCGACATGTGGCATCCACCGTAACGAAACGCCGTTAAGCTATCGGGTTGGGTTTTGGATCCGATAACCCGTTAACAGCCCCGACTAATGGGGATTTTCCACGTGTAAAATCATCATTGGCTGGAGGAGACACGTGTCAGGTCCGCGTTGGCATAGGTGTCACTCATCCAATGGGCGAGACGCGCCTATGATATGTTGACACGTGGACCGACCCATCAAGTTTAAATGGGCCGACCCAACTGAAGGCCCACAAGATTTTGCGGACCATAATGGGCCGGCCCAGCTAAAGGCCCACGAGATTTTGCGGACCATAATGGGCTGGCCCAGCTAAAGGCCCACAAGATTTTTGTGTGCCATAATGGGCCGGCCCAGGTAAAGGCCCACAAGATTTTTGTGTGCCATAATGGGTAGCCCAGGTAAAGGCCCACAAGATTCTTGTGGATCATAATGGGCTGGCCCAGCTAAAAGCCCACGAGATTGCACCGACATTAATGGGCCAGCCCAGCTATAGGCCCACAAGATTTTGAGGACCCTAGTAGGCCGGCCCATTAACTGGCTGCCATGTTTTGGGCCAAATGCCAGCCCATATTTGATCCGGTCCATTAATGGCCTACCACGCTCCGGGCCTAATAGTGGCCCATATGAGATCCGACCCGTTAAAAGCCTACCACGTTCTGGGCCAAATTACGGCACAGATCAGGTCCGACCCTTTAAGAGGCTATGGGCTCAATTATGGCCCATATCAGATTCGTCCCGTCAACGGGACACTATGCTTTTGGGCCCACTTGCTAAAGGCCCACTTAGTAATTCGGCCTCATATTAGTTTTGGCCTGTTAAGGGCCCGTTTAACATTTCGGCCCTATATTAATTTCGGCCTGTCAAAAGCTCGTCATATAGTTGGGCCTAACTACGGCCCGGTTTACATCCGGCCTGCTCGCAGCTGATATCTCATTGGGCCAAACAAGGACCGAGACAATTTGGGCCTATTAAAAGCCCGTGATTTGATTCGCACAATCATGGGCCGGGGTTCATTTCGGGCTGCTGCCGGCCCGTGAGCTGTTCGGCATGTTTCAGGCCCAACCTACATCGTGATTGCATGACGGACCGATTATGTACCGTAATTTTACGGTTTGGCCGGTTTACTGCGAAGACAGGATATATATACAGTAAAATAACTGCAACATCGTGAATAAGAAGAAACCTAGACCATACAATAAAGAAATTACGGCATATTACATCCACTGGGCATCAAAGTTCGCCACTATGATAATAAAGCACAAGCAGACAACAGATTACATACACTAGGCATCAAAGATCGCCACCAGTGCAAATAAACACGCTGACAAAATAATATACAAAACCGACATCACTTCAATAGAGTTCAAGAAAGGTTAGCCCTGCTGGGGAGCTACAACGCAAGCAGCTGAGCAAGATGATGAGACTACGCTTGTTTTACACTTATATCTTCCTCACTCTGAAAGATAAACAAGCAGACAGATGACATGTTTTGCACATAAATTATCAGTGCTGACAATTCATCACTTTTCTTACTGACGAATAAAGTGAGATAGTTTAAAATTGCATTAACACAATATGGTATTGTTCAGGTCAAGACATGGCAGGAAATGACATTGTGAAGGAGTTGGCAGCTTCACGGCACCACTGGATTACAGATCAAGAACTAATAAGTATCAATGGTTAGTGTGCTGTCAATTATACCATTTCAGATTGGCAAATAAAGAGATGGTTTAAATAATAGTAGAATGATATGACATTGTTCATAGTTAAGACATTGCAGAATATGACATTGTGATGTAGTGGGTAGGTTCACCAGACCACTAGATTACGGATGAAGAACAGAAGCATACATGCAGTGCAAAAGAAGATCACTTGCTCTGTATAGTTTAATTTACATGGTATGAAGAGGGAACTTGGTTGTACAACTGAAAACTTAAATTGAGAAAGGACAAACTTTTGTTTATGAACTACATAATAAACTTTAAACAAGCAATTTGATGCAAACACCAAAAATAAACAGCTGTTGCAGTCATGCCTAACCAAATATATACAACAAAGTTTGAAGGCTTGAGATGGACAAACTTGTATTATTGGTGAAGACAGGCTCTATAAAGGCCTTGTCCATGCTGATGGGGGGCAATTCAAGAAGTTTATGACCGAATCTTTTTCAAAAGCATTGCCTTTATTCTACATTTTGTTAAGAGTAAATATAGATGTGATAATATACGAAAAAATGGAGACTATTTAAGATAAGATGAAGAGTGATGCTACATAACCAAGTAGCTATAAATGTAAGTGCAGCAATACAGGCAAAAGGTACAGCCAAGAGCAATGCGCAGCTAAACTTCTTCGGTACCATCCTTATGGTAAGAGTAAATATAGATCTGATGTGTAGAAAATGGAGGGCAAAGGAAAATAAGCTGCAGAGTGATGGTACATGAACAACTACCTGTCATTATAAGTACACTGATAAAGGACTGCATGTACTTACAAGAACAATGCAGAGCTAAAAAAACATTGGCATTGGATATATTCTACACTAATGTAACCATTCATACAGATCAGATAATTTGGAGCGAACAATTGATAAGCAAGCTATCATGCATACTGATGTCACATAATGAACCAGGTATGTATGCAAGTACAGTGATTCATGACAATAGGTACTAACAAGAGCAAAGCAGCGGGCAGCATATTTGCGATATCCTGTCGTTCTTGTCAAACCAGAATTCTTCTTCGAGTAGATTTCCTGCAAAAAAGATCCGTAAGGCACATGCGGAAAAGTAGAAGTTCAAATTGTCATGTGATTTCATAGACAGTACCTCATCCTAGGAACAAGACAAGTGCATAACAAGGTTTTTCCATTCAATGTCTTCTAAATTTATCATAGGAGACTTCACCAAAAATTCGTTTATAGACTTGCCATCAAAATATGATTTCCTCAGGTAACACCGATACTGCTGCAATGCTTCCTTGAAAAGCACAAGCAAGCTTTGCTTGTCATGACTATCCAGATTGACCCTCGCCTAGTTACAACAATGTAACGTAAATCATTGATGTGTCCAATCAGCAGAAAATAGGAAAATAATAACCATGAATAATAGCACTTACACATAAGTTGGACAGGAAGATGTGAAAATGGTGTTTGTCATCACAATAATCTTCCCATGATGGGAATATATGCATGTAGTCCCTAACAACATTGAAAGCATTGTCTTTAAACTGGAAATAAATGGAATGAGGTTCCAATCTGCAGGAATTGGCCGTCTCTGCAGTTGGGATAGGTCTTTGGCCGGTGGACTTGCTGTACTTTTTGCTGGAGTGGGATTTTTCTGTGGTATAGCTAGGGCTATGGCAAATGAAATCGGTATACCTTTTTCTGGAGTGCAGGTCCTATGTGGTGGGGCTAGTGGTGTGTCCAGTGAAGTATGGGTACAGTCTACTGGAGTCGGTCCTACGTTTTGTGTCACTGGTTGTATAACCAATATAAGTGGGGCACTGTCTGATTTCTCTGGCACCACCACGTTTTTCAAGGACTTTGCTGGTGCTCCTTCAGGTTCGGCAATCACCCTCTTCCTTTTTGATGCCTAATGCACAAGAAAAGCATTTGAGTGGAAAAACATGGTACGATGACAGATTAATATGTATTGATAATGGATGGGCATGGCATCTCGACATATATGATGAGTAAACTAAGCAGATGGCGGTGCAACAAAGTAGAAGAAATGCAAGACAACATATGCAAGATACCCGCAATAAATAAAACATTGCCAAATTATAACAGGCACCTTGATGGGTGAACAGGATAGGCCATCTGCCTTTGACTCCTCGAGGTTAGAATAGTCATTAGGATCATATTCTGAACAAGAATCAACAGGTGGGGAGCGTAAGAGTTTCATTGCATCCAGAATGGCACTCAATGCCTTAGTGCCAATTTTGTAAGTCATTGCAGTGTTTAGCTTCAAGAGTGGACTGCTGCTAGTGCGACACAAAGCAGCTACACAGATCATAATGTAGATATAACAGGAAAACCTTAAGCATCAAAGTAAAATCAGCAAAGTGGAACTTGCTGGAATATATGTGCTAGTATTGCCGGTACGGCTAGAAAGGCTTCGGATACGAGCTCTCTTCAAGTGAAGGTGCGGTACTGTTAATATCAGTGTAACTCTCAAAGGTGACACAGCTCCCCGCATTTCCTTGCTATTCTTATAGGATTCAAGTGGGCAGGCCACTACAAATCCTATTCCTATGTTTACAAGATCCTACGAATCAAAAAGGCTCAAAGTGTCCATCACAACCGACCGTATAGACCTCTACACTGCAAATGTCCCTGCTCATCTTCAGTACAAGGAACATACTGTACTACTATCATACTCCCTCCATTCCAAAATATAAGTCTTGGTAGAGATTTCCACTATGGATCACAAACAGATGTATCCAGATACATTTTAGAGTGTAGATTCACTCATTTTGCTCCATATGTAGTCAATGGTGGAATCTATAAAAAGACTTGTATTTAGGAACGGAGAGAGTACATATTAAAGAAGAACGGAAGAGGAACATGGTAAAGAAGAGCAAGCAGATTTTGGATAATAAAATGTTGGTTGCGCAGTGCCCACACATGATGAACCAGAGCGCATTAAGAATGCAACTCCCAGCTGTCTCTCGACCATTTTAGGCAGTTGGATGAAGATCCTACGTCTCCTAACCCTTCTTCCTCATCTCTGATTCTTCCCATACAGAACACCGCACGGGCCGCCGGCCGGACCACCGGCCCCCACCGCCTGTGTTCCTCCGCCACCCCCACCCCCGCCCCAACCCCCACCCGCATCGAGTTTTCTTCGTTCGGCGAGGCCCCACAACCACCTGAGCCCCTTCGATCGCACCGGCGAACTCCGACGAGCTCTGAAAAATCGACTGGCCCAATTTTGAAATTTAGTCTACTGTGATTTAACTAGTGTGGAATATAAAAGGGGAAAACCATAAGCATTGGGAGTATAGTGTTGAGCGTGCCATGGCGGATCTGAAGGTGTAAACCGGACAAAGGCAACTTCGCAACCAAGACAAGAAATCAGAGTAAAGAAGTGGCGATCTATTTTCTTGCTGCAATAAATAAGTTGAGCAGATACGAAAGAGTACCGCCTCTGGTGCGGCGCCATGTACGCATCTGCTGAGAATTTGATGGTGTTACGGTAGTGATGGCTGTCGGTGGCGTGGAAGCAGATCTAGGAGGGTAGATGGTGGAGGCGGGGCGCGGTGGACGGGACGGTCGTAGGAGCGGCACCGGCAAGGTGGACGACGGCGGGGATGAAGCGAGAGGACGGGATGCAAGGATCCCGGTCCGAAGCCGTGGATGAGAGAGGTCGATCTCTTGTAATGGACGGCGGCGTCGGGGTATCAGCTCCGACATGGTAGAGGAGGACGGCGGTGGATGGGGTGGCGGACGGCGGCGGACGGAGGAGGGTGGGGTGGAGAGGGTGTTTTGGCGCCCATGGAGTATGAATGGGGAAAAGGGAGGTAGAGAGGAAGGGGGAACCATGTATTCAGGGCGCGCTTGTCTCAAATGTGAGGAAATTTACAAACTTAGCCCCCGTTTCAAATTTCTACTACATCATAGCAACATTAGTCAGTTGGGGATAGGACGGTAATCTCGCATACACCAAATATTTGCCGACGAGAGTTTGTTTTTGGCGCCCATCGTGTATGAATATGAATCGGGGAGGGAGTCGATTTCGGCCGAGGACACACTATGTTTTGGCGCCCACCGTGTATGAATCCGGGTGAGAGGCGGTTACGTCACGTTTGGGTGAAATTACAAACCTACCCCTATCGAAACCTATAGAAATCCAGCAGATAGGCTTTGCGTGGCAGGGATAGGCAGTAGTGATTTCCATCTCGCAGATTTTGGTTTCGGGCAGTTACTGCGACTTTCCCCGCTTCATTATAATTTTGCAGAGTGCACGTTTACCGTGCCAACTCAATTCGAATCCCGTTTGTATTCTATTTTTTTTTCCGGGCGGGATCCATTTTCAATTGGAATTACATTCTATATACATCATTTTTTATATATACTTTCAAAAGCACAACACCATTTATACATAAATATGGTTTACAAATGGCATGATCTCAGATTCATAAGGTTGTATCCATCAATAGGGATTTTCAAATATTTGAAACCACTTTATGTTGAAATCCAATATATGCATTCCTCGCTAACTGTCTCCAATTAATGTGTGTTTCATGCGGGTTTTTTGTTTACTTCTCAAACATGTATAATGTGTTTCACACACGCAACATATAGTGTAATCCCGTTTAGACATTAATTGCATATAAACCATGCATTGTTTGTAATTGAAGAATCTATGCATCACCAATATTGATAAACTATATAACATTACACGTATGCCCAAATTCAAATGAATATGCATGTTTGGTACACCAATTTGCATTATGATATTATTGATGTCGTGATCTCCAGTTTAAATATTTGAATCCCCTTTAATCCAGATATTCGTCTCATATAGCTATCACTCATGCTTATATAGGACTATCTCTATGGACCTATACGCGTTCATCGTCTCTCAGGTATCTCTCGTGCTACCTGTATGTCGACAACGATCTTTTATCTTCGTAACACACTGACGGTACTCTCTCCCTTGACCTTCATCACTCTATCTCTCTCTAAGTATATCTCGCTCCCTGCTATGTGTCTCTAACTATGATTCTCCATGTGGAATCTCTTTCTCTCACACAAACACAAAACTTTGTCTCCCGAGGTCTCATTTCTCTCTACTATTCCCATGTGTGCCACTCGCACACCCCTCATACATAGATGTCTTTCGCTCCTTAGATATGAGAACCTATGACTCTTCCTCTTCAGTATCTCTTTCTCACACACAAACACAAACTCTGTCTCCCAGGGTCTCATATTTCTCCATTATTCTCTTGTATGTCGCTCACACACACCCTCTGTCCCTAGAGATATCTTGCGTTCCCTCGTATGTCTCTCTAGCTATCACTCTCGTTATGAAATATCTTTCTCTCTTGCAGACACAAAACTCCGTCTCTCTGGATCTCATTTCTCTCTGATATCTGTTTGTATGTGACTCACATGCACCCTCTCTCTATCTCTCTCACACCCACACACATAACCCAGCCTTCTGATCCACTCGACTCCTATATCTAACGCACACTAGCTAGCATCTTTATCTTTCTATTTATCTGTTTCTCCATCAACCTCTTTCTCGCCCTCACTCTTGATTCCTATCATACACTACATATGTTTCTCTCTACATGCAGTCAAGTGCCCCCTCACACACATATATAACTTCACCCTTTGAACCACCCGACGGTCATCTCCAACACCCAAACTAGCGGATGTCCCTCTAGCTAGCATCTCCATCTCTGTATCTATCTGTAGTTTCTCCGTCAACATTTCTTTCTCACACGGAGTCTTGCTTCCTATCACCCACACTATATATGTCTCTCCATACATATGCATTTATAGGTTGGTCTCTTTTGCACAATCGTTGTGCCTCACTCCCTCTGCTCGCCATAGATGCATGCTCCAGCCCATGACACTATCTCTTAAAGACAAAAACACATGCCCAATTGTCGGGCCTTCTTCCCTGCATTCTCACATGCATGCATATTGTCATACCGATCCGTATCTCCCATGTTGTTGATCTTATGACTTATGTCTTCTTTCTTTTATCTCGATCATGCGTGCGCGCACACACACACATCATACATATACATGTATACCTCTCACACATGCACGTTCAAGGTCTCTATGTCTCCATACGTTGTTAATTACCCTCAATCCTAACACCACATCGAATCCTTCTCCTCTTTTTTGCACATAACTTCCGCCTGGATGGGTAAAACACACACTCACACTTAACAATCTCCTTCTAGCTACGTCCCCCCGCCTCTCACTCTTCCCCTATATCCCCGAAACCAATAAGACCATCCCTTTGTTTAATTCCCGCCTACATGCACCATAGATATATAGTAGTCTTCCTCGGTGTCTCTCGAACAAACATGTTCTCTCGATGTCGACTCCTCTCACGCGCACACACCTTCTCTTCCCTCTCTACGGGCATTTTCTCTCTCGCACCGCATCATTGGTGGCCTATGCCATACACATCACCTCTCTATGATGAAGCCATGCACACTTAAATTACATCCGCCACAGAGGACCCTGCGACACACACACACACGCACACACACACACACGCACCCCCCCCCCACACACACTAAG